>NC_058521.1:267141687-267487312 GCF_904849725.1 Hordeum vulgare subsp. vulgare | reverse complement strand
TGTAATTGGGGGCGGATGCGGCGTGCGGTTTCAGTGGTGACCCGGGGAGGTTCTCGGCAACGAGTGGCCGGCAGGTGTGGCTTTGCTGCGAGGTGTCTACCTTAAGTGGCAGGCACCTGCGTGGAGGCGAACACACGGAAGCGTCTCGGCGGCCGGCATCTACACGTGGCTTCTCGGCTACGTGTAACTGGGGTGAGGGTCGTCGTCTGGGTGTATGCCGCACGCGGTCGGCGGTGTCCAGCGAGTGGGACAAACCAAGGGGGCGGTATTCTCGACCTCCGCTCCATCTAATCCAACCATTGTTGAAGTCATGGATCTACTAGGCATAGATAGATCCGGTACAAACCCGTGACTGTATCTTGTCCTGACCCGGATGAGCTCGCACCATTCTCCATCGGTGTGGTAGCGACGGCGGTGATGGAGAAGAAGGGTTAGGCGTAGGTGGAGCTTCCCATGAGCACCGCGCTTAACCTAGATAGGATAGGTATGTCGGGAGGGGTGTGACGGCGGCGAATCTCGTAGTTCGTGCCCCGGCACCCAACCGTCCTTCATATAGCGCGGTACACAGGGGCCCACCACCCATAATGGGTTGGGCGCCCCTGATCAGGGCGCATAGATCAAGGCCCGGTGGGCCGTTGGGCCCATGCGGTGAGAGATCAATCTAACAGCCATGAGCAATGACTCTACGTATCCATCTCCTCCAGAACTCCATGACCGTTCCAAGACCAACAGACAAGGAGCCACCGAGCTACGGAAATTTTTCACAATGATATTGCTAATCTATAGTAGAAACACTTGAAGACAACTTTGCTTTTGCATTTTCCTCTAATATTCTAGGAATCACTATTTGCTCAGCCTGGTAACAGATCTCCGTTATATTTCTCTCTTTTAACAATTAGATAGAGCAGATGCATAGTTAATTGGTTAATACTACAGTGTGGAGGCAAATGTATTAAGGAGTAGGAACGAATATCTCAAGTAGGTTTATTAACACGGTTCACATTTATTCGGTTTCAGCTAACCTGACCCTTTGTTAGGTACCAGATTAACACAAGTATCGGTAGCTACAGCTCGATCACGCGAACATGCCACCGGATCTCGCGGATGAGGAAGAAGGTGGGGAAGGGAAAGAAGAGCCGCCGATGCCGTCCTAATCCAACTGGATGCCCAGCATCGCTGCGCCTGTGAGTAGAAGTAGCGGCCGCGTTGGGCCTAGGCAGTCCACTGAGGCCTAGTGTATTTCCTGTTGGGCTGTGTGATCCGCCGCGCCCTGATGGAGGCCCGCTTGCTGACGAGCCCATGATCCCCAGTGGCGGCCTTGTTAGCCGGGGTGCTCACATCCCCTCCTCCTTGAGAACTGGCTTGCCCTTGAGCCAGTAGAGCGAGGTGTTGATGACGAAGTTGTTGTGCATCTTACCAGGTAGCGTCGAGGGTGGATGGGTTGGACCAACGGAGAGTACCTGTCCGCGCCGTCCCTTGGGTGTCATGCGCCAACGCGTGTCCAGGACTTCAACGGGGGGCGGGGGCTCATTGGAGGGCACCGGCAGCTCGGCTCGATCGAAGTGCTTGGAGACAGGGCGCCGCGCAGCTGTGACACGTGCAAAACGGGGTGGACGTTGGCGCCTGTCGGAAGTTCGAGCTCGTACGCGACAGGGTTGACAAGGCGGATAATCTTGAATGGGCCGAAGTAGCGGAAGGCGAGCTTGTCGTTGGTGCGGTGAGCGACCGTAGTCTGTATGTATGGTTGCAGCTTGACAAAGACCTTGTCGCCCATGATAAAGGAGCGGAGCGTGCGCTTCTTGTCTGCTTGCGCCTTCATGATGTTGCGGGCTCGGGAAGGTGCTCGGCAAGATTGCACGTACTGTCGAGAGTGCGAAGGCGCCGATATGTGACCGGCGCACCTGAGTGTCCACCGATAGTGCTG
The DNA here is from genome assembly GCF_904849725.1 of Hordeum vulgare subsp. vulgare. NCBI lineage: Eukaryota > Viridiplantae > Streptophyta > Magnoliopsida > Poales > Poaceae > Hordeum > Hordeum vulgare. The sequence continues at coordinate 267,485,388 of NC_058521.1, read as the reverse complement.
TCATGGAAGGCACAGAGTACACGCTGCTGCAAGGCTGGTGACCCGCCTAGCTACAATTTGTCACGGAAGTAGAGCAGGCCATCGCGCATGGTAAAGCGGAGCTTGGGGTATGGTCGGTGTAACAGGTCTTGGATGATCTTTTGGGCTTGTGGGTTTGAGTTGTAGCTGGCCGCTATGTCCAACAACCAAGCAGGAGCACAGACAGAAATGGTTGCTAGGGAGGCATCATGGGTGCGCCGTGAGAGAGCGTCGGCCACGGTGTTGGTGGCTCCGGTCCGGTAGCTGATCTTGTAGCGCATCCCAAGCAGTTTAGTGAATGCCTTTTCCTGCCGGTGGTGGACAGGTGTTGATCGTCAAGGTGAATCAAGTTGCGTTGGTCAGTTCTGATGACGAACTCGACGTTGTGAAGATATGGTCGCCATTGTTCCACGGCCAGAAAGATTGCCATGCATTCTTGCTCATAAGTGGAGAGGCCATTGTTGCATGGGTTGAGAGGTTTGCTCATATAAGCAATGGGGTGACCCTCTTGCTGCAGAACCGCGCCGACTCCGTGGGCACATGCATCCGTGTTGATGACGAACTGCTTGGTGAAGTGAGGGAGTTGTAGCACTGGTGCGAAGATGGGCTTTTCTTTTAGAGTGTCGAACGCTTGTCATGTGTCGCTTGTCCAAACGAAAAACTAGGTTGAATAGAAGATGAGAAAAGATGCCAAAGTGTTTGACAAATTTGCGTTAGTAGCCTATCAATTCAAGGAAACTGCTCACCTCTTTAGCATTTGTGAGTGTCGGCTAGTTTTGGACTGCCTGCACTTTGGTTGGGTCAGTGGAGATGCCTTGGCCGTTGATCACATGGCCGAGATAGGCGATCTGCTGCTGCGCGAAAGAACACTTAGACTGTCTGACTTGCAATGGTCATCCCTGAGCAACTGCAGCACTTGGGCAACGTGTTGGAGGTGTTCTGAAAAGGTTTTGCTGAAGATGAGGATGTCGTCGAAGAAGGACATGGCGCATTCGTGCATGACCGGCTTCAGGGTGGTTGTGATGGCACCATTGAAGGTTGTCGGCCGCCAGCAATGCCGAAGGGCATGACACGGTATTCCCAGTGGTCGGAGTGTGTTTGAAACGTTGTCTTGTACTCCTCCCCTTCGGCCATTCTGATCTAGTGAAATCCTGCATGCAAATCAAGCTTGGAGAACCATTTTACCCGAGCGAGTTCATCAAGCAGGTCATCGATGATAGGAACTGGGTACTTAGGAACAATTGTCATACCATTGAGGTGACGGTAGTCGATGCATAGCCGCCATGTACCATCTTTTTTCTTGACTAGGAGTGTCAGAGACGAAAATGGGTTGGATCTCTTCGGAATGACGCCTGCATCGAGGAGTTCCTGGACTTGACGCTCAATCTCTGTTTTGAGCTCAGGTATATATATGTGTGGCTTAGAACCGACCGTCTGTGCTCATGTCAACAGGGGTATGCGGTGGTCGCACTCGCGCCTGGGTGGCAATGACCTGGGGTCTTTGAACACATCAGTGAACTGCTCCAGTAGACGAAGAACTTCAGCAGTCATTGGTGTTTCTGTGCTACTGTTGTCGTCGAGTGAGTTCATGTGTATGATGTGGGCTACTGAGCCCTGCTTGCACTCTTGAAGCAATTCTGGGGCAGAGATCACTGAACATTGTGTCTGGTCTGAAGAAGTTGTAGATAATCTGTAACGCCCAAGATGCGACCCTATCCTAAATTTGGCACGAGGGCCTCTTCAGGAATAGAAGCGCATTTCGTCGTTTCGCAAGAATGGATATCGTTACAAGTACATGTACTGAAAAGATGAGATATATGGAATTGGCTTACACTCGCCACAAGCTACATCAGAGTCACATCAGTACAATACATAAACATCATGAAGAAGAGCAGGGTCCGACGGACGAAAACAAATGAGAAAAGAAAACAACGTCCATCCTTGCTATCCGAGGCTGCCGGCCTCGAACCCATCCTAGATCGATGATGAAGAAGAAGAAGCAACTCCAAATGAATAATCAACGCACTCGCGTCAAGTAACCTTCACCTGTACCTGCAACTCGTGTTGTAGTAATCGGTGAGCCACAGGGGACTCAACAATCTCATTTCCAAAGGTATCAAGACTAGCAAAGCTTAATAGGTGAGATATGATTAAGTGGTGCGCTGCAGCAAGCGACTAAGCAATATATGAGGTGGCTAACTTATGAGTACAAGAATAAGAGGGGGTGATCTACGCATAGCGGACGTGAACTACTGATGATCAAATGAATGATCCTGAACACCTACTTACGTCAGACATAACCCCACCGTGTCCTCAATCGGAGAACGAACTCATGAAAGAGACAGTCACGGTTACGCACTCAGTTGGCATATTTTAATTAAGTTAACTTCAAGTTGTCTAGAACTAGTGTTAAACAAAGTTTCCACGTTGCCACATAACCACGGGCATGGCTTTCCGAAAGATTTAACCCTCCAGGGGTGCTCCAACTAGTCCATCACAAATTACCACAAGCCGCATAGAAATCCTGTGTGAATGTTATTAATGAATCATAATCATCCATACTTTTCACCGGAAACGGTCCACAAATATCAGTGTGGATAATTTCCAGTGTTCGTGTGCTTCGGTTTGCACCTTTCTTTATCTGTTTTACATATTTTCGTTTACTCCAATCTACGCATTGTTCTAAGTCAGGGAACTCCAACTTTGGAAGAATTTCACTTTTGATTAATCTTCCTATTCTCCCCCTGGAAATATGGCCCAATCGACAATGCCATAGTTTCGAGGCGTCGTGAGTTCTCTTTCTTTTCTTTTGTTCGTTGTTCGACGAACAACTTTGCACATTCAAATTATTTGCATAATTCACTTTGTCACGAATTGATAACAAATAAAGCTCATCATGAAGAAAGGCATTGCCTACATAATCACATGAGACTGTACCTTGTCATGAGATGGATGAGCTCGCACGGTCGCACCGTTCTCCATCGGTGTGGTAGCGACGGCGGTGATGGAGAAGAAGGGTTAGGCGTAGGTGGAGCTTCCCGTGAGCACCGCGCTTAACCTAGATCGGATAGGTATGTCGGTAGGGGTGTGACAGCGGTGAATCTCGTAGTTCGTGCCCCAGCACCCCACTGTCCTTTATATAGCACGGGTCACAGGGGGCCACCAACCATAATGGGTTGGGCGCCCCCGATCAGGGCGCATAGATCAAGGCCCGGTGGGCCGTTGGGCCCACGCGGTGAGAGATCAATCTAACTGCCATGAGCAATGACTCTACGTATCCATCTCCTCCAGAACTCCAAGACCGTTCCAAGACCAACAGACAAGCAGCCACCGAGCTACGGTTACGCACTCAGTTGGCATATTTTAATTAAGTTAACTTCAAGTTGTCTAGAACTAGTGTTAAACAAAGTTTCCACGTTGCCACATAACCACGGGCACGACTTTCCGAAACATTTAACCCTCCAGGGGTGCTCCAACTAGTCCATCACAAATTACCACAAGCGGCATAGAAATCCTCGATCACGAATCTCGCGATCTCGTCGGACTCCTTAGTGGAAAACCTCAACTGTGAGATTACCCAAAGTTTCACCGGAATCCCGATGCACAAAATATTTCGTCGAAGGTAAAACTAATCCAGCAAGGCCGCCTGACGTGTCGACGAACCTGATAGGAGCCGCGTATCTCGTTCTCACGACATGACGGATGGGTCACACTAGGAAAAACCAAACCTCGGGTTGCCCCGTGGTGGCCTCCTGGTCTGCCAGTTTGGACCAACACTCATGCGGAGCACTGGCCCGGGGAGTTGGTTAAATATTCGCGGGTGTCGGTGGGTCCGTATGCATTTATTAGTTATTAGGCAAATGTAAAACCAAAGTTGGGCCTTGCGAGACTAGTCTTAATCTAAAACCAATTATCAAGGGGGTCCCCATAACAACCCCGATCGTGTTAGGAGGGCTCAATTATGGAACATAACACCGGCAGCTGAAACTAAGGGGCAAAGGTGGAACAAAACACCAGGCTAGAAAGGCCGAGCTTTCCACCTTTTACCAAGTATATATGGAAGCAACTGCACCTGCAACTAGCAACGCTAACACATGGTTAAGCAAGCGGTAACATAGCCAATCAGTGGTTTGCTAGGTTGTGAACAGGTTAAAGGTTTTCATGGCAATGTTGAGAGGCTGATATTTAACATGTGGTAGGGAATGAGACATTGCGATAGAAACGATATTACTAGAATGGTAATGATAGTAATGGTATATGGGGAAATGGTCATCTTGCCTGAGATCCTGCTTGGAAGAAGAACGACTCCATGAAGCACACGAACCGATGTAGTCGAACGGGTCCTCACAATCCGACACGCTTGCGGAACTCTACCAAGACGGAACAAACCGGAAACAAGAATCAACACACAATATACACCACGCGATGCACAACACATATGATGCATGAACGGTTGAATATATGAAAGACATGGCATGCCAATTCACAACAATCAAATAGTACACATTAAGTGAAGTTCAATATGCAACAAGTTGCATATTGACGAAACTCCACATACGAATTATTTAGTTCTATCTCGATTATTTACATGACAATATTAAATGTGGTTAAACATGGCAAGAGGTGAAGCGTAGTTAAGTTAACTATCTAGGCATTTTAAATGAGGTCGGGAACGACATATAGCATCTCTGAGATGACCTCATATGTTAATTTATAATTCTGTCCAGATCTGAACTAACACGTTTAAATGTATGTTAAACAGCAAAATAAATAGTTTCATCTGATTTTGCACGTTGTTACAATCAATTTACACATAGAGAACATCTCCAACGGAGCTACGGTTCAAAAGATACGAACACCGCAAGATATGATGGCATTAATGCAATATGTGTGCAACGACAGTCACAAGCATCCCAAAACATACATCCAGCAAGATAATATGAAACTACATGAGATTCTAATCAAGTTTCATATAGGGCACGATCAAAACGGAGCAACGGTTCAACAACTACAAGCTAAACAAGAAATCACTACAATCTGCCCAAAATCAGCCACGTGGCATTTTCTACACCCTCGAACAACTAGCTACACAAATCCAAAAAGTTCAAACAAGGCATGAGACAGTAGAGGGCAAGATGCACTACAACATACTACTCATATCATCTAGCATGGAAGCATGGATCACTAGGAAAAGAAGTCACAAAATGACATCTCACACATAGTTTCAGACTTTGTGAAAATATCAGTTTTTGACCGTGCAGTTTTCGATCTGAAGGCATATTGACAGCAGCAAACTATATTCTACAGGTCTCCAAATGGCATGAAAATTGACAACATACTAGATAATCTTAAGTACTACAACTAACTCCATGGCACCAACCTTAAAAGAGCTACAGATTACCAGATAAACTAATGGGAAGACAACAACAAAATATAACAGATTTCAGACTTAGAAATATTTCAGCATCTCCAAATAAGCATTATTTCTAGCATGTTGGGAACAAGAAAATAACACCTAAACATGGATTTCTATTGCAACCAAAATTACCAGGGGATATACTATACATCCAAGAGCATATCTCTAGTTGACAACTCCTTCATATCATGCACGGATTAAATCCCACAAAATAAACAAAAGGGCAACATGGCAAAATATCACGCGCACTAATTTGCTCAAAAGCTAAAACTAAATGCACAGTTAAATTCTATGGATTTTTCTACCCTGAAAACATATATAACATGTGGGGTTGCAAAATAAAAATATCGCCACACGAATATGCGAGATTATGTCCTAAACACGATATATCAAACTAGCGACGGAATCCTACATGCAAAAAAACAAACTACTCTAAAATACATGGCAAAAGCTCCCTATTGTTCGTACGTGTCCGGATTGTTCAAACCCCGTAGATGAAATGCTCATGTTTTTAGGGACCTTTTGCCATGTATTTTAGAGTAGTTGTTTGTGTTTTTGCATGTAGAATTCCGTCGCTAGTTTGATATATCGTGTTTAGGACATAGTCCCGCATATTCGTGTGGCCCTATATGAAACTTGCTTAGAATCTCGTGTAGTTTCATATTATCTTTCTGGGTGTATGTTTTGGGATGCTTGTAACTGTCGTTGCACACATATTGCATTCATGACATCATATCTTGCGGTGTTCGTATCTTTTGAACTGTAGCTCCGTTGGAGATGTTCTCTATGTGTAAATTGATTGTAACGACTCGTAGAATCACGTGAACCTATTCATTTTGCTATTTAACAAACATTTAAACATGTTAGTTCATATCTGGACAGAATTATAAATTAACATATGAGGTCATCTCGGAGATACTATATGTCGTTCCCGACCTCATTTAAAATGCCTAGATAGTTAGCTTAATTACGCTTAACCTCCTGCCATGTTTAACCACATTTAATATTGTCGTGTAAATTATCGGGATAGAACTAAATAATTGGTATGTGGAGTTTCGTCATTCACTTAATGCGTAATGTTTGATTGTTGTGAATTGCGATGCCATGTTTTGTGTATATTCAACCATTCATGCACCATATGTGTTGTGCATCGTGTGGTGTATATTGTGTGTTGATTCTTGTTTCCGGTTTGTTCCGTATCGGTAGAGTTCCACAAGCGTGTCGGATTGTGAGGACCCGTTAAACTACATCGGTTCGTCTGCTTCATGGAGTCGTTCGTCTTCGAAGCGGGATCTCAGGCAAGATGATCATTTCCCAGACACCATTACTATCATTGCCATGCTAGTAATATCGTTTCTGTCGCTATGTCTCGTGCCCTACCACGTGTTAAATATCAGCATGTCAACATTGCCATGAAAACCTTTAACCTGTTCACGACCTAGCAAACCACTGATTGGCTATGTTACCGCTTGCTTAACCATGTGTTAGCGTTGGTAGTTGCAGGTGCAATTGCTTCCATGTGATAACATGGGTTCCTTGTTATATCATCATATTAATGCTAGTTAATTTAATGCACCTATATACTTGGTAAAAGGTCAAAGGCTCGGCCTTTTTAGCATGGTCTTTTGTTCCACCTTTGCCCCCTTAGTTTCGGCTACCGGTGTTATGTTCCATAATTGAGCGCTCCTAACACGATCGGGGTTGTTATGGGGACCCCCTTGATAATTATTTTAGATTAAGACTGGTCTGGCAAGGCCCAACTTTGGTTTTACATTTGCCTAATAACTAATAATGCATAGGGACCCGCCGGTACCCGCGAATATTTAATCAACCCCCCGGGCCAGTGCTCCGCATGAGTGTTGGTCCAAACTGGCAGACTACGGGGCCACCGTGGGGCAACCCGAGGTTTGGTTTCTCCTAGTGTGACCCATCCATCGTGTCCTGAGAACGAGATACGCGGCTCCTATCAGGTTCGTCGACACGTCGGGCGGGCTTGCTGGATTAGTTTTACCTTTGACGAAATATCTTGTGGATCGGGATTCCGGTGAAAATTTGGGTAATCTTAGTGTTGAGGTTTTCCACTAAGCAGTCCAACGAGATCGCGAGCTTCGTGATCGAGGATTTCTATGTGGCTTGTGGTAATTTGTGATGGACTAGTTGGAGCACCCCTGCAGGGTTAAATCTATCGAAAAGCCGTGCCCGCGATTATGTGGCAACGTGGAAACTTTGTTTAACACTGGTTCTAGACAACTTGAAGTTAACTTAATTAAAATATGCCAACTCAGTGCGTAACCATGGCTGTCTCTTTCGTGAGTTCGTTCTCCGATCGAGGACACGGTGGGGTTATGTTTGACGTAAGTAGGTGTTCAAGATCATTCATTTGATTGTCAGTAGTTCACGTCCGCTATGCGTAGATCACCCCCTCCTATTCTTGTACTCGTAAGTTAGCCACCTCATATATTGCTTAGTCGCTTGTTGCAGCCTCACCACTTAACCATACCTCACCTATTAAGCTTTGCTAGTCTTGATACCTTTGGAAATGGGATTGCTGAGTCCCCTGTGGCTCACCGATTACTACAACACCAGTTGCAGGTACAGGTAAAGGTTACTTGGCGCGAGCGCGTTGATTGTTCATTTGGAGTTGCTTCTTCTTCTTCATCATCGATCTAGGATGGGTTGTAGGCCGGCAACCTGGGATAGCAAGGATGGACGTCGTTTTCTTTTCTCGTTTGTTTTCCTCTGTAGTCGGACCCAGCTCTTCTTCATGATGTTTCTGTATTGTACTAATGTGACTGTGATGTAGCTTGTGGCAAGTGTAAGCCAATTCCATATATCTCATCTTTTCAGTACATGTACTTGTAACGATATCCATTCTTGCGAAACGACGAGATGCGCTTCTATTCTTGACGAGGCCCTCGTGCCAAATTAAGGATAGGGTCACATCTTGGGCGTTACAAGTTGGTATCAGAGCAGTACCGACCTAGGAGCCCCCTTGATTGATCGAACTTGGCCGAGTCGAGTCTAGTAAAAACTATTTTGAGTCTTAGTGATATGGGAGAGTAGTTTTCTTTTTTACCCTCATCTGTGCTCTTGTGAGGTTCACGATTTAGGAATTTTAATTCTACTCATATTCTCACTCAAAAAAATTAGGATCATGCGGATATTTTTGGAATCTATATGATGTCGATGTGTCTCTGATGTAGCTGGCGGTGAGTGTAAGCCAATTCCATATATCTCATCTTTTCAGTACATGTACTTGTAACGATATCAATTCTTGCGAAACGACGAGATGCGCTTCTATCCCTGACGAGACCCTCGTGCCAAATTAAGGATAGGGTCGCATCTTGGGTGTTACATAATCGCAACTGGCCGGTGGGTGTGGTGACTGTCGGGTACTGCTCAATCCAGTTGATGTGCATCGGGCTGTGTTTCCGCAACCAGTCCATGCCAAGGATGTCATCATAGGATCCCGGCTTGAGGATCTTGAAGTCAGTGGTGAATTCGTGCCCTTGAGCAAGCCATTGACATTTCGGAATGTAGTGCGCGCAAGAAATGGTGGCACCGTCAGCCACTCTCACTTTGCAGGGTCTCGAGAGGAGGGTTGCGCCGGAGAGCTTGGTTGTAGAGCATTGTCCACAAAGGAGGTGGAGCTGCCTAAATCGACTAACATCATAATTTCATGCCCTTGAAGCCATGCATGGAGTTGTAGCACGCCTGGATCGGGTAAGCCATCATTCTCTTGACGCGAGATGGTGCACAAGTTCTCCTCGTCAGGTTCAGGTGAGGTTGGCGGTGATTCAGTGGGAACGTCATCTTGTGCATACATAGCAAGGGGCTCGTCAACTACATGCATCTAGATTGTGGGTGGGCAGGCATGGTCTTTCCCTCATCGCTCTCCACACTTGAAGCAAAGGTCCTTTGCTTGTCGAAACTGACGGAGAGCCGTGACCTTGCTGGCTTCGGATGGGGCGCGCGCGGCGTCAGTTCCGTGCCGGTCCTCAGAGACTGTTATTGGTGTTGCGGGCCTGCTAAAAAATGATGGCTTGGCCGAATGAGTGAACGCGGCCTGGTTATGGTTGGCGGAGCTCCCGTAGGGTAGTTCATCATCGGTTACCTCCTCCTGAAGTAGATCCAACGAACACGCAATGTCCAGGTCCGGTGGTCGCCGGACAAGCACCACTGAACGGATGTCCGGCCTCAGCCCCTCAACAAAACGAGTCAAGAAGAAATACGGGTGAGTAGCTTCAGAGTAGGATATCAAATGATTCATTAGGTACTCTAAGCGCTCGATGAAATCAGCGACAATGCTTGTTTCTTTGATGGCATAACATTGGCGGATGAGCATCTGATGCTTGTCTTGGCCGAACCGGTTATAGAGAAGGGACGTAAATGACTTCCAATCCAGCCTAGTCAATTTCTTCTGGACTGACTGCAGCCAAATGCCCGCAGGGCCTGAGAAATTGAGGATGGCCATAGGTACGCGTTAGGTGTCATGGACCATGAACATCTGGAAGTACTGCTCGGAGAGTGTCTTCCAGAGTTGCGGGTTCTCGCCCGTGAACACGAGAAAATTCATGGATGGTGGTGGTTGGCCGGGAGACGCGAGGATGGGGGATGACAGAGGAGGCACAGTAGTGGTGAGCGGGAGAGGAGTCATACCCATGATAGGGATTGGCGTCGGCGACACAACGGTCAGATCAGCGTCGCCGTGGCCACTTGGCTCGTGGAGATCTCCTCGCCGGAAAAGCAGCGGCGGGATGGTGTGGGTGTAACGCCCAAGATGCGATCCTATCCTTTTTTGGCGTGAGGGCCTCAACAGGGATAGAAACGTATCTCGTTGTTTTGCAAGAATGGATATCGTTACAAGTACATGTACTGAAAACATGAGTATAAGGAGTTGGCTTACACTCGCCACAAGCTACATCAAGATCACACCAATACAACAATATCCAGTCATCATGAAGAAGAGTAGGATCCGTCTATGGACGAAAAAAACAATAAAAGAACAACGTCCATCCTTGCTATTCCAGGCTGTCGGCCTGGAACCCATCCTAGATCGAAGAAGAAGAAGAAATTTCAAATAGAACAATCATCGTGCTCACGTCAAAGTAACTCTTTACATGTACTTGCAACTGTTGTTGTAGTAATTTGTGAGCCACACGGGACTCAACAATCTCATTTCCAAAGGTATCAAGACTAGCAAAACTTAATGGGTGTGGTATATTTAAGTTGTGAGGTTGCAGCAAGCGACTAAGCATCTATGTGAGGTGGCTAACTTACGAGTACAAGAATAAAAGAGGGGATGATCTACGCACACGGGACGTGAACTACTGATGATCAAACGAATGATCATGAACACCTACTTACATCAGACATAACGCCATCGTGTCCTCGATCGGAGAAAGAGCTCACGGAAGAGACAGTCACGGTTGCGCACTCGGTTGGCAAGTTTTTAATTAAGTTTACTTCAAGTTTCTAGAACCGGATGTTAAACAAAGTTTCCACAGTGCTACATAACCACGGGCACGACTTTCCAAAATATTTAACCCTATAGGGGGTGCTCCAACTAGTCCATCACAAATTACCACAAGCCGCATAGAAAGTCTCGATCACAAAACTCGTGATCTCCTCGGATTCCTTAGTGGAAAAACCTCCACTCTACAGGGGTTCTCCAACTAGTACATCACAAATTACCACAAGCCGCATAGAAAGTCTCGATCACGAAACTCGTGATCTCCTTGGATTCCTTAGTGGAAAAACCTCAACTCTGAGATAACCAAAAGCATCACAGGAATCCCGATGCACAAGATATTTCGTCAAAGGTAAAACTAATCCAGCAAGGTCGCCAGGGTTGTCGACGAACCCGATAGGAGCCTCATATCTCGTTCTCAGGACACAGCCAGATGGGTCACACTACGAGTAAAACCAAACCTTGAGTTGCCCCGTGGTGGCACCGCAGTCTGCCCTTAGTGGACCAACACACATGAGGAGCATTGGCCCGGGGGTTGATTAATTGTCCATGGGGTCCGGAAAGTCCCTATGCGTTTTTATTAGGTTATTAGGCAAATGTACTATCAAAGTTGGGCCTTGCCAGACTAGACTTAATGTAAAACGAATTATCAAGGGGGTCCCCATAACAACCCCGATCGTGTTAGGAGCACTCAATTATGGAATATAACAGCGGTAGCCGAAACTAAGGCGACAAAGGTGAAACAAAACATCGGGCTAGAAATTAAATAGCAATTAATATGGTGATATAACAAGAAACCCATGTTATCACATGGAAGCAAAAACACATGCAACTAGCAACGCTAACACATGGTTAAGCAAGCAGTAACATAGCCAATCAGTGGCTTGCTAGGTTGTGAACATGTTGAAGGTTTTCATGGCAATGTTGAGAGGCTGATATTTAACATGTGGTAGGCTGACAAAGTGGTTCACGAGAAACTACGCGTCATTCTAGTCGGCTTACATATATAGCTTATCTCCAACGGAGCTACGGTTAACTAAATACGAATTAAACTGTTTCTATCATGTCGACACGCAAACCGACGCAAACACCATGTAAAACAGTTTTCAATATGCATGAGAGTTGGAAAATATTAATCTACGCAAAATTCTACACGTTCTACATATGTAACTTGCCACGATCCGAAGCACGGTTTAAAAGTTATGCGGGTTTTAAAATCATGCAATTTTCTGAAAATAATAAATTTGCACGTCCTAAAAAAACTATTCGGGCTGGATCTGCTACTAGGCCTAACACAACTTCGCACATCAAATAAAAATATGCACAGGCGCTGGGGGTGCTCACCCTGGCCACTTGGGCCGGCTCACGCCTGGTCGATGGAGAGGTGCGGTTGGGCCTTGCAGGGGCGCTGGGCCTCGCACGTGGCCAGACTGGGCCGGCAGCGTGGGGGTCAGCGCGGGGCGAGCAGATTGGCCTCCTGCTCGATCTCCCAATGGGGCAGTGACCCCAGCGGCGCTATCGATCTCCGACGACGAAGGGAGGTAGTGCAGCAGCATGAGGCGGCTCCAGACGGCGGGGACGGGTCCCGCGAGGTCATGGGCCTGCCGGTAGGCGCGGATCCGGCGGCGGTGAGTGATACTCCAACGTATCTATAATTTTTGATGGTTTAATGCTATTATCTTGTCAAACTTTGGATGTTTTGCATGCCTTTTATATATTTTTTGGGACTAACTTATTAACTCAGTGCCAAGTGCCAGTTCGTGTTTTTTCCATGTTTTTGACCCCTTTCAGAGGAGAATTTGAAACGGAGTCCAAACGGAATAAAATCCCCGAAAAGATTCTTTCCATAATGGAAGAAGATCAGGAGACTTGAGAGCCAAAGCAGGGGGTCCCCAAGGGCCCCACAAGCTCCCTCCCCGCGGCCCTCGGGCTTGTGGGCCTCCTGGACCTCCTTTGCCCTAGGTTTTGCGCCTATATATCCCCAAAAATTCCACAAAAAATCAGGAGATTATCGAAAGTACTTTTCCGCCGCCGCAAGCTTCTGTTTCCGCAAGATCCCATCTGGGGCACATTCTGGTGCCCTGTCGGAGGGGGGATTCGGATACGGAGGGCTTCTTCATCAACACCATGACCTCTCCGATGATGCGTGAGTAGTTCACCATAGACCTACGGGTCCATAGCTAGTAACTAGATGGCTTCTTCTCTCTCTTGGATCTTCAATACAAAGTTCTCCATGATCTTCATGGAGATCTATCCGATGTAATCTTCTTTGGCGGTGTGTTTTTCGAGATCCGATCAATTCTAGATTTATGATAAAATTAACTATGAAACTTATTTGAGTTTCTTCTGATCTCTCTTATGCATGATTTCATATCCTTGTAATTCTCTTCGAGTTGTGGGTTTTGTTTGGCCAACCAGATCTTTGATTCTTGCAATGGGAGAAGTGCTTGGTTTTGGGTTCATACCGTGCGGTGACCTCACCCAGTGACAGAAGGGCTAGCGAGGCACGCATCGTGTTGTTGCCATCAAGGGTAAAAAGATGGGGTTTTCATCATTGGTTTGAGATTATCCCTCTACATCATGTCATCTTTCTTAAAGCGTTACTCTATTTGTCATGAACTCAATACACTAGATGCATGCTGGATAGTGGTCGATGTGTGGAGTAATAGTAGTACATGAAGAAAGTATCGGTCTGCTTGTCTCGGACGTGATGCCTATATGTATGATCATTGCCTTAGATATCGTCATGACTTTGCGCGGTTCTATCAATTGCTCGACAGTAATTTGTTCACCCACCGTATTATTTGCTATTTTGAGAGAAGCCTCTAGTAAACACTATGGCCCCCAGGTCTACTCCACACCATATTTTCAGCCTTACACTTTTTACTTCATTGCACTTTACGCCTTCAGATCTCACTTTACAAACAATCTTGAAGGGATTGACAACCCCTTTAAAGCGTTGGGTGCAAGCTCTTTTGTGTTTGCGCAGGTACTGTGGACTTGACGAGATTCTCCTACTGGATTGATACCTTGGTTCTCAAACTGAGGGAAATACTTACTGCTCCTGTGCTGCATCACCCTTTCCTCTTCAAGGGAAAAAAAACCAACGCAAGCTCAAGAGACGACACAAGGATCTCTGGCACCACTATCGGGGAAGGACTTTTGTTGACGTAGCAGAAGGATTTCTGGCGTCGTTGCCAGGGAGGATCAAGTCAAGAACTCATCCAAGTAGGTGTCACAAACTCATCTCTTGCATTTACTTTGTTTGCGAGTTGCCTCTCGTTTTCCTCTCCCCCACTTCAACAATTTTCCTTTTTTCGTTTGCCTATTTCCTTCGCCCTTTTCATTCGGCTTTTTTCTCGCTTGCTCTTTGTTCACTTGTGTGCTTGCTTGCTTGCCAAAGTCGCCATGAATGAAAACATGAAACTTTGTGACTTCTCGAATACTAATAATAATGATTTTATTACTACTCCGATTGCTCCCACCACTAGTGCAGAGTCATACGAAATCAATGCCGCTTTGCTGAATCTTGTTATGAAAGAGCAATTCTTCGGCCTTCCTAGTGAAGATGCCGCATCCCATCTCAATACCTTCATTGAGCTTTGCGATATGCAAAATAAGAAAGATGTGGCTAATGACGTGATTAAATTGAACCTTTTTCCTTTCTCGTTGCGAGATCGCGCAAAAACTTGGTTTTCTTCTTAGCCCAAAAATAGTATCGATTCTTGGGATAAGTGCAAAGATGCTTATATATCCAAGTATTTTCTGCCAGCTAAGATCATCTCTCTCCGTAATGATATCATGAATTTCAAGCAACTTGATCATGAACATGTTGCACAATCTTGGGAGAGAATGAAATTGATGATCAGAAATTGTCCCGCTCATGGCTTGAGTCTTTGGATGATTATTCAAATATTTTACGCTGGCTTGACTTTCGCTTATAGAAATATCTTGGACTCCGCCTCAGGTGGAACGTTCATGGAAATCATGTTAGGGGAAGCCACAAACCTCTTAGACAACATCATGACGAACTATTCTCAGTGGCACACTGAAAGGTCACCTACTAGTAAGAAGGTACACGCTATAGAAGAAATTAACTTGTTGAGTGCTAAGATGGACGAGTTAATGCATTTGGTTTCTATTAGAGTGCTCCTTTGGATCCTAATGATATGCCCTTGTCTTCTTTGATTGAGAGTAGCAACGCTAGCTTGGACGTTAACTTTGTTGGTAGGAATAACTTTGGCAACAACAATGCTTTTAGAGGAAACTATGTTCCTAGGCCTTTTCCTAGTAACTCCTCTAATAATTTTGGCAACTCCTACAACAATACTCATGGAAATTACAATAGATTACCCTCTGATCTAGAGAGTAATATCAAAGAGTTCATCAACTCTCAAAAGATTTTCAATACGTCCATAGAGGAAAAGCTACTCAAAATTGACGATTTGGCTAAGACCGTTGATAGAATGTCCAGTGATGTTGATGCTTTGAAAGTTAGATGTGCTCTTCCCAAGATCAACATGGATGAAACTTTGAAATGCGTGTTTCCATGATTGAGAGCCAAGAAAGAACTGCCCAAATTCGTGATAGACATGAATGGCTTAAAAAGGTGTGTTCTCGTGATAAGAATCACGAAAATCTTAAAGTGCTTGGTGTGACTCCCATTGAATCTTTCTTTTCTTGCGTCAAACCTAATGATGATGGGGCTGGATATGAATCCACTTTGGTTGAAAAGTTCCCCAATGATTCGGAGTCCATCTATCTTGATGCTAAAAGCATTGAAAGTGGAGTAGAAGAGGTTAAAACTTTGAGTAGTAATGAAATTACTACCGTGGATTTTAAGGAATTCAATTATGATAATTGCTCCTTGATTGAATGCATTTGCTTCATGCAATCCATGTTAAATTCTCCACACGGTTATAGCCAAAACAAGGCCTTTACCGATCATACTGTCGAAGCTATGATAAAATCTCTTGAAGAGAAACTTGAATTGGAAGTCTCTATCCCTAGAAAGCTTCATGATGAGTGGGAACCTACCATCAAAATCAAAATCAAAAACTATGAATGCAATGCTTTGTGTGATTTGGGTGCTAGTGTTTCTGCGATTCCAAAGTCTTTATGTGATGTTTTGGGTTTTAATGAGATTGAAGAGTATTTTCTTAATTTGCATCTTGCTGATTCTACTGTTAAGAAACCCATGGGAAGGATCAATGATGTTCTTATTATTGCAAATAGGAACTATGTACCCGTGGATATCATTGTGCTTGACATTGATTGCAATCCTACATGCCCAATTATTCTTGGTAGACTTTTGCTAAGGACTATCGGTGCTATCATCGGTATGAAGGAAGGGAATATTAGATTTCAATTTCCTTTAAGGAAGGGCATGGAACACTTTCCTAGAAAGAAAATAAGATTGCCTTATGAATCCATGATGAGGGCCACTTATTGTTTGAGCACCAAAGACGACGATACATGATTCTATCGCTTTTATGCCTAGCTAAGGGCGTTAAACAATAGCGCTTGTTGGGAGGCAACCCAATGAATTTATATTCTTCTTTCTGTTTTGTTGCATCCACACCATCACAATTCTGGTGTGTTTGTGTTTTTTGTGTTTCTTTTTGTGTTTGAGCCAAGCAAAACCTTTATGACTACTCTTGGTGATGGTTGTTTGATCGTGCTGGAAAAAGACAGAAACTTTTCGCCCACGAGATGATTTTTCATTTTTATTCAGATAGAGATTTTGAGTTGATTCTTTTTTCTGCTGGTTGATATTCCTTTTGCCCAGGCATTCGTAATATTTAAGATTTTTTTAGGTACCAGAAATATATGAAGTATACAGATTGCTAGAGACTGGTCTGTTTTGACAGATTCTGTTTCTGTTGAGTTGGTTGCTTGTTTTGATGAAACTATGGTTAGTATCGGGGGGGTACTAGCCATGGAAAAGTAAGAATACATTAGCCCAACACCAATATAGATGGAATTCAAGTTTTCTAAAGTACCAAAAGAAGTGGTAGTTTGTTTTCTTGTGCTAATGTTATCATGAGTTTCTGTTTAAGTTTTGTGTTGTGAAGTTTTCAAGTTTTGAGTGATGTTCACATGGACAAAGAGATAAGGAGTGGAAAGAGCTCAAGCTTGGGGATGCCCAAGGCATCCCAAGCCAAATTCAAGGACACCAAAAAGCCTAAGCTTGGGGATGCCCCGGGAAGGCATCGCCTCTTCCGTCTTCAATCCATCGGTAACATTACTTGGAGCTATATTTTTATTCACCACACGATATGTGGTTTACTTGGAGCGTCTTGTACCGTAGGAATCTTTTATTTTTGTTCTGTCACAATCATCCTTGCTGCACACCTTTTTGAGAGAGAGAGAGACATGCACTCATCGTGATTTTGCTAGAATGCTCATAGTGCTTCACTTATATCTTTTGAGCTAGATACTTTTGCTCTATGTGCTTCACTTATATCTTTTAGAGGAAGGCGGTGCATGACTTGGTAGTTGGCTTATGCTATGAAAGTAGTCCCAAAGGTGATAGGTACCCAAAGAGGATACAAAAACCTCCATCTTCATGTGCATTTAGTAGTAAGAGAAGTCTTGATTCCTCTCAATTAGTTTTGAGACGTGGATTCGGTAATATTAAGAGCTATGTTAGTAGGGTGTTGTGAATCTAGAGATACTTGTGTTGAAGTTAGTGATTCCCGTAGCATGCACGTATGTTGAACCGCTATGTTAGGAAGTCGAAGCATAATTGATCTATTGATTGTCATCCTTTCTGTTGAGGTCTGGATCGCACGATGGTTAACACCTACCAACCCTTCCCCAAGGAGTATGCGTTTAGCACTTTGTTTCGATTACTAATAAAAACTTCCGCAACAAGTATGTGAGTTCTTCATGACTAATGTGAGTCCATGGTATAGATGCACTTTCACCTTCCACCTTTGCTATCCTTTTTAGCACCGCGCAATTCTCGCTGGTGCAAAAGCCCACCATATGCCTTCCTCAAAACAGCCGCCATACCTACCTACTATGGCATTTTCATAGCCATTCCGAGATATATTGCCATGCAACTCCCACCGTTCCGTCTCATGACTTGTGCCGTCACTCTCATATTGCCATTGCATGATCGTAATATAGCTAGCGAGATGTTTTCAACGTCATATGACATGCTAGATCGTTGCACATCCTGGTACACTACCGGAGGCATTTCCTATAGAGTCATCATCATTTTGAGAATTGAGCTGTGAGTAAATAAAAGTGTGATGATCATCATTATTAGTGCATTGTCCCATGTGAGGAAATAAAAAAATCCCAAAGTGCCCAAAAATACGAAAGGAGAAAAAAAGAGAAGAGGCCTAAGAGCCCAAATAAAAAAAAGAGAAGGGACAATGCTACTATCGTTTTCCACACTTGTGCTTCATAATAGCACCATGTTCTTCACGATTGAGAGCTTCTTGCTTTGTCACCACCATATGCTAGTGGGAATCTTCATTATATAACTTGGCTTGTATATTCCAATGACGGGCTTCCTCAAAGTGCACTAGGTCTTCGTGAGCAAGCAAGTTGGATGCACACCCACTAGTTCTCCTTTTGAGCTTTCACATACTTATAGCTCTAGTGCATCTCTTGTATGGCAATCCCTACTCATTCACATTGATATCTATTAATGGGCATCTCCATAGCCCTTTGATACACCGAGTCAATGTGACCATCTCCTCCTTTTTGTCTCACAACCACCACCACACTCTATTCCACCTATAGTGCTATATCCATGGCTCACGCTCATGTATTGCGTGATAGTTATAAAAAGTTTGAGAAAGTAACAGTGCAAAAACAATTACTTGGCCAATACCAGGGTTGTGCATGATTTAAATTACTTGTGTGAGGATGATGGAGCATAGCCAGACTATATGATTTTGTAGGGATAACATTCCTTGGCCTTGACATTTTGAAAGTTCATGATTACCTTGCCAGTTTGCTTGAAGTATTGTTGTTTTCATGTCAATAGCAAACTACTGTTTCAAATCTTACAGATCTGAACATTCATGTCACGTGAAAGAAGTTGCAAAGGAGAACTATGATAGGTAGCATTCCACATCAAAAATTCATTCTTTATCACTTCCCTACTCGAGGACGAGCAGGAGTTAAGCTTGGGGATGCTTGATACGTCTCCAGCGTATCTATAATTTTTGATGGTTTCATGCTATTATCTTGTCAAACTTTGGATGTTTTGCATGCCTCTTATATATTTTTTGGGACTAACTTATTAACTCAGTGCCAAGTGCCAGTTCCTGTTTTTTCCATGTTTTTGACCCCTTTCAGAGGAGAATTTCAAACGGAGTCCAAACGGAATATAATCCCCGAAAAGATTTTTTCCGTAACGAAAGAAGATCAGGAGACTTGAGAGCCAAGGCAGGGGGTCCCGAGGGGCCCCACAAGCCCCCTCCCCGCGGCCAGTGGGGAGGCCGCGGCCCTCAGGCTTGTGGGCCCCCTGTACCTCCTTTGCCCTAGGTTTTGCGCCTATTTATCCCCAAAAATTCCACAAAAAATCAGGAGATCATCGAAAGTACTTTTCCGCCGCCGCAAGCTTTTGTCTCCGCAAGATCCCATCTGGGGCACGTTCTGGTGCCCTGCCGGAGGGGGGATTCAGATACGGAGGGCTTCTTCATCAACACCATGACCACTCCGATGATGCGTGAGTAGTTCACCATAGACCTACGGGTCCATCGCTAGTAACTAGATGGCTTCTTCTCTCTCTTGGATCTTCAATACAAAGTTCTCCATAATCTTCATGGAGATCTATCCGATGTAATCTTCTTTTGCGGTGTGTTTGTAGAGATCCGATAAATTGTGGATTTATGATCAGATTATCTATGAATCTTATTTGAGTTTCTTCTGGTCTCTCATATGCATGATTTCATATCCTTGTAATTCTCTTCGAGTTGTGGGTTTTGTTTGACCAACTAGATCTATGATTCTTGCAATGGGAGAAGTGCTTGGTTTTGGGTTCATATCGTGCGGTGACCTCACCCAGTGACAGAAGGGGTAGCGAGGCACGCATCGTGTTGTTGCCATCAAGGGTAAAAAGATGGGGTTTTCATCATTGGTTTGAGATTGTCCCTCTACATCATGTCATCTTGCTTAAAGCGTTACTCTGTTTGTTATGAACTCAATACACTAGATGCATGCTCGATAGCGGTCGATGTGTGGAGTAATAGTAGTAGATGCGGAAATTATCGGTCTACTTGTCTCGGACGTGATGCCTATATGTATGATCATTGCCTTAGATATCGTCATGACTTTGCGTGGTTCTATCAATTGCTCGACAGTAATTTGTTCACCCATCATATTATTTCCTATTTTGACAGAAGCCTGTAGTGAACACTATGGCCCCTGGGTCTACTCCACACCATATTTTCAGCCTTACACTTTTTACTTTGTTGCAGTTTCCGCCTTAAGATATCACTTTGCAAACAATCTTGAAGGGATTGACAACCCCTCTAAAGCGTTGGGTGTAAGCTCTTTTGTGTTTGCGCAGGTACTCTGGACTTGACGAGATTCTCCTACTGGTTTGATACATTGGTTCTCAAACTAAGGGAAATACTTACTACTCCTGTGTTGCATCACCATTTCCTATTCAAGGGAAAAACCAACGCAAGCTCAAGAGACGACAGAAGGATCTCTCGCACCACTGCCGGGGAAGGACTTTTGTTGATGTAGCACTGAGTCCGGGGCTATCGGATCCGGCGGGCAGGGAGGAACAGGTAGGGGCCGGTGAGGCAGCCATGCCTGGGGCCATAGCGACGACGAGGACGATGTTGGTCGGCGGCGGGGCGACACCAGAGGGGCTTCGTCGGGTGGACGACGACCTACAGGGACGGCGTGGTGGTCCGGTGGGCGGAGCTGCGAGGGGCCGGCTGGTCGAGGGCAGTCGTGGAGGAGAGAGCTCTGTTGGTCGGCTACCCCGGGTTGAGCTTGGGTAGGAGCTGGCAGCGGCGGTTGCGTGGCTCAGATCGGGCCTGGGCGGGCCAGATCTGGGCTTCGCGGGCGCTGCGTGGCTGTGAGGAGAGAGGAGGTGGGAGATGGCTGGATCGGTGGCGGCTAGGGGTTGGGATGGCACGGGAACCGAGAGGATTATAGTTTGGGACCGAATTAGGCAAGGATGGGTGTCTATTTATAGACACGGGGGCTAGGGTTAGTAGTTTTTCCATCTGATTTCAACCAATTTAAACCGAGCGATCGAGATCAGACGGTCCAGGTCGCGGGGATGGCTAAGTGGGCTTAGTGGGTGTGTAGAATAGGCTAGGTAGGGAGGAGAGGGAGGTTTGCGGCCCGGCAATGATATTTTAAAAAACGGAAGTGTTGCTACGGTCGACCGTTTGGTTACCAAACGGACTCCGATTGGGACGAAATTTGGGAGGCGGCCTACCTACTATAAATAAGACCGCACGCCAAATTTCAACCCAATCTGAGAATATTTTAAACGCACTTTTAGAAACAAGATTTTAATGATGCCGCGGATGCGTGCGTGTGTGGTTGGTCTCAAAACGGTCAACGGCAAAACGGAGAGAACCGACAACTAATAACGGATGCAAGTTTTGAAACCTGGTGGCAACAGAGTGCCGATGCGATGCGGATGATGTGAATGATGCGATGATGAATGCGACAACAAATAATTACCACGGCTACAACAGAATAAAAGAGGATTCTTCTAGAGCGTCGGTCTCGGCCTGTCACAACTCTCCTACACTAACAAGAGATCTCGTCCCGAGTTTTAAGAATGAAAGGGGTAAGAGGAAGAGAAAGCACAAGAAGTAGAACTTAGTTGCTTATTTGACAAACAAGTGAAACCAACGATCCTTCAAGGTTGCAACGAGATGAAGAATGATATGAGAAACAAGCAAGAATTCACAGGAAATTTCGGTAGCACTTCGGTAGGAAAAGAGGACAAAATTTGATAAGATGGAAAGGTCTTCAGAAGATTCATAACAAACCAACTAAATCGATAAGCCAGGAAAGAACATGATCTTGACAAACCGACATGATTGATATAAAAAGAGCAACATCACAACATCGTTGATCAAGAGAATAGAAACTTGAGCATTGGAAAGAAAAGAATGGAGAAGAAAATGACACATTCTACCACAATTGAACTAGAAGAGCACCCTTAGAAAGAATAATTGAACGGAGTTGTTGGAAAAGTGTCGGGACCCCGATCCTAAGCCATAGGAATCCAGCCTGTAACACATCGCATCCCTTTGCGGTCTCACGCACGGTTAACTCCACGGCTGCAGCCTTACCTTAGCCGAGACCGTTTGCGTCTTTTGACTCACGTATGCAATAGTGTCGCTAGCATTCCAATGTCAAAGAACCCGGATCGACAAGTCTAGTCATAAACCAAAGTGGCAGCACCACACAAGGACAAGCATACATGACCCAACAAAGCAGGTGTCGGTCACCAGCGAGTGTAGACAAGTCGTAGCAAACTACCAGGACTCCATTACATCGCGTGACATTTCCCCAAAGGGGACAGACACAGTAGCTAAGAAGGACACATGTCGGTCAACCAATGTGTCCGGAGCAGTAGCGAGCTACCATGGCTCGTTGGATCACAAAGGGGCATTTCCCTGTAAGGAGTGCTACTAAAATTCATGACTAGGTAATTGAACCCCATACATATCAAGTACGACACACGTACGCATGGCATACCGATATGTATAGATACATCGATGGCATCACAACATAACCATAACATACAAGCTTTATTTAAGAGGCTCGGAAGAGCCACACACATAATATTACACAGTAAGGGTCTCACGACCCATAATAGCAGTCATTCAGTTACAAGCCAGCGGAAGAGTTTAACACTGTCTGAGTACAGAGAGGTGCAACTAAAAGGCACATGGCCTGACTATACTACAGACCCAACATAGGGCCAGATCGTAGCTGGGACACCAGCTACTCGTCGTCGTTGATGTCTATGAAGAACCCTCCGTTAGGGTCATTAGCAACCTCTGCAACATTTATTAAACAAACATGAGTACGGAGGTACTCAGCAAGACTTTAAGATAACTAACTACTCATGAAATGTATCAACAAGGTATGGTGGGGTTTCATGCGGAAAGCCAGCATTTGACTCGTGGCTAGACAACTTGCATTTTTAAAATAATTTTGACAACTTGATTTCTCGCACACGAGTGCACTAACACCAGAATCAATACACCATCGTGGAATCATTCCGTCTCCATACGGAATTACCGTCCATGACACTCACACTTATCTAGACAATTTTATGAGTAGCCATTGAAGTTATCTATGAACAACATATGTCTCCAAGTAGTCCATATCCGCGGACGCGGCTACTCGAATAGATCATAACCCTGCAGGCGTGTACTTCGTCACACACGCTCTCGCCACTTATCGCCATGTGCACGTCATGCACCTCGGCAACCTTCAAGCGGAAGCCTAGCGAGGGAGTCGGCCACGACCGTTAACCACACTAGTACCTAGTCCAGGTTTATCGCCTATCTGAGGGTAACCCGCACGGAATTCCGGCCGAGGTTTCCGTCACGGCCCCAAACGATGTGCGCAGGGTTCCCAAGCCCACCATCCGGGTGCCACTTGGTACACCGTGCCACTGGCTACCGCATCACAGCCCACCTCTCAGGTCAGCACCATGAACGGCCTCCAACATGACTATAAACACCAGAAACTAGTTGCAACTCCTGGACCGAGTACTAAGCGATTAATAGGTCGAGCGGGGTCATATTTCAGGGCCCAGCATGTGGTAGTATCTAGTCTTGGATTACATACACGAAACTCAGTTCCTAAGGACGGTTCCAATGAAACAACCCGCCATGTACTCCTACACAGCCTTTCACCGGTACCTTTACCAAATCAGATTCAACACACAACCTTTGCTTACTGAACACATTCTCACAATTATGTTCATCTCCCAGATGACAGACCATACATAACTCTAAGAATAGCATGCATAGCAGGATAAGGCACATCATGGCTCAAGCAACTACCAGGTATGCTAGGTTGCAAGGTTCGGCTATTTACTGTGACAAGGATAGGTCATGCAAAGGAAGTGGGTTCAACTAACGTGGCAAAAGCAGTTGAAGCATTTGATCCTAATGCAATAAGTAAGTGCAGGAGCAAGAACATGGGATTTATCGAAATGATCAAAATGGTTGCTTGCCTTGTTGCTCAGAGGAGTGACAATATCCGTCAGACGGATATTCGGTGGAATCCGGGGGAGCGGAGCCGACCGATAGGAATGACATCAATCAATATCAAGCATATGCAATCAAGATGATGCATGAGCATGGCATGAGAATGCAAGGTAATATACTATTAGAACTAACATGTATTAGGTTTGAAGTTGATTTGAATCAAATTCAAATATCACTTCAAACGAGGTATTCTCGGATACAATTTTAATTGATTCGACCTGATGCTCAGATCAACTTGATGTTAACATGCATGGAATGACATGTTAGGTTGCTGGTTGGTAATTAGGACAGTATTTGATCATGTCAATCATAGTGAAATTTAAATATTTTCCATATTCCATTTATAAAGTATTTATAAGAATTGACTTATTCATTAATCTACATGTTTGGGTTCTGTAACATTTTCAAACATGTTTGAAAATGGCATATTCAGATTCCTTGGATTTTTCTGATACTTTTTCATATATAAATTATTTTCATTGGAGTTACAGATTAATTTCTATGAATTTTTGAAGTTTTAAACTTTTCTGGAATTATTCTTATACTGCAAAATCCCTTTACTGCATCAGCATGACATCAGCAGGTCCAACTGGCTGTTGAAAGTCAAACCTGACCAGTGGGACCCACTGGTTAGTGTCTCTGGTCAGTTTTAGATTAAAATGAAACTTAATTAGCTAATTAATCTCACTGGACCCACATGTCAGTGACTTATCAAATTAATTAAATTTATTTTCTTTAATCCTAAACTCCCAGAAGCTGGCCCCACACGTCAGTCGCTCAGGCCAGCTGAGATCCACCGGCGGCGAGGTCGTCCTCGCCGGGGGGGAGCCTCCGGCGAGCACCAGTACGTCGGAGGGGCTCGGAAACGGCGCATAGGGGGACAAACTCGGCGCGGAGAGCACCACAGGAAAGGCACTTCTCCCACGGGTTCATTTTTGCACTTGGCCGGGGCTGATCTGTCCGGAGATGATGCCGGCGACGAGCTTGGCGACGGCCAAGGTTCGGGCGTCATCTGGGTCTTCGATACAGAGGGAGTTACGCACGGGACTTAGCTCCTACGGCATCTACGCGACGGCCTGCAGCTGCTGGTGGCCTCAGAAGGACGAGCTTTTCACCGGAGAGCTACCGGCGACGAGCTCCCGCGGCAGATCTCGTCGGGCTCCGATGGAACTAGGCCTAGAGGAGGGGATCGACGGGGAGATCTTAGGGGAAAGATGTGCAAGCTCACGAGGAGTGCAGTGGTGGCGCTAGCTTGCTCGGGGACGGCCTGGAGAGGAAGAACGCCGGCGACGAGCTTCGGTGACCCGAGGAAGAAGACGACTGCATCTCGTCGTTTCACTGCGTCTCGGCGTCGGGCTCGTGGCTAGAAAGCTTCAGGGAGTTGCGGCAGACCTATTGCGCGGCTCAGGAGGGAGAAGGGTAGGCTAGAACGACGGCGAGCTCGAGCTCTGCTCGGGCTCCAATGGCGGCAGAAAGAAACGAGGCAGAGGGGGAGAATGAACTGGGGAACGGATAGCTACGAGCTTGGGGAGGTTATCCCCGTGCTTGCCAGCGCGAAGCAGCGGCCAGGCAGCCAGGGGGCTGCGTGGAGGCGCGCGGCGACGCGGCGACCACCTCCTGCTCCTACTAGCGTGGAGGAAGACGACAGGAGCAGATGGGCCGGGCCAGGTGAACGTCAGGTAAGGTTTTTCTCATTTTCTTTCTGATTTGTTTCTGTTTTGCTATTTCATTTACTTGCTATTTATTTCAGCTCCCAAATAGTTTGTAAAAGCTATTTTAAACACACCAGAATATTTGTTAGAATATTTCCAACCATTCCCAAAGTTTTCAACACTTTTGAAAGTTTAAAGTTTCTGATTTCAAATTTAAAACTTGAAACGAGTAGCTCTTTGCATTTATTTAAAATGCTTAAATTGTCAAGAAAAAGGTTTTCTTCATGGCTTATTTACTTTCATGATTTATCAGAAAGTGGCTAGGGTTTGTTGAATTTTCCTTCACCACTTACTTTGTTCTTGTTGAGAATTTCCTAGATGCAATGCAAAGAAAACATGAGCACAAAGCTAACTTGCTGAAGGGGTCAGGGATGTGACAACTCACCCCCACTCAAAAGAATCTCGTCCCGAGATTTAGAAGTCGTCGTGAATAACGCAGGATACTCAAGTCGGAGACGATCCTCTCTTTCCCAAGTTGCCTCCTTTTCAGAATGATTTGACCATTGAACTTTAAGAAACTTGAGGTTTCGACGTCGAGTGGTACGCTCAGCTTGATCAAGAATACGCACGGGGTATTCTCGGTATGAAAGGTTATCTTGGAGATCAAGCGTTTCGTGGTCCACTTCACGGATAGGATCCGAAAAGCAACGCCTGAGTTGCGAGACGTGGAAGACATCATGAACCTTGGAAAGATGCGGAGGAAGTTCCAACTGGTAGGCAACTTCTCCTCGTTTGGCAAGAATGCGAAAAGGACCAATGTAACGAGGAGCCAACTTGCCCTTGATACCGAATCGATGGGTACCCTTCAAAGTTGTAACCCGAAGGTAAGCCTTCTCGTAAACTTCAAAGGTCAAAGCCTTATGATGACGATCATATTGGCTCTTTTGACGAGACTGGGCTGTTTTCAACTTTTCACGAATAATGCGAACCTGCTCTTCTGCATCCTGGATCATATCCGGGACAAAGAGTTGCCTCTCTCCGGTTTCTGACCAATTAAGAGGTGTTCGACATCTTCGTCCATAGAGAACTTCAAAAGGAGCTTTGCCCAAGCTTGATTGATAACTATTTTTATAAGCGAATTCAGCGAATGGAAGGCACTTCTCCCAATTCATACCGAACGATATAACACAAGCTCGGAGCATATCTTCTAGGATTTGATTCACTCTTTCTACTTGACCACTTGATTGGGGATGGAAAGCGGTGCTAAAAGATAAGTGAATCCCCATGGAATTCTGAAAACTTTCCCAGAAGCGAGAAGTAAAGATACTCCCACGGTCCGAGTTAATCTCCAAGGGAACACCATGAAGAGACACTATTCGAGTGACATATAACTCGGCTAGCTGGCTAGCTGTTATACTCTCACGAACGGGAAGAAAATGAGCCACTTTGGAGAGACGGTCAATGACCACAAAGATAGCATTATTTCCTTTCTTGGTCTTGGGAAATCCGGTAATGAAATCCATACTAACTTTATCCCATTTCCATTCAGGAATAGCTAGAGGTTGAAGGGTGCCAGCAGGCCTTTGATGTTCTGCCTTAACTCGACGACAAACGTCGCAGTTAGCAACGAACTCAGCAATTTCTCTCTTCATCCTAGTCCACCAGAACCTCTGGCGTAGGTCCTGATACATCTTAGTACTACCCGGATGAATGGTGAGAGGAGAATCATGGGCCTCCGTAAGGATTAACTGCCTTAGATGTGGGTTCTTAGGAACCACTAGACGATTCTGGAAGAACACAACACCTTGATCGTTCAAGGAAAATTCTTTAGCATTTCCGCTAAAAATATTCTCCTTGATCCGTGATATACCCTTGTCACGCTTTTGGCCAGCTATAATTTGATCCTTAAGGGTAGGCTTCGCCACCAGGGTAGAAAGGAATCCTTGAGGAACAATATGAAGATTCAACTTCCGAAAGTCCTCATAGAGATGTGGTTGACCTTGTTGTAGCATCAAATTGTTACAATAAGATTTACGACTTAGTGCATCGGCCATAACATTGGCCTTTCCCGGGGTGTAAGTTATCCCTAAGTCGTAATCCGAGATCAACTCAACCCACCGTCTTTGCCTGAGATTCAAATCCGGCTGGGTGAAGATATATTTCAGACTTTGGTGATTAGTGAATATTTCGCAACGATTACCCAGAAGGTAATGTCGCCAGGTTTTTAGTGCATGGACCACAGCTGCAAGCTCAAGGTCATGTGTGGGATAATTATCCTCATGTGGACGCAGTTGTCGAGATGCGTATGCGATCACATGACGATCTTGCATGAGAATGCAACCTAATCCTTGTCGCGAGGCGTTGCAATAGATAACAAAGTCCTTAGAAAAATTTGGTGGTAGCAACACAGGTGCGGAAGTCAGGCGTCTTTTTAGTTCCTAAAAACTATGCTCACACTATGGTGTCCACTCGAACTTTTTATCCTTCTTGAGGAGTTCTGTTAGAGGCTTTGCAACCTTGGAGAAATTCTCGACAAAGCGGCGACAATAGCTCGCTAGACCAAGAAAACTCCTAAGTTGCTTAACCGATTCAGGTTGAGTCCAATCAAGGACAGCTTGGACTCTCTCGGGATTGACAGCAATACCCTTACCAGAGATTACGTGACCTAGATAGGTCACTTCTGGTAAACAAATTCACATTTTGAAAACTTGGCATAAAGGCGATGCTCTCGAAGTTTCATCAATACTAGCCTTAGATGCTCGGCATGTACTTGTTCGTTCTTCGAGTAGATGAGAATATCATCAAGGTATACCACGACGAATTTATCCAAATACTCCATGAAGATTGAATTCATCAGACGAGAGAAGGTGGCTGGGGCATTGATTAAACCGAAGGACATGACGGTGTACTCGTATTGGCCATAACGAGTAACAAAAGCCATTTTTGGAATGTCCCCGTTCTTGATCTTTATTTGATGGTATCCCAACCTCAAATCCATTTTGGAGAAAACTGAGGACCCAGCGAGCTGATCGTATAGATCGTTGATCCTGGGGAGCGGATACTTGTTCTTTTTGGTGACCAGATTAACTGGTCGGTAATCTACAACCATCCGATCTGTTCCGTCTTTCTTCTTGACGAAGAGGACGGGGCAAGCCCAAGGAGAAGAGCTAGGACGAATGATACCTTTATTCAAGGCCTCATCTAGTTGCTTCTTAAGTTCGGCTAGCTCCAGGGGTGCCATCTTATATGGTCTTCTGGCTATTGGGACAGTTCCCGGAACAAGATCTATCACAAACTCTACATCTCTGTCAGGTGGAATTCCTGGCAGTTCCTCTAGAAAAACATCCGAGAAGTCACGGACTACCAGAATGTCTTCAAGTTCCGGAAGAGGGTTGGTATTTAAGGAATAGAGTTGGCACTTGGCAACTCGAGGAGGGACATTTACTATCCCACCCGAGGGATGGGTAAGCTAGACATTTCTAGAATGAGTATCAATTTTGGCATAGTGAACTGACATCCAGTCCATGCCCAAAATGATATTAATATCCGAAGATTTCAATGCTATCAATGAGGCTAGAAAAACTAGCCTCTCTACTAGAATTTCATTGTCATAGGTTATCCTAGATGTTTGCCATTTTCTACCAGGAGTTTGGACAACCAATGGAATTGGCATATCACAAAAAGACATGTTATGCAACTGTGCATAACTTTCTGAAATGAAGGAATGAGAAGACCCAGTGTCAAAGAAAACAGACGCTGGGTGATGATTAACAAGAAGCGTACCCAGTATGACGTCGGGATCCTCCGCAGCTTCTTCTACTGAGACATAGTTCACACGGCCACGTGCAGGAGTTGGCTTCACATAGTAAGCTTTGCCCAACTTGCCTTGCCCGACGGACTTTCCGGGTTGCTTGGCACCCACATTTTGAGGACACTCACGGGAATAGTGCCCTGGTTCTCCGCACTTGTAGCATATCACTTGGTTGGCACGTGGTGCAGCATTGCTAGCTAGACCACCATAAGTTTTTGCTGGAGGGTTGGTCTGATTCGTCTGAGGCGCCACGTAGGATGGCCTCGGAGTGTATCTTCGTGGCAGAGAACTGTTCGGAACCCACAGCCTGTGTTTTGGGAACGCGGAACCAGAAGACGAGCCAAAGTCAAGGGAGTGCTTCCTTGTGGCTTCAAAGTCAGTATGACCAGTCTCGGCACTGATCGCCTTGTTGACCAGGGCTTGAAAGCTTGCACACTCGTGGAGGCGCAGATCACGACGAAGCTCAGGGCTCAGACCCTTACGGAACCTTGCTTGCTTCTTGGCGTCGGTATACACCTCCTCTGTTGCATAGCGGGCGAGGTTACTGAACTCGCGGCTATAGGCATCCACGGTCAACTTGCCCTGAGTGAAGGCACAGAACTCCTCTCTCTTTCTGTCCATCAGGCCCTCTGGAATATGGTGCAGACGAAAGGTTGCACTGAAGTCTGCCCATGTGGCTGCTAGTTCAGCAGGATGCATAGCTTCAAAGTTCTCCCACCACAGATTGGCGGGTCCTTCCAGGAAATACGCCGCGAAGGTCACCTTGTTGGCCTCAGAAACATTCGCAGAGCGAATCTTGCGTGAGATGCTGCACAACCAGTCATCAGCGTCGAGGGGATCGACGGAATGATGAAACTTTGGAGGATTCAGCTTCACAAAGTCGTTGAGGGACACTACAGCATTCCTAGGCTGACGAGTCGTATTCTGCTCAATACGCTCTAACAGTCGGTTGGTCTCCCTTTTGTTTCTCTCTGCCTCAAGCATAAGTTCCGCCAGAGAGGGCGGGTGAGGCAGGTCTTCCTGCTACGCTTGACTACCCTCGCCTTGCTCATGACCAGGGGCACGGTTCAACCTGGTGAATACCATCCTGACAAACAAACTCACAGCTTAGACCAATATCATATCAATACTAGCTATGGGTTAAGAATGTACTAAACACACGGAATGCGGAAATGAATATCCGAACAACATGGTAACAAGCAACTGCTATATATACACCATGGTTCATACACACCCTTACATAGTTCAGTACAACCTTAACCGAAGAGCAAACTACTGAAATTATGAAACTACTCATCAGAGGCTTACAAGCTTCCTATACATTATTTATCTAGGCCTCCGGAATTCATTTCACATCACAGGCATACTTCAAAAGTCACGCAGGACTGTGAACGTACGGCTACTACCATGCTATCCTTCCGCCCACAGCTCAGGCATCCGCATAGAACATCTCATAGAGATTACCTCCATGACCTGGAAGCTCAACCTGCGGATCAGGAAACACTCTAGCCTGAGATCCCTGGGATCCATAAGGACACAGATGTGGCCTTGGTCCCCTGACTGGTGGTAAAAGGGGTCCCCGAAGAGGGGTGACTCCTCCTATAGCTGGCCAGTCAACATGGGCCGGAAGATGGGTCCTAACAGGGTTCAGCATCTCCATATCTCCGTACCCTGTGTGGACTACCGGTGCCAGCTGCGTCAAAGCCGTCCACAGACGGGCACGGGTAGCATAAAGCTCCATGCGGAGAGCACGAGCATCCCTGTCTCTGTTCTCTAGCATCTCAACAGTGGACTGCAGTAGTGGATCCTCCATAGAAGAATCAAAATAGACTCCGCTGAGGTATCCCTCTGCACCAGGCTGAGAGGCCGGAACATAGCAGAATTCTGAATTCTGCAGCAGTGCGTGTCTCGCTCTCATAATGGTGAGCATTGAATAGGCAGCATCTTGTACTGGCATGTCAACAGTGACTCGCAACCCATAGGACCAATGGATTGGCTCCTCAGCTCCAGGGTAGTCTGGAAATACCCTAACAATGCAGATATACTGGCTCTGGTTAAAGTCTCGGTACTGTTCCTCCACTGTGTACTCGGGGTACCAGCGGTAACCGCACAGCGACATCACCCTGACCAGCATGGCCGTATGACCCGGTACATCAATGCACCTGGTCAGACGTACCACCTTACGAGAAGGACGGCCAGGCATCAGTAAATAGAGAGTAATGCGAAAGCATTAGAGCTCTGAATGCAAAATTGGGCAGCATAACAGCTGTAAATGCTCAAAACAAATTTTGAGACAACCCAAATATGAAATAGCGTAACCACTCAACTATCAAGTTCAACTCTCTGATCATCAAACTTACTTCCTTTTTCCTAGGACTGGAAGAAACCCAAATATCTCTTGACCCGTAGTCCTATGGTCTACCGATCAGAAACACGAGCCTAGAAGAAGATGAGTAACCTAGTCCTTAATTCCCGCAGAAAAGACGAGGATGACCAGAATAGAATAATATTGAGAAGAGAACAAGAGTCTTACGTTCCCTTCCACAAACAATTCCCTTATATATAACTAAAGCAATTCTAGACTCAACTTCGACCAGTTTGGCTTAGTAATCCTACAGTCAGTCAGGCTGTGATACCAACGCTGTCGGGACCCCGATCCTAAGGCATAGGAATCCAGCCTGTAACATATCGCATCCCTTTGCGGTCTCACGCACGGTTAACTCCACGGCTGCAGCCTTACCTTGGCCGGGACCGTTTGCGTCTTTTGACTCACGTATGCAATAGTGTCGCTAGCATTCCAATGTCAAAGAACCTGGATCGACAAGTCTAGTCATAAACCAAAGTGGCAGCACCACACAAGGACAAGCCTACATGACCCAACAAAGCAGGTGTCGATCACCAGCGAGTGTAGACGAGTCGTAGCAAGCTACCAGGACTCCATTACATTGCGTGACATTTCCCCAAAGGGGACAGACACAGCAGCTAAGAAGGACACATGCCGGTCAACCAATGTGTCCGGAGCAGTAGCGAGCTACCATGGATCGTTGGATCACAAAGGGGCATTTCCCTGGAAGGAGTGCTACTAAAATTCACGACTAGGTAACCGAACCCCATACATATCAGGTACGACACACGTACGCATGGCATACCGATATGTATAGATACATCGATGGCATCACAACATAACCATAACATACAAGCTTTATTTAAGAGGCTCGGAAGAGCCACACACATAATATTACACAGTAAGGGTCTCACGACCCATAATAGCAGTCATTCAGTTACAAGCCAGTGGAAGAGTTTAACACTGTCTGAGTACAGACAGGTGCAACTAAAAGGCACATGGCCTGACTATACTACAGACCCAACATAGGGCCAGATCGTAGCTGGGACACCAGCTACTCGTCGTCGTCGATGTCTATGAAGACCCCTCCGCTAGGGTCATTAGCAACCTCTGCAACATTTATTAAACAAACATGACTACGGAGGTACTCAGCAAGACTTTAGGATAACTAACTACTCATGCAATGTATCAACAAGGTATGGTGGGGTTTCATGCGGAAAGCCAGCATTTGACTCGTGGCTAGACAACTTGCATTTTTAAAACAATTTTGACAACTTGATTTCTCGCACACGAGTCCACTAACACCACAATCAATACACCATCGTGGAATCATTCCGTCTCCATACGGAATTGCCGTCCACGACACTCACGCTTATCTTGACAATTTTATGAGTAGCCATTGAAGTTATCTATGAACAACATATGTCTCCAAGTAGTCCATATCCACGGACGCGGCTATTCGAATAGATCATAACCCTGCAGGGGTGTACTTCGTCACACACGCTCTCGCCACTTATCGCCATGTCCACGTCATGCACCTCGGCAACCTTCAAGTGGAAGCCTAGCGAGGGAGTCGGCCACGACCGTTAACCACACTAGTACCTAGTCCAGGTTTATCGCCTATCTGAGGGTAACCTGCATGGAAGTCCGGCCGAGGTTTCCGTCACGGCCCCAAACGATGTGCGCGGGGTTCCCAAGCCCACCATCCGGGTGCCACTTGGTACATCGTGCCACTGCCTACCGCATCACAGCCCACCTCTCAGGTCAGCACCATGCACGGCCTCCAGCATGACTATAAACACCAGAAACTACTTGCAACTCCTGGACCGAGTACTAAGCGATTAATAGGTCGAGCGGGGCCATATTTCAGGGCCCAACATGTGGTAGTATCTAGTCTTGGATTACATACACGAAACTCAGTTCCTAAGGACGATTCCAATGAAACAACCCGCCATGTACTCCTACACAGCCTTTCACCGGTACCTTTACCAAATCAGATTCAACACACAACCTTTGCTTACTGAACACATTCTCACAATTCTGTTCATCTCCCAGATGACAGACCATACACAACTCTAAGCATAACATGCATGGCAGGATTAGGCACATCATGGCTCAAGCAACTACCAGGTATGCTAGGTTGCAAGGTTCGGCTATTTACTGTGACAAGGATAGGTCATGCAAAGGAAGTGGGTTCAACTAACGTGGCAAAAGCAGTTGAAGCATTTGATCCTAATGCAATGAGCAAGTGCAGGAGCAAGAACATGGGATTTATCGGAATGATCAAAATGGTTGATTGCCTTGTTGCTCAGAGGAGTGACAATATCCGTCAGACGGATATTCGGTGGAATCCCGGGGAGCGGAGCCTACAGATAGGAATGACATCAATCAATATCAAGCATATGCAATCAAGATGATGCATGAGCATGGCATGAGAATGCAAGGTGATATACTATTATAACTAACATGTATTAGGTTTCAAGTTGATTTTTATCAAATTCAAATATCACTTCAAACGAGGTATTCTCGGATACCATTTTAATTGATTCGACCTGATGCTCAGATCAACTTGATGTTAACATGCATGGAATGACATGTTAGGTTGCTGGTTGGTAATTAGGACAGTATTTGATCATGTCAATCATAGTGAAATTTAAATATTTTCCATATTCCATTTATAAAGTATTTATAAGAACTGACTTATTCATTAATCTACATGTTTGGGTTAACATTTTCAAACATGTTTCAAAATGGCATATTCAGATTCCTTGGATTTTTTTGATACTTTTTCATATATAAATTATTTTCATTGGAGTTGCAGATTAACTTCTATGAATTTTTGAAGTTTTAAACTTTTCTGGAATTATTCTTATACTGGAAAATCCCTTTACTGCATCAGCATGACATCAGCAGGTCCAACTGGCTGTTGAAAGTCAAACCTGACTAGTGGGACCCACTGGTCAGTGTCTCTGGTCAGTTTTAGATTAAAATTAAACTTAATTAGCTAATTTATCTCACTGGTCCCACATGTAGTGAATTATCAAATTAATTAAATTTATTTTCTTTCATCCTAAACTCCGAGAAGCTGGCCCCACATGTCAGTGGCTCAGGCCAGCTAAGGTCCACCGGCGGCGAGGTCGTCCTCGCCGGCGGGGAGCCTCCGGCGAGCACCAGTATGTCGGAGGGGCTCGGAAACGGCGCACAGGGGGACAAACTCGGCGCGGAGAGCACCAGAGGAACGACACTTCTCCCGCGGGTTCATTTTTGCACTTGGCTGGGGCTGATCTGGCCGAGATGACGCCGGCGACGAGCTTGGCGGCGGCCAAGGTTCGGGCGTCATCGGTGTCTTCGATACAGAGGGAGTTACGCACGGGACTTAGCTCCTACGACATCTACGCGACGGCCTCAAGCTGCTGGTGGCCTCAGAAGGACGAGCTGATCATCGGAGGGCTACCAGCGACGAGCTCCCGCGGCAGATCTCGTCGGGCTCCGATGGAACTAGGCCTAGAGGAGGGGATCGACGGGGAGATCTTAGGGGAAAGATGCGCAAGCTCACGAGGAGTGCAGTGGTGGTGCTAGCTTGCTCGGGGACGGCCTGGAGAGGAAGAACGCTGGCGACGAGCTTCGGTGACCCGAGGAAGAAGACGACTGCGTCTCGTCGTTTCACTATGTCTCGGTGTCGGGCTCGTGGCTAGAAAGCTTCAGGGAGTTGCGGCGGACCTATAGCGCGGCTCAGGAGGGAGAAGGGTAGGCTAGAACGACGGCGAGCTCGAGCTCTGCTCGGGCTCCAATGGCGGCAGAAAAAACGAGGCAGAGGGGGAGAATGAGTTGGGGAACGGATAGCTACGAGCTCGGGGAGGTTATCCCCGTGCTTGCCAGCGCGAAGCGGCGGCCACGCAGCCAGGGAGCTACGTGGAGGCGCGCGGCGACGCGGCGGCCACCTCCTGCTCCTACTGGCAAGGAGGAAGACGACAGGAGCAGATGGGCCGGGCCAGGTGAGCGTCAGGTAAGGTTTTTCTCATTTTCTTTCTGATTTGTTTCTATTTTTCTATTTCATTAACTTGCTATTTATTTCAGCTCCCAAATAGTTTGTAAAAGCTATTTTAAACACACCCGAATATTTGTTGGAATATTTCCAACCATCCCAAAGTTTTCAACATTTTTGAAAGTTTAAAGTTTGTGATTTCAAATTTAAAACTTGAAACCAGTAGCTTTTTGCATTTATTTAAAATGCTTAAAGTGTCAAGAAAAAGGTTTTCTTCATTGCTTATTTACTTTCATGATTTATCGGAAAGATTGAACTTTTCGTGAGGCCATTTTGGGTTCATTGATTTTAACTAGTTTGAAATTCCTTTAATTTGAGAAGTGGCTAGGGTTTGTTGAATTTTCCTTCACCACTTACTTTGTTCTTGTTGAGAATTTCCTAGATGCAATGCAGATAAAACATGATCACAAAGCTAACTTGCTTAAGGGGTCAGGGATGTGACAAAAAGCAACAACGAAAAGAACAAGCTTGTTGTGCGCTTATGGAAACCATCTCAAATAATGAGGTGACAACCAACCACAAGCAAAAACAATGAATACTTGGAAGCAACAAGATATGAAAAACTTCTTTCACCAAGAGGATACATTGAGAACTTGGATCAACAATAATCACCATAAAAGCAATAGTCCTTAGGAAAAGCTTCAGGTAAAATCGAAACCAAGATAGCTCAATGCAGAAACCATATGTTTGAAAATATCTCATGATCATAGAATCGGTGGGTTAAGTATCTCATTCTTGAAACAATTCTGTTTGAGACTCCTCCACTAACAAAAACGTTGTAACACCACCTCAAATAATAAAGGAGGAAGAATTTCTCTTTCAAATGCAAAATAAAGAATACCTGAACACCTTCAACTAGAATCTTGAAGAACACCTTGAGGATAAAGAGATAATGATCCGCCTAACAGAAAAACTTCAACAAGGCACCGGAATAATGGAGAGACGAAGAAGAGACAACAATTGAGAAGAATTTGAGAATGAAAGCTGAAAGCTAAGAATGAAGAGATCTTATAAAATGATGGCCTTCAGAGGATCAAGAATGAAAACAAAACTTAAATGCACCGGATAGCAAGAAAGGGATTACTCATGATTTATAACAATTGAGAAGATAGCACGAGCTGAGATGACAATCTTCAAAAGAATGGACCAAGATACAAGAGAACTCTCCTTCGGTCTTCCAAGTTGAGAATGATGAGAAGAGACACCACCAAAATTACTGAGAGACTCCTGAATAATGAACAAGGAAAAGTTCAGCCAATGAAGGAAATTAATTCGAATAGATCTTGGAGAAGGGATATGACTGATGGAATGCATACTTACATCATACTTGAAAAGATTTAGAGATCCCCCAAAAAAAGATTAGAACAGCCAGCTAGGAAAGATCATGGGCAAAACATGTGGGTTATGGGCCCACTAAAAGAAAACACCGTTGAATGGATTGCTAAGAAAGAGAGATTGCACCAAATAAATGAAAAACTTGATGAGGTTGCGCACCACCAAATAATAGAAAGGATTGAAACAAAAAACTTCTGAGATATCTTCAACACTCCAGATAGAATAGAGAGAGATGACAACAAGAAAGACTTGATAAGAATTTCTAGCACAAGAATCATTGAACAAAATAAAAGGATGTGATGAACACCGAGAGCTTGAATTGAATACACCGGAGAAGAAAACAAGAATGAAGAATGATGAACACGAAAGTCCTAAGAATCTTCACAGTGAATCACCGGATACAACACAGAAGAGAAGATAGCGGAAGCATCCATGAATTGAACTCCACTTGGATGATAACTGAAACATTGAAGAAAAAGGGAGGGAGGGCGGGGAAAAACAAAGACAACTTGGGATGAAGAGATGAATTCCGGAAAGAAATGAGAGATTGATCTTGCAAATCTTGAAAAGGATAGGATTGACTTGAAGGGAAGCACACCGGATGAAAAAGAATTGACATGACGACTCCGGTTGAAAACAATTGATAAGACAACTTGATTGATTAAAATAATTAGAATTACCAAAAAAATATGAGAGCACCACTTAGAAAGATTGAATTCACCACTTGGCATCGAAGGTACTCCAATTACCATACTCCAACAAAACAAAGGGTACGACTTACGAAACAAGACAGAACAAATTCATGACAGAGATTTCATCCCATATTTTCGTGGATAGGTAAGCACGGGATCTATCCAACAATAGCCATCATGTACAAGGTTGTGCACACGACATACGAAGCATCCCCGAGTCGTAGCAAGCTACAGGGACTCTTTAAGACACAACAAGAACCGCTTTCACACAACCGTGAACAAACAAATGCACTAGATGTCGAACCCAACCTCACATCATCCATCTCTTGGAAGATTGTTCTATAAGTAACTACTTGAATTCCCACCTAAGAACTCCTGAAATTCCTGATCATGCAATCGGGTCCATGGATACAAGGAGTAACATCCATCACTCAACTCGTAGCAATAACACTACCCGTCCAGTGTATCACATCCGTCAACACATAACCACTAGATCTCGGAAACTCATCTATCTCAGATCCTCGTAATCACAACGATACTAAGTATGGCGGTACCCCCGAACTCCCTGCACCAGTACTAGGGATGTCGGGCTTATCTCGCCACTACTAGTATTGAAGCAATTTCGAACATCCTCCGTCCCGAGATACTACAAAATCTGAATGATAACGATGTGCTCAAGAATCCCTTGGAGCTCAACTCCCCGGAATAAAATCAACACAGGAGGAGGCACCAAGATAGAACTCCATCACATCGACATCATACAGATTCCAAAAATATCTGTGTGATCCTAAAAAAATTGAGTAAGAAGAGGAGTAGAATTAAAAATTGTACGTCAAGTTTCCTCACCAGAGCATAGAAGAGGAGAAAAAAGAATCCTACTCTCCGATATATAACTAGACTCAAAGTAGTTTTTCACTAGACTCGACTCAGCCAAGTTCGATCAATCAAGGGGGCTTCTAGGTCAGTACTGCTCTGAAACAAACTTGTAAGGCCCAAGATGCGATCCTATCCTTATTTTCGCACGAGGGTCTCGACACGGTTAGAAACGCATCTTGTCGTTTCACAAGAATGGATATCGTTATAAGTATATGTACTGAAAAGGTGAGTATATGGAGTTGGCTTACACTCGCACAAGCTACATCCAGATCACACAAATACAACAATATACAGTCATCAGGAAGAAGAACAGGGCCCGTCTACGGACGAAAACAAATGATAAAAGGACGACGTCCATCCTTCCTATCCCAGGTTGTCGGTCTGGAACCCATCCTAGATCGATGAAGAAGAAGAAGAAGAAGAAGAAGAAGAAACTCCAGATAGAACAATCATCGCGCTCACGTCGAAGTAACTCTTTACATATACCTACAACTGCTGTTGTAGTAATCTGTGAGCCACAGGGGACGCAACAATCTCATTTCCAAAGGTCTCAAGACTAGCAAAACTTAATGCGTGAGGTATGGTTAAGTGGTGAGGCTGCAGTAAGCGACTAAGCATTTATTTGAGGTGGCTAACTTACGAGTACAAGAACAAAAGAGGGATGATCTACGCAACTACTGATGATCAAATGAATGATCCTGAACAGCTAGTTACGTCAAACATAACCCCACCGTGTCCTCGATCGGAGAAGGAACTCGCGAAAGAGACAGTCACAGTTACACACTCAGTTGGCAAGTTTTCATTAAGTTTACTTCAAGTTTTCCAGAACTGGATGTTAAACAAAGTTTCCACATTGCCACATAACCACGGGCACGGCTTTCTGAAAGATTTAACCCTGCAGGGGTGCTCCAACTAGTCCATCAAAAATTACCACAAGCCGCATAGAAAGTCTCGATCAGGAAACTCGTGATCTCCTCGGATTCCTTAGTGGAAAAACCTCAATTCTGAGATAACCCAAAGCATCACCGGAATCTCGATGCACAAGATACTTCGTCAAAGGTAAAACTAATCTAGCTAGGCCGCCCACATGTCGATGAACACGATAGAAGTTGTGTATCTCGTTCTCAGGAAACGACCTGGTGGATCACACTACGAGTAAAACCAAACCTCGAGTTAACACGTGGTGGCCTCGAAGTCTGTCCTCTTTGGACTAACACTCATGAGGAGCACTGGCCTGGGGGTTAATTAACTATCCACGGGTCCTGAAAGTCCCTATGAATTTTTATTAGGTTATTAGGCAAATGCAGTACCAAAGTTGGGCCTTGCCAGACCAATCTTAATTTAGAACGAATTATGAAGGGGGCCCCATAACAAACCCGATCGTGTTATGAGCACTCAATTATGGAATATAACACCGGTAGTCGAAACTAAGGCGACAAAGGTGGAACAAAACACCAGGCTAGAAATTAAATAGCAATTAATATGGTGATATAACAAGAAACCCATGTTATCACATGAAAGCAATGGCACGTGCAACTAGCAACACTAACACATGATTAAGCAAGCGGTAACATAGCCAATCGGTGGTTTGCTAAGTTGTAGAAAGGTTGAAGGTTTCATGGCAGTATTGAGAGGCTGACATTTGACATGTGGTAGGCAACAAGACATAACAAAAGAAATGAGACAACTAGCATGACATTGATAGAAATGGTATCTAGGGAATGTTAGAGTTATATTATAGTTCATGTACCCTTTTGTATTTATCCCAATATACAAGGGGTTTCCTGCATATAGTCCACCACCTGTACATGTATATATACTGGCCTATGGCCTCATGGGAATACAAGTTGCTTTCCTAACATGGTACGAGAGCCTAGGTTCTTTTTCGCACACGCAACTCGTGCTCTTCCCGATCCAATCTTCTAACACAGTCGCCGACGCAGTTTCTCCTCCCGTGGCTGCCTCGGTCTCGCTGGATCTCGTCGCCAGGATCCTTCCACTATGAGGCCGCTCGATCTCGCGCCTCCCCGCCGATCTAGTTGTCTGCGCCACCCCGCCGATCCAACCGATCGTGCCCGCCCTGATGCAGTTGTCCGCGCCGCCCCGCAGATCCACTCGCCCGCGCCCGCCCCGATCTAGTTGCCCCTCCTCGATCTCCCCCTGCCGTGCTGTCCCAGGGATCCGCGATCTCCCCCTGCCGTGTTTTCCCAGGGATCCACGACCCTGTCGTGCTGTCCCAGCGATTCACCTCCGCGCCGCCACCACGGGACCTACGGCCTCGATCTGATCTCGCCCCGCCACCACTTCCCAGCCGACGCGATTTCCACTACCGACGCGGCCTCCAGATAGACTCTCACCTAGATCGGCTCCGACCCCTTCTCGCTCGAGTGCTCCGCCGCTCTTGCCCACTCCTTCTGGAGGCTCAGGTCGCCTCCGTCCACATTGTGGCTACTGCAACAATGATGGTCATATTGAGTCCAACTGCTACACAAAGAAGAAACACTTGCACAAGGCGCGATCATCATCTACAGCGACCTCGTCATCTACCTCGACAGCTTCAGCCATCGCTTTGACTAAGCAGGATAATCTGAGACTTAAGTGCCTGCTCGCTACTCCAAGTTCTTCCTCGACGGGTACTGCTGGTTCTGTGACTCAGGCTTCCCGCACTGAGCAACAACCTTCTACACAGTCAGGTACATCCCCATGGGTTCTGGACTCTGGAGCTTCCTTTCATATGCCTTCTAATTCTTCCACTCTGTCCTCTCTTCGATCGCTGGATTCT
Source organism: Hordeum vulgare subsp. vulgare (assembly GCF_904849725.1). Classification (NCBI taxonomy): domain Eukaryota; kingdom Viridiplantae; phylum Streptophyta; class Magnoliopsida; order Poales; family Poaceae; genus Hordeum; species Hordeum vulgare. Next base: position 267,443,712 of record NC_058521.1, on the reverse strand, counting down.
CATGTTCATGTTCTCACCGCTGATGGTACTCCCCTTTCTGTCGTTAGTAGAGGAAATCTTACAATTCCTTCTTATTCTCTTCCGGATGTTGGTGATGTTCCTCGACTTACCATGAATTTGTTTTCCGCTGGTCAACTTGTTGATTCTGGTTCTTGCATCATCCTTGACCTTGACTCTTGTTTTGTCCAGGACCGTCGCACGCACACTCTGGTTGGGGCTAGTCTTCGCCGCTGTGATTCTGAGGGTCTTTGGGAGTTGGACTGGCTTCATGTTCCTTCCGCTGCCCACTCTATTGCTGGTTCTTCCACTTTGGTCGCCTCAGCTACTAGTTCCTTCCAGCAGTGGCATCATCGACTTGGTCATCTGTGTGGTTCTCATTTGTTGTCGTTAGTTCATCGAGGTCTTCTGGGGTCTGTGTCAGGACATGCCTCTTTAGAGTGTCAGGGTTGTCGTCTTGGCAAGCACATTCACTTACCATATCCACATAGTGAGTCAGTCTCTAAGCGTCCTTTTGATTTAGTTCATTCTGATGTATGGCTTAGAACCGACCGTCTTGTGCTTATGTCAACATGGGTATGCGGTGATCGCACTCGCGTTTGGGTGGCAATGACCTGGGGTCTTCGAACACATCAGTGAACTGCTCAAGTAGACGAAGAACTTCAGCTGTCATTGGTGTTTCTGTGTTGCTGTTGCCATCGAGTGAGTTCATGTGTATGATGTGGGCTACTGAGCCCTGCTTGCACTCTTGAAGAAATTCTAGGGCAAAGATCATTGAACATCGTGTCTGGTGTAAAGAAGTTGCAGATAATCGCAACTGGCCGGTTGGTGTTGTGACTGTCACGTACTTCTCAATCCAGTCGATGTGCATCGGGCTGTGTTTCTGCAACCAGTCCATGCCAAGGATGGCATCATAGGATCTCAGCTTGAGGATCTTGAAGTTAGTGGTGAATTCGTGACCTTGAGCAAGCCATTGACAATTCAGAATGTAGTGCGAGCAAGAAATGGTGGCACCGTCAGCCACTCTCACTTTGCAGGGTGTCGAGAGGAGGGTTGCGCCGGAGAGCTTGGTTGTAGAGCATTGTCCACAAAGGAGGTGGAGCTGCCTGAATCGACCAACATCAGAATTTCATGCCCTTGCAGCCATGCATGGAGTTGTAGCACGCCTGGATCGGGTGAGCCATCATTCTCTTGACGCGAGATGGTGCACAAGTTCTCCTTGTCAGGTTCAGGTGAGGTTGGCGGTGATTCAGTGGGAACATCATCTTGTGCATACATAGCGAGGAGCTCGTCAACTACATGCATCTTGATTGTGGGTGGGCAGAAATGGTCTTCCCCCATCGCTGTCCGGACTTGAAGCAAAGGTCCTTTGCTCGTTGAAATTGACGGAGATCCGTGACCTTGATGGCCTGCTAAAAAATGATGGCGTGGCCGAATGAGTGAACACGGCCTGGTTGCGATTGACGGAGCGCCCGTAGGGTAGTTTGTCATCGGCTACCTCCTCCTGAAGTAGAGCCAACGAACACGCAGTGTCCAGGTCCGGTGGTCGCTGGACAAGCACCACCGAGCGGATGTCCGGCCTCAACCCCTCAACAAAACGAGTCAAGAAGAAATATGGGTGACTAGTTTCAGAGTAGGATATCAAATGGTTCATTAGGGACTCTAAGCGCTCGATGAAATCAGCGACAGTGGTTGTTTGTTTGATGGCATAAAATTGGCGGATGAGCATCTGATGCTTGTCTTGGCCGAACCAGTTACAAAGAAGGGAAGTAAACGACTCCCAATCCAGCCCAGTCAATTTCTTCTGGACTGACTGTAGCCAAATGCCCGCAAGGCCCGAGAAGTTGAGGATGGCCATGGGTATGCGTTAGATGTCATGGACCATGAACATCTGGAAGTACTGCTCGGAGAGCGTCTTCCAGAGTTGCGGGTTTTCGCTCGTGAACACGAGAAAATTCATGGATGGTGGTGGTTGGCCGGGAGAGGCGAGGATGGGGGATGACACAGGAGGCGTGATACGTCTCAAACGTATCTATAATTTTTGATGGTTTCACGCTGTTATCTTGTCTTCTTTGGTTGTTTTATGTACCTTTTATATCTTTTTTGGGACTAACTTATTAATTCAGTGCCAAGTGCCAGTTCCTGTTTTTTCCGTGTTTTTGACTCTTTTCATATCTGATTTTGGAACGGAGTCCAAACGGAAGAAAAACCCCAAAATGATTTTTTCCCGAACGAAAGAAGATCAGGGGGCCTTTGGGCCAAGCCAGGTGGGCTCCACGGAGCCCACAAGCCCCCACTCTGCCACCAGGGGCGGCGGTGGACAGGCTTGTGGCCTCCCTGGCCACCCCCTGACCTAGATCTTTGGCCTATATATTCCCAAATATTCCGCAAAAAATAAGGGGAGCCTCGAAAATACTTTTCCGCCGCCGCAAGCTTCCGTTTCCGCGAGATCTCATCTGGAGACCCTTCTCGGCGCCCTACCAGAGGGGACTTTGGAGTTGGAGGGCTTCTTCATCATCATCATCGCCCCTCCAATGACTCGTGAGTAGTTCACTTTAGACCTACGGGTCCGTAGTTAGTAGCTAGATGGCTTCTTCTCTCGCTTGGATCTTCAATACAAAGTTCTCCATGATCTTCATGGAGATCTATCCGATGTAATCTTCTTTGGCGGTGTGTTTGTCGAGATCCGATGAATTGTGGATTTGTGATCAGATTATCTATGATATATATTTGAGTCTTTGCTAATTTCTTATATGCATGATTTGATATCCTTGTAAGTCTCTCCGGTTCTTGGGTTTTGTTTGGCCAACTAGATCTATGATTCTTGCAATGGGAAAAGTGCTTGGTTTTGGGTTCTACCATGTGGTGACCTTTCAAAGTGACAGTAGGGCAGCAATGCACACATCAAGTAGTTGCCATCAAGGGGTAAAAAGATGGGGTTTCTATCATTGGTTTGAGATTATCCCTCTACATCATGTCATCTTGCTTTAGGCGTTACTCTATTCTTATGGACTTAATACACTAGGTGCATGCTGGATAGCGATCGACGTGTGGAGTAATAGTAGTAGATGCAGAAAGTATCGGTCTACTTGTTTTGGACGTGATTCCTATAGATATAATCATTGCATAGATATCGTCACGACTTTGTGTGGTTCTATCAATTGCTCGACAGTAATTTGTTCACCCACCGTCTACTTGCTTTGATGAGACAAGCCACTAGTAAACACTACGGCCCCCGGGTCTATTCACATCCATCGTTTACACCACCGCTTTTACTTTGCTTTGCTACTTTGTTGCTTTCAGTTCTCACTTGGCATACAATCTATAAGGGATTGACAACCCCTTCATAGCGTTGGGAGCAAGCTTTTGTGTTTGTGCAGGATCTTGAGATACTCCTCCACTGGATTGATACCTTGGTTCTCAAACTAAGGGAAATACTTACCGTTGCTATGCTACATCACCCTTTCCGCTTCAAGGGAACACCAACGCAAGGCTACAAGGCCACGGGGGAAATCCTTTGCATACTTGCCTAGGAAGTCCCTTAAGGCATAGCCGCAGCTGAAGGATTCCTAATGCCATCGACACACCTGTTTCTGGCGCCATTGGAAGGACTTTTGTGCATTAGCATAGCTGACATCGGAAGCATTTCTGGCTCCGTTGCCAGGGAGGAGAAATCAAGATCTATCCAAGTAGGTCTCACAAACTCTTCTCTTGCATTTACTTTTGTTGCCAATTGCCTCTCGTTTTCCTCTCCTCCACTTCACGTTTGCCTTTTTCGTTTGCCTTCTCGTTTGCCCTTTTCTCTCGCTTGCTTTCTGTTCGCTTGTGTGCCATTTTCCTTCAATATGCTTGCATCTTCGCTTGTTGAAAATCTATTGTTATGGATCCTCATCCACTAGCTAGTCTCTTTAAGAGACCCACTATTGTTGAACGAATTTCTAGTGAGTTGAGGACACTTGACTATCTTTATGGACTTTTGCTTGAGAGGCGTGAATCTGAAAATTAGGTGGAAGAAAATTATGAAGTGATTCACGAGGGTTCCTTGGATGAAAAGCATGATTGCAATGGTTTCACTATAAATTCTATTAGTGATAATCATGCTGAAATTATGCAAAACCCTAAGCTTGGGGATGCTAGTTTTGCTTTGTCCACTACTTGTTGCAATAATCATGGTAGGCGTGATGATTTTTCTTTTGATCTTGAAAATTTGTTCAAGCATCAAGATGAATATGATATTTGCAATATTTTTAAAGTGGGTTTGGAGAAGTCATGACTTTAGATGATAATCCCACTATTTTTGAAGAGCGTCAACTTTGCATGCATGTGGATCATGAAAAGAATATCCTATGTGATAGTTACATTGTTGAAATCGAATATGATCCCACATGTAATTGCTATGAGAGAGGAAAATATTGTGGTAGAAACTTTCATGTTACCCAATTACCTCTCGTTATGTGGAGATTGCTATTGTCTCTTTCTTCTTTCATGCATATGTCAACTATTGGTTGTCTTGACAATCTGTTTTCCTATAAAATGCCTATGCATAGGAAGTATGTTAGACTTAGATGTGGTTTTCACATGCTTTAGGATGCTCTCGTTGTGCTTCAATTCTTGTCTTTTGTGAGAGCATCATTGAATGCCTAGCTAAGGGCGTTAAACAAAAGCGCTTGTTGGGAGGCAACCCAACGAATCTATCCTTTTTGTTTCTGTTTTGTGTTTTCCACACTTTCATAATTTTGTTATGATTGTGTTTTTTGTGTTTCTTTTTGCGTTTGTGCCAAGCAAAACCGTTATGATTAGTCTTGGGGCTGATCGTTTGGTCATGCTGGAAAAGACAGAAACTTTCTGGTCACGAAATAGATTTTCATTTTTTTGTAAGAGCTTTTGACTTGATTGTTTTCGCTGTTCATTTCTACGCACATTAGTTAGACTGTCGTAAGTTTGCAGAATTTTTGAAGTACCAGAGGTATACAAAATATACAGATTGCTACAGACTAGTTTGATGTTAACATATTCTGTTTTTGTTGTGTTGGTTGCTTATTTTGATGAAACTATGGATAGTACCGGGGGGTATTAGCCATGAAAGATTGAAAATACAGTAACCCAACATCAGCACAAGTAGAATTTAAGTTTTCTATAGTACCTAAGGAAGTGGTGGCTTGCTTTCTTGTACTAATGTTATCACGAGTTTCGGTTTAGGTTTCGTGTTGTGAAGTTTTCAAGTTTTGGGTGAAGTTCCTATGGACAAAGAGATAAAGAGTGCCAAGAGCTCAAGCTTGGGCATGCCCAAGGCACCTCAAGAGATTCAAGGATGTCGTAAAAGCCTAAGCTTGGGGATGCCCCGGGAAGGCATCCCCTCTCTCCTCTTCAATCCATCGGTAACATTACTTGGGGCTATATTTTTATTCACCACATGTTATGTGTATTTGCTTGGAGCGTCTTGTATCATAGGAGCCTTTTATTTTTGTTGTGTCACAATCATCCTTGCTGCACACATAGAGAGAGACATGCACTCACCGTGATTTTATCGAGCTTCACTTATATCTTTTGGTAGAAAATTTAGCTCACATGTGCTTCACTTATATCTTTTGAGCTAGACACTTTTGCTCTATGTGCTTCACTTATATCTTTTAGAGCACAACGGTGCGTGGCTTCGTAGTTGATCTATGCTTTTAAAGTAGTCTCAAAAGGGGTAGTTATCCAAAGGGATACGAAAACTTCCACCTTCATGTGCATTGAATAGTTAGAGAAGTTTGATTAATCTAAATTAGTTTTGAGTTGTGGTTTTGGTAATATTGAAGTTATGCTAGTAAGGTGTTGTTGATCTAGAAATACTTGTGTTGAAGTTAGTGATTCCCGTAGCATGCACGTATGGTGAACCGCTATGTGATGAAATCTGAGCATGATTAGTCTATTGATTGTCATCCTTTGCGTGGCGGTCGGGATCGCGCGATGGTTTATACCTACCAACCCTTCCCCTAGGAGTATGCGTTGAATGCTTTGTTTCGATTACTAATAAAATTTTTGCAACAAGTATATGAGTTCTTCATGACTAATGTTGAGTCCGTGGTTTAGATGCACTTTCACCTTCCACCATCACTATCTTCTTAGTGCCGTGCAACTTTCGCGAGTGCACAAAACCCACCATTAGCCTCCCTCAAAACAGCCGCCATACCTACCTACTATGGCTTTTTCAAAGTCATTCTGAGATATATTGCCATGCAAGTACCACCATGACATGTGCCGTCACATCTACATTGCCATTGCATTATCGTAAGATAGCTAGCATGATGTTTCCATTGATGTCTATGCCATGCTAGATCATTGTCACGGTACATTACCGAAGGCATTCCATATAGAGTCATACTTGCTCTAAGTTTTGAGTTGAAAGTGTGATGATCATCATTGATGGAGCATTGTCCCATGTGAGGAAATAAAAGAGGCTAAAGAAGCCCACCAAAAAAAAGAGGCCAAAGAGCCCACAAAAAAATGAGAGAAAAAGAGAGAAGGGACAATGTTACCACTTCTCCACACTTGTGCATATTAAGCACCATGATCTTCATGATTGAGAGTCTCTCGTTTTGTCACCACCATATAGCTAGTGGGAAATTTTCATTATATAACTTGGCTTGTATATTCCAATGATAGGCTTCCTGAAAATTGCCTTAGGTCTTCGTGAGCAAGCAAGTTGGATGCACACCCACTAGTTTTCTTTAAGAGCTTTCACTTACTCTTAGCTCTAGTGCATCATTTGTATGGCAATCCCTACTCAATCACATTGATATCTATTGATGAGCATCTCCACAGCTCATTGATATGCCTAGTTAATGTGACTATCTTCTCCTTTTTTGTCTTGCAACCTCCACCACACTCTATACCACTTATAGTGCTAAAACCATGGCTCACGCTCATGTATTGCGTGAGAGTTGAAAAGGTTTGAGAAAGTAAAGGTGTGAAACAATTACTTGGCCAATACTGGGGTTGTGCATGATTTAAATTCGTTGTGCAATGATGATAGAGCATAGCCAGACTATATGCTTTTGTAGGGATAACTTTCTTTTGGCTTTGTTATTTTGAAAGTTCATGATTACCTTGCTAGTTTGCTTGAATTATTATTGTTTCCACGTCAATAGCAAACTATTGTTTTGAATCTAACGGATCTGAACATTCACGTCACATAAGAGGAATTACAAAGGACACCTATGCTAGGTAGCATGAAAGCATCAAAAATTCATTCTTTATCACTTCCCTACTCGAGGACGAGCAGGAGTTAAGCTTGGGGATGCTTGCTACGTCTCAAACGTATCTATACTTTTTTATGGTTTCACGCTGTTGTCTTGTCTTCTTTGGTTGTTTTATGTACCTTTTATATCTTTTTTGGGACTAACTTATTAATTCAGTGCCAAGTGCCAGTTCCTGTTTTTTCCGTGTTTTTGACTCTTTCCATATCTGATTTTGGAACGGAGTCCAAACGGAATAAAAACCCCGAAATGATTTTTCCCGAACGGAAGAAGAACACGGGGCCTTTGGGCCAAGCCAGGTGGGCTCCAGGGAGCCCACAAGCCCCCACTCCGCCACGAGGGGGAGGCGGCGGTGGGCAGGCTTGTGGCCTCCCTGGCCGCCCCCTGAACTAGATCTTTGGCCTATATATTCCCAAATATTCCGCAAAAAATAAGGGGAGCCTCGAAAATACTTTTCCGCCTCCGCAAGCTTCCATTTCCGCGAGATCTCATCTGGAGACCCTTCCTGGCGCCCAGCCGGAGGGGACTTTGGAGTTTGATTCCTTCTTCATCATCATCATCGCCCCTCCAATGACTGATGAGTAGTTCACTTCGGACCTACGGGTCCGTATTTAGTAGCTAGATCGCTTCTTCTCTCTCTTGGATCTTCAATACAAAGTTCTCCATGATCTTCATGGAGATCTATCCGATGTAATCTTCTTTGGCGGTGTGTTTGTCGAGATCCGATGAATTGTGGATTTGTGATCAGATTATCTATGATATATATTTGAGTCTTTTCTGATTTCTTATATGCATGATTTGATATCCTTGTAAGTCTCTCCGAGTCTTGGGTTTTGTTTGGCCAACTAGACCTATGATTCTTGCAATGGGAGAAGTGCTTGGTTTGGGTTCTACCATGTGGTGACCTTTACGAGTGACAGTAGGGGCAGGAAGGCACACATCAAGTAGTTGCCATCAAGGGTAAAAAGATGGGGTTTTTATCATTATCCCTCTACATCATGTCATCTTGCTTAAGGCGTTACTCTGTTCTTATGGACTTAATACACTAGATGCATGCTGGATAGTGGTCGACGTGTGGAGTAATAGTAGTAGATGCAGAAAGTATCGGTCTACTTGTTTTGGACGTGATGCCTATAGATATAATCATTGCATGGATATCGTCACGATTTTGTGCGGTTCTATCAATTGCTCGATAGTAATTTTTTCACCCACGGTCTACTTGCTTTCATGAGAGAAGCCACTAGTAAACACTACGGCCCCCGGGTCTATTCACATCCATCGTTTACACCTCCGCTTTTACTTTGTTACTTTGTTGCTTTCAGTTCTCACTTGGCAAACAATCTATAAGGGGTTGACAACCCCTTCATAGTGTTGGCAGCAAGCTTTTGTGTTTGTGCAGGATCTTGAGATACTCCTCCACTGGATTGATACCTTGGTTCTCAAACTGAGGGAAATACTTACCGTCGCTGTGCTACATCACCATTTCCTCTTCAAGGAAACACCAACGCAAGGCTCCAAGGACACGGGGGAAATACTTTACATACTTGCCTAGGAAGTCCCTCAAGGCGTAGCCGCAGCTGAAGGATTCCTGGTGCCGTCGACACACCTATTTCTGACGCCATTGGAAGGACTTTTGTGCATTAGCATAGCTGACATCAAGGCGCAGTAGTGGTGAGCGGGAGACGAGTCATACCCATGATAGGGATTGTCGTCGGCGACACGGCGGTCAACGACGTTCCCCCCGGTGAGATCAGCATCGCCGTGGCCACTTGGCTCGTGGAGATCTCCTCGTGTGAGAAGCAGCGGCGGGAGGGTGTGGGTGTAACACCCAAGATGCGATCCTATCCTTATTTTGGCGTGAGGGCCTCGACAGGGATAGAAACGAATGTCGTCGTTTTGCAAGAATGGATATAGTTACAAGTACATGTACTGAAAAGATGAGTATAAGGCGTTGGCTTACACTCGCCACAAGCTACATCAAGATCACATCAATACAACAATATCCAGTCATCATGAAAAAGAGTAGGATCCGTCTATGGACGAAAACAAACGATAAAAGAACGACGTCTATCCTAGCTATCCCAGGCTACCGGCGTGGAACCCATCCTAGATCAAAGAAGAAGAAGAAGAAGAAACACCAAATAGAACAATCATCGTGCTCACGTCATTGTAACTCTTTACATGTACTTGCAGCTGTTGTTGTAGTAATCTGTGAGCCACAGGGGCTCAGCAATCTCATTTCCAAAGGTATCACGACTAGCAAAACTTAATGGGTGAGGTATGGTTAAGTTGTGAGGCTGCAGCTAGCGACTAAGCATTTATTTGAGGTGGCTAACTTACGAGTAAAAGAATAAATGAGGGGTTGATCTACGCACACCGTATGTGAACTACTGATGATAAAACGAATGATCCTGAACACCTACTTACATCAGACATAACCCCATCGTGTCCTCGATTGGAGAAGGAGATCATGAAAGAGACAGTCATGGTTGCGCACTCAGTTGGCAAGTTTTTAATTAAGTTTATTTCAAGTTTCTAGAACCGGAAGTTAAACAAAGTTTCCACGTTGCTACATAACCGCGGGCACGACTTTCCGAAATATTTAACCCTATAGGGGTGCTCCAACTACTCCATCACAAATTACCACAAGCCGCATAGAAAGTCTCGATCACAAAACTCGAGATCTCCTCGGATTCCTTAGTGGAAAAACATCAACTCTACAGGGGTGCTCCAACTAGTCCATCACAAATTACCACAAGCCGCATAGAAAGTCTCGATCACGAAACTCGTGATCTCCTCGGTTCCTTAGTGGAAAAACCTCAACTCTAAGATAACCCAAAGCATCACCGGAATCATGATGCACAAGATATTTCGTCAAAGGTAAAACTAATCCAGCAAGGTCGCCCGGCGTGTCGACGAACCTGATAGGAGCCGTGTATCTCGTTCTCATGACACGACCAGATGTGTCACACTACGAGTAAAACCAAACCTCGAGTTACCCCGTGGTGGCCCCGCAGTCTGCCCTTTTTGACCAATACCATGAGGAGCACTGGCCCGGGGGTTGATTAATTATCCACGGGGTCCGGAAAGTCTCTATGTGTTTTTATTAGGTTGTTAGGCAAATGTACTATCAAAGTTGGGCCTTGCCAAACCAGTTTTAATCTAAAACGAATTATCAAGGCGGTTGCTACTTCTCAATCAACAGCGCCAGAAATTGACACGTTTGGAGACTTGCTTGCGTTGGTTTTTCCCTTAAAGAGGAAAGGGTGATGCAGCACAGGAGCAGTAAGTATTTCCCTCAGTTTGAGAACCAAGGTATCAATGCAGTAAGAGAATCTCGTCAAGTCCAGAGTACCTGCGCAAACACAAAAGAGCTTGCACCCAATGCTATAAAGGGGTTGTCAATCCCTTCAAGATTGATTGCAAAGTGAGATATTAAGGCGGAAAGTGCAACGAAGTAAAATATTAAGGCTGAAAATATGGTGTGAAGTAGACCCGTGGGCCATAGTGTTCACTAGAGGCTTCTCTCAAATGCAAGGAAAAAGAAAAAGACAATAGCAATCTCAACATAACGAGAGGTAATTTGGTAACATGAAAGTTTCTACCACAATATTTTCTTCTCTCATAGCAATTACATGTGGGATCATAATCAAAATCAACAATATAGCTATCACATAGGATATTCTTTTCATGATCCACATGCATGCAAAGTTGACGCTCTTCAAAAATAGTGGGATTATCATCAACTAAAGTCATGACTTCTCCAAACCCACTTGCAATATTATTGCAAATATCATTGCAACAAGTAGTGGACAAAGCAAAACTAGCATCCCCAAACTTAGGGTTTTGCATATTTTTAGCATGATTGTCACTAATAGAATTTATAGTGAAACCATTGCAATCATGCTTTTCATTCAAGGAGCCCTCGTTAATCATTGCATAAATTTCTTCATCACGATTTTCAGATTTACGCATCTCAAGCAAAACTCCATAGAGAAAGTCAAGTGCACTCAACTCACTAGCAATTGGTTCAACATAATTGGATCTCTTAAAGAGATTAGCAAGTGTATGAGGATCCATATCAATAGATTTTCAGCAAACGAAGATGCAAGCATGTCGAAGGCACATAGCACACAAGCAAAGGAAAGGCAAACGAAAAAGGCAAATATTTTTGTAATTTTTTGTTTTTTAGAAGTGGGGGAGAGGAAAACGAGATGCAAAAAAAGTAAATGCAAGAGATGAGTTTGCGACACTTACTTGGATGAGTTCTTGACTTGATTCTCCCCGGCAACGGCGCCAGAAATCCTTCTGTTACTTCTCAAACAACAACGCTAGAAATTGACACGTTGACGGAGACTTGCTTGCGTTGGTTTTTCCCTTGAAGAGGAAAGGGTGATGCAGCACAGGAGCAGTAAGTATTTCCATCAGTTTGAGAACCAAGGTATCAATCCAGTAGGAGAATCTCGTCAAGTCGAGAGTACCTGCGCAAACTCAAAAGAGCTTGCACCCAACGCTATAAAGGGGTTGTCAATCCCTTCAAGATTGATTGCAAAGTGAGATCTGATGGCGGAAAATGCAACGAAGTAAAAGAGTAAGGCTGAAAATATGGTGTGAAGTACACCCGGGGGCCATAGTGTTCACTCAAGGCTTCTCTCAAAATAGCAAATATTACGATGGGTGAACAAATTACTGTCGAGCAATTGATAGAACCGCGCAAAGTCATGACGATATCTAACGCAATGATCATACATATAGGCATCACGTCCGAGACAAGTAGACCGATACTTTCTGCATCTACTACTATTACTCCACATATCGACAGCTATCCAGCATGCATCTAGTGTATTGAGTTCATGACGAACAGAGTAATGCCTTAAGCAAGATGACATGATGTAGAGGGATAAACTCAAACCAATGATGAAAACCCCATCTTTTTACCCTTGATGGCAACAACACGATGCGTGCCTCGCTACCCCTTCTGCCACTAGGTGAGGTCACCGCACGGTATGAACCCAAAACAAAGCACTTCTCCCATTGCAAGAATCATAGATGAAGCTGGCCAAACAAAACCCACAACTCGAAGATAATTACAAGGATATGAAATCATGCATATAAGAGATCAAAAGAAACTCAAATAAGATTCATAGATAATCTGATCATAAATCTACAATTCATCGGATCTCGACAAACACACTGCAAAAGAAGATTACATCGGATAGATCTCCATGAAGATCATGGAGAACTTTGTATTGAAGATCCAAGAGAGAGAGAAACCCATCTAGCTACTAGCTATGAACCCGTAGGTCTATGGTGAATTACTCACACATCATCGGTGAGGTCATGGTGTTGATGAAGAAGCCCTCCGTATCCGAATCCCCCCTCCGGTAGGGCACCAGAACATGCCCCAGATGGGATCTTGCAGAGACAGAAGCTTGCGGCGGCGGAAAAGTACTTTCGATGATCTCCTGATTTTTTCTGGAATTTTTGGGAATATATAGGCGAAAGACCTAGGGCAGAGGTCGTCCAGGGAGCGCACAAGCCAGGGAGGGCGGGCCCCCTGGCCGCGGCTGGGGGCTTGTGGGGTCCTTGGTGGCCCCCTGCCTTGGTTCTCAAGTCCCCCGATTGTCTTGTGTTTCAGAAAAAATCTTTTTGGAAGTTTCGTTCCGTTTGGACTCCGTTTAAAATCTTCCTCTGAAAAGGGTCAAAAACACGGAAAAAATAGGAACTGGCACTTGGCACTGAGTTAATAAGTTAGTCCCAAAAAAGATATAAAAGGCATACAAAGCATCCAAAGTTTGACAAGATAATAGCATGAAACCATCAAAAATTCTAGATACGCTGGAGACGTATCAAGCATCCCCAAGCTTAACTCCTGCTCATCCTCGAGTAGAGAAGTGATAAAGACTAAATTTTTGATGTGGAATGCTGCGTAGCATAGTTGTCCTTTGTAACTTCTTTCATGTGACATGAATGTTCAGATCCGTAAGATTCAAAACAATAGTTTGCTATTGACATGAAAACAATAATATTTCAAGCAAACTAGCAAGGTAATCATGAACTTTCGGAATAACAAGGCCAAAGGAGGTTATCCCTACAAAATCATATAGTCTGCCTATGCTCCATCATCCTCACACAACTAATTTAAATCATGCACAACCCCGGTATTGGCCAAGTAATTGTTTTCGCACTCTTACTTTCTCAATCTTTTTATAACTATCACGTAATACATGAGCGTGAGCCATGGATATAACACTATAGGTGGAATAGAGTGTGGTGGTGGTTGTGAGACAAAAAGGGAGGAGATGGTCACATTGACTCGGTGTATCAAAGGGCTATGGAGATGACCATTAATAGATATCAATGTGAATGAGTAGGGACTGCCATACAAAGGATGCACTAGAGCTATAAGTATGTGAAAGCTCAAAAGGAGAACTAGTGTGTGTGCATCCAACTTGCTTGCTCACGAAGACCTAGGGAAATTTTGAGGAAACCCATCATTGGAACATACAACCCAAGTTATATAATAAAGATTCCCACTAGTATATGGTGGTGACAAAACGAGAGGCTCTCAATCATGAAGAACATGGTGCTATTATGAAGCACAAGTGTGGACAAAGATAGTAGCATTGTCCCTTCTCTCTTTTTCTCTCGTTTTTTTATTTGGGCTCTTGGGCCTCTCTTTTTTCTATTTTTTTTAATTTGGGCTCTTTGGCCTCTTTTTTTTATTTCCTCACATGGGAAAATGCTCTAATAATGATGATCATCACACTTTTAGTTACTCACAGCTTAAAGCTCTGAACGATGATGACTCTATAGGAAATGCCTCCGGCAGTGTACCAGGATGTGCGACGATCTAGCTTGGCGTATGACATTGAAACATCTCGCAAGCTATCTTACGATCATACAATGGCAATATGAGAGTGACGGCACAAGTCATGAGACGGAACGGTGGGAGTTGCATGGCAATATATCTTGGAATGGCTATGAAAATGCCATAGTAGGTAGTTATGGTGGCTGTTTTGAGGAAGGCATATGGTGGGTTTGTGTACCGGTGAAAATTGCGCGGCACTAGAGAGGCTAGCAAAGGTGGAAGGTGAAAGTGCATCTATACCATGGACTCACATTAGTAATGAAGAACTCACATACTTGTTGCGAAAGTTTTTATTAGTAATCGAAACAAAGTGCTAAACGCATACTCCTAGGCGAAGGGTAGGTAGGTGTTAACCATCGCGTGATCCCGACCGTAACACAAAGGATGACAATCAATAGATCAATTATGCTCTGACTTCTTAACATAGAGGTTCACCATACGTGCATGCTACGAGAATCACTAACTTCAACACAAGTATTTCTAGATTCACAACACCCTACTAACATAACTCTTAATATTACCAAATCCACGTCTCAAAACTAACTGAGAGGAATCAAAACATCTCTTTCTACTCAATGCACATGAAGATGGAGGTTTTTGTATCCTCTTTGGGTGCCTATCACCTTTGGGGACTACTTTCATAGCACAAGCCAACTACCAAGTCCCGCACCGCCGTGCTCTAGAAGATCTAAGTGAAGAACATAGAGCAAAATTATCTAGCTCAAAAGATATAAGTGAAGCACGATGAGCATTCTAGCAAAATCACGATGAGTGCATGTCTCTCTCAAAAGGTGTGCAACAAGGATGATTGTGATACAACAAAAAGAAAAGACTCCTACGATACAATACGCTCCAAGCAAAACACATATCATGTGGTAAATAAAAATATAGCTCCAAGTAATGTTACAGATGGATTGAAGACAAAAGAGGGGATGCCTTCCCGGGGCCAGGGGCGGACCCACGTTCATGGGAGTGGGGGCCTAGGACCCCACTTAAAATATGGAACTCCAGTTATATTTCTTTGAAATTTCATATTTTTTTCCCAAAACTATGTAAATTTGTACAAAGTGTGCCCCCATTCCAATTGTTTGCCCCCACTTAAAATAGTTTCTAGGTCCGCCCCTGCCCAGAGCATCCCCAACCTTAGGATTTTTGGTGTCCTTGAATTTGGCTTGGGATGCCTTGGGCATCCCCAAGCTTGAGATCTTTCCACTCCTTATCTCTTTGTCCATGAGAACATCACCCAAAACTTGAAAACTTCATAAAACAAAACTTAAACAGAAACTCATGATATCATTAGCACAAGAAAACAAACTACCACCTCTTTAGGTACTGTAGCAATCTTGATTTCTATTTATATTGGTGTTAGATTACTGTATTCTCACTTTTCCATGGCTAGTACCCCCCGATACTATCCATAGTTTCATCAAAACAAGCAACCAACTCAACAAAAACAGAATCTGTCAAAAACAGACCAGTCTGTAGCAATCTGTATACTTCGTATACTTGTGGTACCTCAAAAGTTCTGAAACATTACGACCGCCTGGCAAAAAGGCATATCAACCAGCAGCAAATATAATCAACTCAAAATCTCTTTCCGAATAAAAATGAAAAATGATTTAGTGAGCGAAAAGTTTCTGTCTTTTTCTAGCAGGATCAAACAACCATTACCAAACTAGTCATAAAGGTATTGCTTGGCTCAAACACAAAAGGAACACAAAGAACACAATCATAACAGAATTATGATGGTGTGGACGCAACAAAACAGAAAGAAAAAGATAAATTCATTGGGTTGCCTCCCAACAAGCACTATTGTTTAACGCCCTTAGCTAGGCATTGATAATTCAATGATGCTCACACAAAAGGCAAGAATTGAAGCACAACGACAGCATCATAAAGCATGTGAAAATCACATCTAAGTCTAACATACTTCATATGCATAGGTATTTTACGCTACAGGAATCAGCTTCTTTGCCGTGTGCCATCACAAACAACAAAAAGTAAATCCCGGACGGCAAAGAGAATACCAAAGACGGCAAAGAATCTCACGGCCGGCCAAATTTATGTGTCAGCCTACGACGGCATCGTACCTTCTTTGCCGTCTGTCTCCCCAAAGCGGACGGCAAAGAGCTTTGCCGTCCGCTTTTCATAGGAGCAGTCGGCAAAGTGCTTGAGACGGCAGCCGACAGGCGTTGCCTCCGTTAGGGGTTAACGGAGGCTTTGTCGTCTGCCTCCCCCTCTTCTTTGCCGCCTGCCTCCCCCCTCTTCTTTGCCGTCTGCCTCTCCCCTCTTCTTTGTCGTCTGCCTCCTCCTCCTCCCCCCTCCTATGTGCCCTCTTCTTTGCCGTCTGCCCCCCTGGAAGCAGACGGCAAAGAGCCTATATAGACACCCCCAGGATGCACAATTGGGTGCCATGTGGCACCTTTGCCGTCTGCCACCTGATGGCAAAGACCTGTGCCATCAGCTGGCAGACGGCAAAGAGCCCATATTGTACCTGAACAACAGGGAGGCACTGACGAAATTCTACATCGGATCCAGAGCATAGTATACGGGAAAACGAACCTAATCTACACATACTCGGGCTGTCCATGGATAATGTTGGACAATTCGAAAAGATGGCGGTTATAAATATGCAAAGACATGCATATTTATAGATGTCGCCCTTTCGAACGGGAGACGCATACTGGTCACGCATACTGATAAATTAATTTAATTACCTAAATCTAGAAAGTTTCATCCACAAACCGAGCCACAGTAAATGAAGGGATGGGGAGGAGATGAAATTTTAACTGACCCACGAATGCAGGGGCGGAGCTCGTACAACGCACGGGTAGGTCTTCGCACAGCAGACCTCACAGCGATGAGACAACTATCACATGTAAATCCACCCGATCAACACAAATATTCTAATTATGTCATTTTAGAGGAAAACAAGTTAAGAATATAATATTCATGACCTAACCAAGGTTTTTATGCCATTTTGTAGCTAAATGGGCTAATTATCTCATTGTTGGGGAAAATAAGGTCAGGAGAATAAGATAGAGGAGAAGAAAGAGGAGGAGGAGCAGAAGAAGAAGAAATCAAGAAGAATGAGAAGGAGGAGGAGGAGAAGAAGGATGAGAAGAAGGAGGAGGAGAAGGTATTCTTCTTCTCTTCTTCTCTTCTTCTTTTCTTCTTCTTTTCTTCTTCTCCTTCTTAATTTTGTCTTCTCCTCCTCCTCCTCTTCTTCTTCTTCTTCTTCTTCTTCTTCTTCTTCTTCTTCTTCTTCTTCTCCTCCTCTTCTCCTCTTCTCCTCCTCCTTCTCCTCTTTTTCTTCCTATTTTTCTATTAAGCTAACTAACCTAACTAACCAAGCTAAGTAAACCTATCGTTTAACCTAGATAGCACTAAACAGCAAAAAAATAATCTACCACTAAGTAACTAAAAAAGAATATTCTAGCTATCACTAAATACCAAACAATAAAAAAGCAACTTCTTCTTCTTTTTTCTCTTCTTCTCCTTCTTATTTTTTCTTCTTCTCTTCTTCTTTACTTCTTCTCCTTCTTATTTTTTCTGCACTTCTTCTTCTTCTTCTTCTTCTTCTCCTTCTTATTTTTTTCTTCTCATTTTCTTCTTCTTCTTCTTTTTATTCTCCTCCTCCTCCTCCTCCTACTCCTCTTCTTCTTCTCCTCTTCTCGTCCTCCTCCTCATACTCTTCTCCTCTTCTCCTCCTCCACCTAACTAACCAAGCTAACTAACTACCCTAACTAAAACTACTAACCTAACTAAATCTACCACTAAAACTACTAACAATAATATAGCTACCACTAATTAACAAAACAAAACTAAATCTGTAAATTAGCAAAAAAAAGAAAAAAAAATGACTCACCGGAGGGGGGCGGCCGGGGAGTAGGATGGTGCGGCGGTGGAGGAGACGGCGGTGGTGGCGGAGGGGGTGGTGGTGGAGAAGGGGCGAGCTCCGACGGTGGTGGTCGAGGAGGAGGGGCATGGTGGAGGAGGGGGCGCAGGGAGGCCGGAGGCCGGAGGAGGGAGGAGGAGGGGGCGCAGGGAGGCCGGAGGAGGAGGGGGCGGCAACGCAGGGAGGCCGGAGGCCGGAGGAGGAGGGGGGCGTAGGGAGGCCGGAGGAGGAGGGGGCGCAGGGAGGCCAGAGGAGGAGGGGCGGCGGCACAGGGAGGCCGGAGGAGGGCGCGACGGCGGTGGTGGTCTTGGGGGTGAGAGAGAGGGGTGTCGGGGTGGCCGTTCGGGGTGAGAGAGAGGCGCGTGGGGGTGGGGCTAACGGTCGTTAGGGGGGCACCCTCTTTGTCGTCCGCCTCCCGTTGGCATAGAGGAGAAAAGCGGACGGCAAAGAGAGAGGCTGTTAGGGGGAGAGAGGGGCTGCAGGGTGGGCCGCCCATGCTCTTTGCCGTCTGCCTGAATGCTCTTCGTCGTGAGCTGGCAGACGGCAAAGAGCGGACTGATGGCAAATAGTATCTTTGGCATCAACCTGCTTTTTGCCGTCTGGTTTTTGGTAGCTGATGGCAAAGAGGGTCTTTGCCATCAGCCAGCAGACGGCAAAGAAGCAGGAGATGGCAAATTCTCTGATTCCAGTAGTGTTTTAGGAAAACAAATTGGCAAGACAACCTATAGTTACCAAATGCAAGGAAGAAGAAAAAGACAATAGCAATCTCAACATAACGAGAGGTAATTTGGTAACATGAAAGTTTCTACCACAATATTTTCTTCTCTCATAGCAATTACATGTGGGATCATAATCAAAATCAACAATATAGCTATCACATAGGATATTCTTTTCATGATCCACATGCATGCAAAGTTGACGCTCTTCAAAAATAGTGGGATTATCATCAACTAAAGTCATAACTACTCCAAACCCACTTTCAATATTATTGCAAATATCATTGCAACAAGTAGTGGACAAAGCAAAACTAGCATCCCCAAGCTTAGGGTTTTGCATATTTTTAGCATGATTGTCACTAATAGAATTTATAGTGAAACATTACAATCATGCTTTTCATTCAAGGAACCCTCGTTAATCACTGCATAAATTTCTTCATCACGATTTTCAGATTCACGCATCTCAAGCAAAACTCCATAGAGAAAGTCAAGTGCAATCAACTCACTAGCAATTGGTTCAACATAATTGGATCTCTTAAGGAGATTAGCAAGTGGATGAGGATCCATATAAATAGATTTTCAGCAAGCAAAGATGCAAGCATATTGTAGGCACATAGCACACAAGCAAAGGAAAGGCAAATATTTTTGTAAACTTTTGTTTTTTCAGAAGTGGGGGAGAGGAAAACAAGAGGCAAAAAAAGTAAATGCAAGAGATGAGTTTGTGACACTTACTTGGATGAGTTGTTGACTTGATCCTCCCCGGCAACGGCGCCAGAAATCCTTCTTCTACTTCTCAAACAACAGCGCCAGAAATTGACACATTGACGGAGACTTGCTTGCGTTGGTTTTTCCCTTGAAGAGGAAAGGGTGATCCAGCACAGGAGCAGTAAGTATTTCCCTCACTTTCATAACCAAGGTATCAATCCAGTAGGAGAATCTCGTCAAGTCCAGAGTACCTGCGCAAACACAAAAGAGCTTGCACCCAACGATATAAAGGGGTTGACAATCCCTTCAAGATTGATTGCAAAGTGAGATCTGAAGGCGGAAAGTGCAACTAAGTAAAAGAGTAAGGGTGAAAATATGGTGTGAAGTAGACCTGGGGGCCATAGTGTTCACTAGAGGCTTCTCTCAAAATAGAAAATATTACGATTGGTGAACAAATTACTAGAGAGCAATTGATAGAACCGCGCAAAGTCATGGCGATATCTAAGGCAATGATCATACATACAGGCATCACGTTCGAGACAAGTAGACCGATACTTTCTGCATCTACTACTATTACTCCACACATCAACCGCTATCCAGCATGCATCTAGTGTATTGAGTTCATGACGAACAGAGTAGCTCCTTAAGCAAGATGACATGATGTAGAGGGATAAACTCAAACCAATGATGAAAACCCCATCTTTTTACCCTTGATGGCAACAACATGATGCGTGCCTCGCTACCCCTTCTATCACTGGGTGAGGTCACCGCACGGTATGAACCCAAAACCAAGCACTTCTCCCATTGCAAGAATCATAGATCAAGCTGGACAAACAAAACCCACAACTCGAAGAGAATTATAAGGATATGAAATCATGCATATAAGAGATCAGAAGAAACTCAAATAAGATTCATAGATAATCTGATCATAAATCCACAATTCATCGGATCTCGATAAACACACCGCAAAATAAGATTACATCGGATAGATCTCCATGAAGATCATGGAGAACTTTGTATTGAAGATCCAAGAGAGAGAGAGCAAGCCATCTAGCTACTAGATATGGACCCGTAGGTCTATGGTGAACTACTGACGCATCATCTGAGAGGTCATGGTGTTGATGAAGAAGTCCTCCGTGTCCGAATCCCCCCTCCGGCAGGGCACCAGAACATGCCCCAGATGGGATCTTGCGGAGACAGAAGCTTGCGGCGGCGGAAAAGTACTTTCGATGATCTCGTGATTTTTTCTGGAATTTTTGGGAATATATAGGCGAAAGACCTAGGGCAGAGGTGGCCTAGGGAGCCCACAAGCATGGGAGGCGCAGGCCCCCCTGGCCGCGGCTAGGGGGCTTGTGGGGTCCATGGTGGCCCCTGCCTTGGTTCTCAAGTCCCCCGATCGTCTTCTGTTTCGGAAAAAATATTTTTGGAAGTTTCATTCCGTTTGGACTCCGTTTAAAATCCTCCTACGAAAATGGTTAAAAACATGGAAAAACAGGAAATGGCACTTGGCACTAAGTTAATAAGTTAGTCCCAAAAAGATATAAAAGGCATACAAAGCATCCAAAGTTTGACAAGATAATAGCATGAAACAATCAAAAATTATAGATACGTTGGAGACGTATCAGGGGTCCCCATAACAACCCCAGTCGTGTTAGGAGCACTTAATTATGGAATATAACACCGGTAGCCAAAACTAAGGCGACAAAGGTGAAACAAAACATCAGGCTAGAAATTAAATAGCAACTAATATGGTGATATAACAAGAAACCCATGTTATCACATGGAAGCAACAACACGTGCAACTAGCAACGCTAACACATGGTTAAGCAAGCGGTAACATAGCCAATCAGTGGTTTGCTAGGTTGTGAACAGGCTGAAGGTTTTCATGGCAATGTTGGGAGGCTGATATTTAACAGGTGGTAGGCAACGAGACATAACGATAGAAACGATAAAACAAGCATGGCATTGATAGAAATGGTATCTAGAGAAATGGTCATCTTGCCTGAGATCCCGCTTGGAAGAAGAACGACTCCGTGAAGCAGACGAACTGACGTAGTCGAACGGATCCTCATATTCCGACACGCTTGCGGAACTCTATCGAGAAGGAGCAAACCGGAAACAAGAATCGACACACGATATACACCAGGAACATGAACGATATGATTCACACCCTAATATGACACATGTCCATTTAAATTATGCAAGGCATGGCATGGCAATTAACATCACACAAACACTACACATTAAGTGAAGCTCAATATGCAAGAAGTTGCGTATTGACGAAACTCCACGTACGAATTATTTAGTTCAATCTAGTTTAGGTACATGACAATATTATATGTTGTTTAAACATGGCAAGTGGTGAAGCATAATAAAACTACATATCTAGGCATTTTAAATGAGGCCGGAAATGACATATAGCATTTCCGAACTGACCTCACACGTTAACTTTGAAATCTATCTAGATGTGTCCTAAACACATTTTATGTTTGTTAAACGATGAAACAAAGTGGATCACGAGAAACTACGCGTCATTCTAGTCGGTTTACATATAAGGCTCATCTCCCATGGAGCTACGGTTAACTAACGACGATTTAGACCGTTTCTAACACGTCGACACGCAAACCAATGCAAATAGCATGTAAAATAGTTTTAAATATGCATGAGAGTTGGAAAATATTAATCTACGCAAAATTCTACACGTTCTACATATGTAACTTGTCGCGATCCGACGCACGGTTTAAAAGTTACGCGCGTTTGAAAATCATGCAGTTTTTTGAAAATAATAAATTTGCAGGACCTAAAAAACTATTCGGGCCGGATCTGCTACTAGGCCTAACACAACTTCGCACATCAAATAAAAAACGCACAGGCGCTGGGGGTGCTCACCCTGGCCAATTGAGCCGGCTCAGGCCTGGTCGATGGAGAGGTGCGCCTGGGCCTTGCAGGGGCACTGGGCCTCACACGCGGCCAAGCTGGGCCAACAGTCTCGCGGTTCAGCGTGGGGCGAGCAGATCGGCCTCCTGCTTGATCTCCCAATGGGGCAGCGACCCCAGCGGCGCTGTCGATCTCCGACGACGATGGGAGGTGGAGCGGCTGCACGAGGCGGCTCCAGACGGCGGGGACAGGTCCGGCGAGGTCATGGGCCTGCCGGTAGGCGCGGATCCGGCGGCGGTGAGTCTGGGGCGTTCAGATCCGGCAGGCGGGGAGGAGCAGGTAAGGGCCGGTGAGGCGGCCATGCCTGGGGCCACAACGACGGCGAGGACGACGTTTGTCGGCGGCTGGGCGACACCGGAGGGGCTCCGTCGGCTGGACGACGACCTATAAGGACGGCGTGGTGGTGCGGTGGGCGGAGCTGCAAGGGGCCGGCTGGTCGAGGGCAGTCGCGAAGGCGAGAGCTCGGGTTGCCGGCTGCCCCGGGGTGAGCTCAGGTAGGAGGTAGCGGCGGCGGTTGCCTAGCCCGGATCGGGCCTGGGCGGGCTAGATCGGGCCTGCGTGGCTATGAGGAGAGAGGAGGTGTGAGATGGCTGAATCGGTGGCGGCTAGGGTTTGGGGTGGCACGGGAACCGAGGGGATTATGGTTTGGTACCGAATTAGGCAAGGATGGTTGTCTATTTATATACACGGGGGCTAGGGTTAGCAGTTTTTTCATCCGATTTCAACCGATTTCAACCGCGTGATCGACATCGGACGGTCCCGGTCGTGGGGATGGCTAAGTGGGCTTAGTGGGTGTGTAGAGTGGGCTAGGTAGGGAAGAGAGGGAGGTTTGCGGCCCGGCAACGAGATTTTAAACATCAAAAAACATCAAACAATAAACCGATGACGGTGCCGCTACGGTCGACCATTCGGGTACCAAACGGACTCCGATTGGGACGAAATTTGGGAGGCGGCCTACCTACATTGAAATAAGACCGCACGCCAAATTTCAACCCAATCCGAGAATATTTTAAAAGCACTTTTAGAAACAAGATTTTAACGATGTCCCGGACGCGTGCGTGTGTGGTTGGTCTCAAAACGGTCAACGGCAAAACAGAGAGTTTCGACAACTAATAACGGATGCAAGTTTTGAAAACTGGCGGCAACGGAGTGCCAATGCAATGCGGATGATGTGAATGATGCGATGATGAATTCGACAACCATATAATTACGATGGCTACAACAGAATTAAAGGGGAATCTTCTAGAGCGTCGGTCTCGGGCTGTGACAACTCTCCTACACTAACAAGAGATCTCGTCCCGAGATTGAAGAATGAAAGGGGGAAGAGGAAGAGAAAGCACGAGAAGTGGAACTTAGTTGCTTATTTGACAAACGAGTGAACCCTACACTCCTTGAAGGTTGCAACGAGATAAAGAATGATATGAGAAACAAGCAAGAATTCACTAGAAATTCGGCAACACTTCGGTAGGAAAAGAGGACAAAATTTGATAAGATGGAAAGATCTTTAGAAGATTCACAACAAACCAACTAAATCGATAAGCGAGGAAAGAACGCGATCTTGACAAACCTAGATGATTGATATAAAAAGAGAAACATCACAACATCTCCGATCAAGAGAATAGAAACTTGAGCATTGGAAAGAAAAGAATGGAGAAGAAAATGACACATTCTACCACAATTGAACTAGAAGAGCACCCTTAGAAAGAATAATTGAATGGAGTTGTTGGAAAATAAACAACAAAAATAACAAGCTTGTTGTGAGCTTATGGAAACCATCTCAAATAATGAGGTGACAACCAACCACTAGCGAAAACAATGAATGCTTGCAAGCAACAAGATATGAAAAACTTCTTTCACCGAGAGGATACATTGAGAACTTGGATCAACAATAATCACCATAAAAGCAACAATCCTTAGGAAAAGCTTTAGGTGAAATCTAAACCAAGATAGATCAATGAAGAAACCATGGGTTTAAAAATATCTCATGATCATAGAATCGGTGGGTTAAATATCTCATTGTTGAAACAATTATGTTGGAGACTCCTCCACTAACAAAAATGTTGTAACACCACCTCAAAGGATAAAGGAGGAAGAATTTCTCTTTGAAATGCAAATAAAGAATACTTGAACACCTTCAATTAGAATCTTGAAGAACACCTTGAGGATGAAGAGATAATGATCCGCCTAACAGAAAAACTTCAACAAGGCACCGGAATAATGGAGAGATGAACGAAGAGACAACAATTGAGAAGAATTTGAGAATGAAAGCTGAAAGCTAAGAATGAAGAAATCTTATAAAATGATGGCCTTCGGAGGATCAAGAATGAAAACAAAACTGAAATGCACCGGATAGCAAGAAAGGGATTACTCGTGATTGACAACAATTGAGAAGATAGCATGAGCTGAGATGACAATCTTCAAAAGAATGGACCAAGATACAAGAGAACTCTCCTTCGGTCTTCCAAGCTGAGAATGACGAGAAGAGACACCACCAAAATTACTGAGAGGCTCCTGAGTAATGAACAAGGAAAAGTTGAGCCAACGAAGGAAATTAATTCGAATAAATCTTGGAGAAGGGATCTGACTGATGGAATGCATACTTACATCATACTTGAAAAGATTTAGAGATCTCCCAAAAAAAAGATTAAAAGAGCCAGGAAAGATCCTGGGGAAAACGTGTGGGTTATGGGCCCGCTAAAAGAAAACACCGTTGAATGGATTGCTAAGAAAGAGAGATTGCAGCAGATAAATGAAAAACTTGATGAGGTTGCGCACCTCGAAATAATAGAAAGGATTGAAACAATAAACTTCTGAGATATCTTCAATACTCCAGATAGAATAGAGAGATGACAACATGAAAGACTTGATAAGAATTTCTAGCACAGGAATCATTGAACAAAAGAAAAGGATGTGATGAACTCCGAGAGCTTGAATTGAATACACCGAAGAAGAAAACAAGAATGATGAATGATGAACACGAAACTCCTGAGAATCTTCACAATGAACAAACGAATCCACTAGATGTCAAACCCAACCTCACATCATGCATCTCTTGGAAGATTGTCCTATAAGTAACTACTTAAATTCCCACCTAAGAACTCCCGAAATTCCTGATCATGCAATCGGGTCCATGGATACAAGGAGTAACATCCATCACTCAAGTCCTAGCAATAACACTATCCGTCGAGTGTATCACATCCGTCAACACATAACCACTAGATCTCGGAAACTCGTCTATCTCAGATCCTCGTAATCACAACGATACTAAGTATGGTGGTACCCCGAACTCTCTACACCAGTACTAGGGATGTCGGGCTTATCTCGCCACTACTAGTATTGATGCAATTTCAAACATCCTCCGTCCCGAGATACTACGAAATCTAAATGATAACGATGTGCTCAAGAATTCCCTAGAGCTCAACTCCCCGAAATAAAATCAACACAGCAGCAGGCACCAAGATAGAACTCCGTCACATCGACATCATACAGATTTCAAAAATATTCGTGTGATCCTCAAAAAAATTGAGTGAGAAGAGGAGTAGAATTAAAAATTGTACGTCAAGTTTCCTCACCAAAGCATAAAAGAGGAGAAAAAAGAATCCTACTCTCCGATATATAATTAGACTCAAAGTAGTTTTTCACTAGACTTGACTCAGCCAAGTTCGATCAATCAAGGGGGCTCCTAGGTCAGTACTGCTCTGATACCAACTTGTAACGCCCAAGATGGGATCCTATCCTTATTTTGGCTCGAGGGTCTCGACAGGGATAGAAACACATCTCGTCGTTTCACAAGAATGGATATCGTTATAAGTACATGTAATGAAAAGGTGAGTATAAGGAGTTGGCTTACACTCGCCACAAACTACATCGAGATCACTCAAATACAACAATATACAGTCATCATGAAAAAGAACAGGGTCCGTCTACGGACGAAAACAAATAACAAAAGAGCGACGTCCATCCTTGCTATCCCAGGCTATCGGCCTGGAACCCATCCTAGATCGATGAAGAAGAAGAAGAAGAAACTCCAAATAGAACAATCATCGCGCTCCCTTCAAAGTAACTCTTTACCTGTACCTACAACTGTTATTGTAGTATTCTGTGAGCCACATGGGACTGAACAATCTCATTTCCAAAGGTATCAAGACTAGCAAAACTTAATGCGTGAGGTATGGTTAAGTGGTGAGGCTGGAGCAAGCGACTAAGCATTTATTTGAGGTGGCTAACTTACAAGCACAAGAATAAAAGAGGGGATAATCTATGGATAGCGGTGGTGAACTACTGATGATCAAACGAATGATCCTGAACAGCTAGTTACGTCAGACATAACCCCACCGCGTCCTCGATCGGAGAAGGAACTCACGAAAGAGACAGTCACGGTTACACACTTAGTTGGCAAGTTTTAATTAAGTTTACTTCAAGTTTTCTAGAACTGGATGTTAAACAAAGTTTCCACACTGCCACATAAACGCGGGAACAGCTTTCCGAAAGATTTAACCTTGCAGGGGTGCTCCAACTAGTCCATCACAAATTACCACAAGCCGCATAGAAAGTCTCGATCACGAAACTCCTGATCTCCTCGGATTCCTTAGTGGAAAAACCTCAACTCTGAGATAACCCAAAGCATCATCGGAATCCCGATGCACAAGATATTTCGTCAAAGGTAAAACTAATCCAGCTAGTCCGCCCGACGTGTTGATGAACCCGATAGGAGTCGCGTATCTCGTTCTCAGGACACGATCGGATGGGTCACACTACGAGTAAAACCAAACCTCGAGTTTCCCCATGGTGGCCCCGAAGTCTGTCCTCTTTGGACTAACACTCATGAGGAGCACTGGCCCCGGGGTTGATTAACTATCCACGGGTCCGGAAAGTCCCTATGCGTTTTTATTAGGTTATTAGGCAAATGCAGTACCAAAGTTGGGCCTTGCCAGACCAATCTTAATTTAAAACAATTTATCAAGGGGCCCCATAACAACCCGATCATGATATGAGCACTCAATTATGGAATATAACACCGGTAGCCGAAACTAAGGTGAAAAAGGTGGAACAAAACACCAGGCTAGAAATTAAATAGCAATTAATATGGTGATATAACAAGAAACCCATGTTATCACATGAAAGCAACGACACCTGCAACTAGCAACACTAACATATGGTTAAGCAAGCATAACATAGCCAATCAGTGGTTTGCTAAGTTATAGAAAGGTTGAAGGTTTCATGGCAGTATTGAGAGGCTGACATTTAACAGGTGGTAGGCAATGAGACATAACGAAAGAAACGAGACACTAGCATGACATTGATAGAAATGATATCTCGGGAATGTTAGAGTTATAATATAAGTCATGTACCCTTTTCTATTGATCCCAATATATAAGGGGTTTCCTGCATATAGTCCACCATCTGTACATGTATATATACTGGCCTATGGCCTCATGGGAATACAAGTTGCTTTCCTAACTTGGTATCAACGCCTAGGCTCTTTTTCACACTAGCAACTCGTGCTCTTCCCTATCCAATCTTCTAACACAGCCGCCGACGCAGTTTCTCCTCCCGTGGCTGCCTCGGTCTCGCTGGATCTCGTCGCGAGGATCCTTCCCCCGCGAGGCCGCTCGATCTTGCGCCTCCCTGTCGATCTAGTTGCGCGCGCCGCCCCGCCGATCCAGTAGCCCACGTCCGCCCGGATCCAGTCGTCCGCGCCGCCCCGCCGATCAACTCGCCCGCGCACGCCCCGATCCGGTCGCCCCTCCTCGATCTCCCCCTGCCGTGCTATCCCTGGGATCCGCTATCTCCCCCTGCCATGCTCTCCCAGGGATCCGTGACCCTGTCGTGCTGTTCAGGGATTCACCTCCGTGCCGCCACCATGGGACCTACGGCCTCGATCTGATTTCGCCCCGCCACCAGTCCTCAGCCGACGTGGTTTCCACTACTGACGCGGCCTCCAGATTGAGTCTCACCCTGATCGGCTTGTTCTCTCTGTTGTCAACGCGGTTTCCAATCCCGTTGACTAATTCCCTTTCCTAAAAAATGTCTACTCCATCTAGCTATGTTGCTATCCATCGCTGTTCTGTGATCTTGGATGGTACTAACTACACCATGTTCACTGGCTTCATGCGCATTCACATGCGTGGCATCCGTCTCTGGGGAGTTCTCTCTAGCGAGATCTATTGTCCGCCACGTCCGGTTCCTCCTGTGGCTCCCACTCCTCCGACTCCCCTGGTTCTTACAACGGATGCTCCTCAAGCTGCGAAGGATGCGGCTAAGGTTGCTGATGAGGCCGCTATTCGTGCTTACGATGAGAAGGTTTTGAATTATGAGGAGGATCTTTGGATGTATCATGGTGCTCTGTTTGTTTACACCCAATGGCTTGATGATGATGCCCGTGCTGCAGCTGTTCTCACTGCCAGTGTTCTGCCTCAGTTTGCCTCTGAGTTTCTGGGCCTTCCTACTCTCTTTGAGATGTGGACTCGCCTTCGTCAGTGCTATCAGCCCTCTGGTGATGCCTTATACCTCTTTGTGGTTCGTTAGGAGCATGCTCTTCAGCAGGGTGACTCTACTGTTGATAACTTCTATGCAAAGAGCTCTGTTATCTAGCGCCAGCTTGATTCTCTCTACAGTGCAGGTTGTCATAGTTGCCCATGTTGCCAGGCTGTCCAGGCCGATTTGGAGTTTCATTGCGTCTACGAGTTCCTGCCTAGGCTCCGTAAGGAGTTTGAGCCTCGCTGTGCTCAGTTGTTTTCTCGTGGCCGTATTTCTCTCATGGAGGCGCTTTCTGAGATTCGTGCAAAGGAGACTCGCTTACGTGGTGCTAGTTTGCTTTGGGTTCCCTCAGTGCTTGCTGCTCAGGCTCTTTCTACGCCACCTGCTGCACCGACCCCTTCTGGCTCGAGTGCTCCGCTGCTCTTGCCTACTCCTTCTGGAGGCTCGGGTCGCCCCCGTCCACATTATGGCTACTGCAACAATGATGGTCATATTGAGTCCAACTGTTACACAAAGAAGAAACACTTCCGCAAGGCGCGATCATCATCTATAGCGACCTCGTCATCTACCTCGACAGCTTCAGCCATCGCTTTGACTGAGCAGGATATTCTGAGACTTAAGTGCCTGCTCGCTGCTTTAGGTTCTACCTCGACGGGGACTGCTGGTTCTGTGACTTAGGCTTCCCGCACTGCGCAACCACCTTCTACACAGTCAGGTACATCCCCATGGGTTCTGGACTCTGGAGCTTCCTTTCATATGTCTTCTAATTCTTCCACTTTCTCCTCTCTTCGATCGCCGGATTCTCATGTTCATGTTCTCACCGCTGATGGTACTCCCCTTTCTCTCATTAATAGAGGAAATCTTACCACTCCTTCTTATTCTGTTCCTGATGTTGCTGATGTCCCTCGACTTACCATGAATTTGTTTTCCGTTGGTCAACTTGTTGATTCTGGTTGTCGCGTCATCCTTGACATTGACTCTTGTTCTGTCCAGGACCGTCGCACGCACACTCTGGTTGGGGCTGGTCTTCACCGCCGTGATTCTAAGGGTCTTTGGGAGTTGGACTGGCTTCATGTTACTTTCACTGCCCACTCTATCGCCGGTTCTTCCGCTTTGGTCGCCTCGGCTACTGGTTCCTTCCAGCAGTGGCATCATCGACTTGGTCATCTGTGTGGTTCTCGTTTGTCGTCGTTAGTTCGTTGAGGTCTTCTGGGTCTGTCTCAGGAGATGCCTCTTTAGAGTGTTAGGGTTGTCGTCTTGGCAAGCAGATTCAGTTACCATATCCACATAGTGCATGAGTGTCTAAGCGTCCTTTTGATTTAGTTCATTCCGATGTATGGCTTAGAACCGACCGTTTGTGCTCATGTCAACAAGGGTATGCGGTGGTCACACTCGCGTTTGGGTGGCAATGACCTAGGGTCTTCGAACACATCAGTGAACTCCTCCGGTAGACGAAGAACTTTAGTTGTCATTGGTGTTTTTGTGCTGCTGTTGCCATCGAGTGAGTTCAGGTGTATGATGTGGGCTACTGAGCCCTACTTGCACTCCTGAAACAATTCTGGGGCAGAGATCACTGAACATTGTGTCTGGTCTGAAGAAGTTGCAGATAATCACAACTCGGCGGTTGGTGTGGTGACTGTCACGCACTGCTCAATCCAGTCGATGAGCATCGGGCTGTGTTTCCGCAACTAGTCCATGCCAAGGAGGCATCATAGGATCCCAGCTTGAGGATCTTGAAGTCAGTGGTGAATTCGTGCCCTTGAGCAAGCCATTGACAATTCATAATGTAGTGTGAGCAAGAAATGGTGGCACCGTCAGCCACTCTCACTTTGCACGGTCTCGAGAGGAGGGTTACGCCGGAGAGCTTGGTTGTAGAGCATTGTCTACAATGGAGGTGGAGCTGCCTGAATCGACCAACATCAAAATTTCATGCCCTTGAAGCCATGCATGGAGTTCTAGCACGCCTGGACCGGGTGAGCCATCATTCGCTTGACACGAGATGGTGCACGAGTTCTCCTCGTCAGGTTTAGGTGAGGTTGGCGGTGATTCAGTGGGAACATCATCTTGTGCATACATAGCGAGGAACTCGTCAACTACATGCATCTGGATTGTGGGTGGGCAAACATGGTCTTTCCCCCATCGCTCTCCACACTTGAAGCAAAGGTCCTTTGCTCGTCGAAAATGACAGACAGCCGTGACCTTGCTGCCTTCAGTTGGGGCGTGCGTGGTGTCAGTTCTGTGCCGGTCCTGGGAGACTACTATTTGTGTTGCGGGCCTGCTAAAAAATGATGGCCTGGCCGAATGAGTGAACGCGGCCTGGTTGCGGTTGGCGGAGTGCCCATAGGGTAGTTCGTCGTCGGCTACCTCCTCCTGAAGTAGAGCCAACGAACACGCAGTGTCCAGGTCCGGTGGTCGCTGGACAGGCAATACCGAGCGGATGTCCGGCCTCAGCCCCTCAACAAAACGAGTCAATAAGAAATACGGGTGAGTAACTTCAGAGTAGGATATCAAATGATTCATTAGCGAATGTAAGCGCTCGACGAAATCAGCGATAGTGGTTGTTTGTTTGATGGCATAAAATTGGCGAATGAGCATCTGATGCTTGTCTTGGCCGAACCGGTTATAGTGAAGGGAAGTAAACGACTCCCAATCCAACCCCGTCAATTTCTTCTGGACTGACTGCAGCCAAATGCCCGCAGGGCCCGAGAAATTGAGGATGGCCATGGGTAGGTGTTAGGTGTCATGGACCATGAACATCTGGAAGTACTGCTCGGAGAGCGTCTTCCAAAGTTGCGGGTTCTCGCCCGTGAACAGGAGGAAATTCATGGATGGTGGTGGTTGGCCGGGAGAGGCGAGGATGGGGGATGACAGAGGAGGCACAGTAGTGTTGAGCGGGAGAGGAGTCATACCCCTGATAGGGATTGGCGTCGGCGACACAGCGGTCACCGACGTGCCCCCCGATAAGATCAGCATCGCTGTGGCCACTTGGGTCGGGGAGATCTCCTCGCACTAGAAGAAGTGGCGGGAGGGTGTGGGTGTAACGCCCAAGATGGGATCCTATCCTTATTTTGGTGTGAGGGCCTTGACGGGGATAGAAATGTATCTTGTCATTTTGCAAGAATGGATATCATTACAAATACATGTACTAAAAATATGAGTATAAGGAGTTGGCTTACACTCGCCACAAGCTACATCAAGATCACACCAATACAACAATATACAGTCATCATGAAGAAGAGAAGGATCCGTCTACGGACATAAACAAACGATAAAAGAATGACGTCCATCCTTGCTATCCCAGGCTGCCGTCCTGGAAGCCATCCTATATCAAAGAAGAAGAAGAAGAAGAAACTCCAAACAGAACAATCATCGTGCTCACGTCAAACTATTTATTTACATGTACTTGCAAATGTTGTTGTAGTAATCTGTGAGCCACACGGGACTCAGCAATCTCATTTCCAAAGGTATCAAGACTAGCAAAACTTAATGGGTGAGGTATGGTTAAGTTGTGAGGCTGCAGCAAGCGACTAAGCATTCATTTGAGGTGGCTAACTTACGAGTACAAGAATAAAAGAGGGGATGATCTACGCACACCGGTCGTGACCTACTGATGATCAAACGAATGATCCTGAACACCTACTTACGTCAGACATAACCCCATCGTGTCCTCGATCAGAGAAGGAGCTCACGAAAGATACAGTCACGGTTGCGCACTCAGTTTGCAAGTATTTAATTAAGTTTACTTCAAGTTTCTAGAACCGGATGTTAAATAAAGTTTCCACATTGCTACTTAGCCATGGGCACGACTTTCCGAAAGATTTAACCCTACAGGGATGCTCCAACTAGTTCATCACAAATTACCACATGCCTCATGGAAAGTCTCGATCACGAAACTCGTGATCTCCTTGGATTCCTTAGTGGAAAAACCTCAACTCTGAGATAACCCAAAGCATCACAGGAATCCCGATGCACAAGATATTTCGTCAAAGGTAAAACTAATCTAGCAAGGTCGCCCGACGTGTCGACGAACCCGATAGGATCTGCGTATCTCATTCTCAGGACACGACCAAATGGGTCACACTACGAGTAAAACCAAACCTCGAGTTGCCCCGTGGTGGCCCCCAAGTCTGCCCTTTTTGGACCAACACTTATGAGGAGCACTGGCCCGGGGTTGATTTATTATCCACGAGGTCCGGAAAGTCTTTATGCGTTTTTATTAGGTTATTACGCAAATGTACTATCAAAGTTGGGCCTTGCCAGCCCAGTCTTGATCTAAAACGAATTATCAAGGGGGTCCCCATAATAACCCCAATCGTGTTAGGAGCACTCAATTATGGAATATAACACCGGTAGCCGAAACTAAGGCGACAAAGGTGAAACAAAACATCAGGCTGGAAATTAAATAGCAATTAATATGGTGATATAACAAGAAACCCATGTTATCACATGGAAGCAACAACACGTGCAACTAGCAACGCTAACACATGGTTAAGCAAGCGGTAACATAGCCAATCAGTGGTTTGCTAGGTTGTGAACAGGTTGAAGGTTTTCATGGCAATGTTGGGAGGCTGATATTTAACAGGTGGTAGGCAACGAGACATAACGATAGAAACGATAAAACAAGCATGCCATTGATAGAAATGGTATCTAGGGAAATGGTCATCTTGCCTGAGATCCCGCTTGGAAGAAGAACAACTCCGTGAAGCAGACGAACTGACGTAGTCGAACGGATCCTCACATTCCGACACGCTTGCGGAACTCTATCGAGATGGAGCAAACCGGAAACAAGAATCAACACACGATATACACCACGGAACATGAACGATATGATTCACAACCTAATATGATGCATGTCCATTTAAATTATGCAAGGCATGGCATGGCAATTAACATCACACAAACACTACACATTAAGTGAAGCTCAATATGCAACAAGTTGCGTATTGACGAAACTCCATGTACGAATTATTTAGTTCAATCTCGTTTAGGTACATGACAATATTATATGTTGTTTAAACATGGCAAGTGGTGAAGCACAATAAAACTACCTTTCTAGGCATTTTAAATGAGGCCGGAAGCGACATATAGCATTTCCAAACTGACCTCACACGTTAACTTTGAAATCTATGAAGATGTGTCCTAAACACATTTTATGTTTGTTAAACGATGAAACAAAGTGGTTCACGAGAAACTACGTGTCATTCTAGTCGGTTTACATATATAGCTCATCTCCCATGGAGCTACGGTTAACTAACTACGAATTAGACCGCTTCTAACACGTCGACACGCAAACCAATGCAAACAACATGTAAAACAGTTTTAAATATGCATGAGAGTTGGAAAATATTAATCTATGCAAAATTCTACACGTTCTACATATCTAACTTGTCGCGATCCGACGCACGGTTTAAAAGTTACGCGGGTTTGAAAATCATGTAGTTTTGTGAAAATAATAAATTTGCACGACCTAAAAAACTATTCGGGTCGGATCTGCTACTAGGCCTAACACAACTTTGCACGAAATACAAAAAACGCACGGGCGCTCGGGGTACTCACCCTGGCCACTTGGGCCGGACAGGCCTGGTCGGTGGAGAGGTGCGGCTGGGCCTTGCACGGGCGCTCGGCCTCTCACACGGAGAGGCTGGGTCGGCGGCCTGGCGGGTCAGCGCGGGGCGAGTAGATTGGCCTCCTGCTCGATCTCCCGATGGGGCAGCGACCCCAGCGGCGTTGTCAATCTTCGACGATGATGTGAGGCGGGGTGGGGGCACGAGGCGGCTCCAGATGGCAGGGACGGGCCCGACGAGCTCATGGGCCTGCCGGTAGGCACGGATCAGGCGGCGGTGAGTCCGGGGCGTTCGGATCCGGCAGGCGGGGAGGAGCAGGTAGGGGCCGGTGAGGCGGCCATACCTGTAGCCACAGCGACGACGAGGACGACGTTTACCAACGGCGGGGCGACACCGGAGGGGCTCCGTCGGCTAGAGACGACCTGTAGGGATGGTGTGGTGGTCCGATGGGCGGAGCTGCGAGGAGCCGGCTGGTCGAGGGCAGCCACGGAGGCGAGATCTCGGGTGGCCGGCTGCCCCGGGTTGAGCTCGGGTAGGAGCTGGCGGCGGCGGTTGCCTGGCCCGTATCGGGCCTGGGCGGGCCGGATCTGGGCTTCACGGGCCCTACGTGGCTGTGAGGACACAGGAGGTGGGAGATGGCTGGATCGGTGGCGGCTAGGGTTTGGGGTGGCACGGCAACCGAGGGGATTATGGTTTGGGACCGAATTAGGCAAGGATGGTTGTCTATTTATAGACACAGGGGCTATGGTTAGCAGTTTTTCCATCCGATTTCAACCGATTTCATCCGCGCGATCGAGATCGGACGGTCCCAGATGCGGGGATGGCTAAGTGGGCTTAGTGGCTGTGTAGAGTAGGCTGGTAGGGAAGAGAGGGAGGTTTGCAGCCCGGCAACGATATTTTAAACACCAAAAAAGTGAGATGATAAACCGATGACGGTCCCGGTACGGTCGATGGTTCGGGGACCAAACGGACTCCGATTGGGAGGAAATTTGGGAGGCTGCCTACCTACATTAAAATAAGACCGCATGCCAAATTTCAATCCAATCCGAGAATATTTTAAACGCACTTTTAGAAATAAGATTTAACGATGCCGCGGACGCGTGCATGTGTGGTTGGTCTCAAAACGGACAACGGCAAAACGGAGAGAGTCGGCAACTAATAACGAATGCAAGTTTTGAAAACTGGCGGCAATGGAGTGTCGATGCAATGCGGATGATGCGAATGATCCGATGATGAATGCGACAAACAAATAATTACCATGGTTGCAACAGAATAAAAGGGGAATCTTCTAGAGCGTCGGTCTCGGGCTGTCACAACTCTCCTACACTAACAAGAGATCTCGTCCCGAGATTTAAGAATGAAAGGGGGAAGAGGAAGAGAAAGCACAAGAAGTAGAACTTAGTTGCTTATTTGACAAACGAGTGAAACCAACGATCCTTGAAGGTTGCAACGAGATGAAGAATGATATGAGAAACAAGCAAGAATTCACAGGAAATTTCGGCAGCACTTCTGTAGGAAAAGAGGGCAAAATTTGATAAGATGGAAAGATCTTCAGAAGATTCACAACAAACCAACTAAATCGATAATCCAGGAAAGAACATGATCTTGACAAACCGAGATGATTGATATAAAAAGAGCAGCATCACAACATCTCCGATCAAGAGAAGAGAAACTTGAGCATTGGAAAGAAAAGAATGGAGAAGAAAATGACACATTCTACCACAATTGAACTAGAAGAGCACCCTTAGAAATAAGAATTGAACGTAGTTGTTGGAAAAGAAACAACGAAAAGAACAAGCTTGTTGTGGGCTTATGGAAACCATCTCAAATAATGAGGTGACAACCAACCACTAGCGAAAACAATGAATGCTTGGAAGCAACAAGATATGAAAAACTTCTTTCACCAAGAGGATACATTGAGAACTTGGATCAACAATAATCACCATAAAAGCAACAATCCTTAGGAAAAGCTTTAGGTGAAATCTAAACCAAGATAGCTCAATGAAGAAACCGTGGGTTTGAAAATATATCATGATCATAGAATTGGTGGGTTAAATATCTCATTCTTGAAACAATTCTGTTTGAGACTCCTCTACTAACAAAAACGATGTAACACCACCTCAAAGGATAATGGAGGAAGAATTTTTCTTTGAAATGCAAAATAAAGAATACTTGAACACCTTCAACTATAATCTTGAAGAACACCTTGAGGATGAAGAGATAATGATCCGCCTAACAGAAAAACTTCAACAAGGCACCGGAATAATGGAGAGACGAACAAAGAGACAACAATTGAGAAGAATTTGAGAATGAAAGCTGAAAGCTAAGAATGAGGAAATCTTCTAAAATGATGGCCTTCGGCGGATCAAGAATGAAAACAAAACTGAAATGCACCGGACAGCAAGAGAGGGATTAGTCATGATTGACAACAGTTGAGAAGATAGCATGAGATGAGATGACAATCTTCAAAAGAATGGACCAAGATACAAGAGAACTCTCCTTCGGTCTTCCAAGCTGAGAATGACGAGAAGAGACACCACCAAAATTACTGAGAGGCTCCTGAGTAATGAACAAGGAAAAGTTGAGCCAACGAAGGAAATTAATTCGAATAAATCTTGGACAAGGGATATGACTGATGGAATGCATACTTACATCATACTTGAAAAGATTTAGAGATCTCCCAAAAAAGATTAAAAGAGCCAGGAAAGATCCTGAGGAAAACGTGTGGGTTATGGGCCCGCTAAAAGAAAACAACGTTGAATGGATTGCTAAGAAAGAGAGATTGCACCGGACAAATGAAAAACTTGATGAGGTTGCGCACCTCGAAATAATAGAAATGATTGAAACAATAAACTTCTGAGATATCTTCAACACTCCAGATAGAATAAAGAGAGATGACAACAAGAAAGACTTGATAAGAATTTCCAGCACAGGAATCATTGAACAAAAGAAAAGGATGTGATGAACACTGAGAGCTTGAATTGAATACACCGGAGAAGAAAACAAGAACGAAGAATGATGAACATGAAACTCCTGAGAATCTTCACAATGAATCACCGGGTACAACACAGAAGAGAAGATATCGGAAACATCCATGAATTGAACTCCACTTGGATGATAACTGAAACATTGAAGAAAAAGGGAGGAAGGGCGAGGAAAAACAAAGACAACTTGGGATGAAGAGATGAATTCCAGAAAGAAATGAGAGATTGATCTTACAACTCTTGAAAAGGATAGGATTGACTTGAAGAGAAGCACATCGGATGAAAAAGAATTGACATGACGACTCCGGTTGAAAAGAATTGATAAGACAACTTGATTGAGCAAAAGAATTAGAATTCCCATAAAAATATGAGAGCACCACTTAGAAAGATTGAATTCACCACTTGGCATCGAAGGAACTCAAATTACCATACTCCAACAAAACAAAGGGTGCGGCTTACGAAACAAGACAGAACAAATTCATGACAGAGATTTCATCCGATATTTTCGTGGATAGGTAAGCACGGGATCTATCCAACAATAGCCATCATGTACAAGGTTGTGCACACGACATACGAAGCATCCCCGAGTCGTAGAACGCTACAAGCACTCTTCAAGACACAACGAGAACCGATGTCAGACAACCGTGACCAAACGAATCCACTAGATGTCGAATCCAACCTTACATCATGCATCCGTTGAAAGATTGTCCTGTAAGTAACTACTTGAATTCCCACCTAAGAACTCCTGAAATTCCTGATCATGCAATCGGGTCCATGGATACAAGGAGTAACATACATCACTCAGCTCCTAGCAATAACACTACTCGTCCAGTGTATCACATTTGTCAACACATAACCACTAGATCTCGGAAACTCATCTATCTCAGATCCTCGTAATCACAACGATACTAAGTATGGCGTTACCCCCGAACTCTCTGCACTAGTACTAGGGATGTCGAGCTTATCTTGCCACTACTAGTATTGAAGCAAGTTCGAACATCCTCTGTCCCGAGATACTATGAAATATGAATGATAACGATATGCTCAAGAATCCCCTGGAGCTCAACTACTCGGAATAAAATCAACACAGCAGGAGTCACCAAGACAGAACTCCGTCACATCGACATCATACAGATTCCAGAAATATCCGTGCGATCCTAAAAAAAAATTTGAGTGAGAAGAGGAGTATAATTAAAAATTGTACGTCAACTTTCCTCACCAGAGCATGGAAGAGGAGAAAAAAGAATCCTACTCTCCGATATATAACTAGACTCAAAGTAGTTTTTCACTAGACTCGACTCAGCCAAGTTCAATCAATCAAGGGGGCTCCTAGGTCAGTAATGCTCATATACCAACTTGTAACGCCCAAGATGCGATCCTATCCTTATTTTGGCGTGAGGGTCTCGACATGGATAGAAACGCATCTCATCATTTCACAAGAATGGATATCGTAATAAGTACATGTACTGAAAAGGTGAGTATAAGGAGTTGGCTTACACTCACCACAAGCTACATGAAGATCACACAAATACAACAATATACAGTCATCATGAAGAAGAACAGGGTCCGTCTACAGACGAAAACAAATGATAAAAGAACGACGTCCATCCTTGCTATCCTAGGCTGTCGTCCTGGAACCCATCCTAGATCGATGAAGAAGAAGAAGAAACTCCAAATAGAACAATCATCGCGCTCACGTCAAAGTAACTCTTTACATGTACCTGCAACTGTTGTTGTAGTAATCTGTGAGCCACAGGGGACTCAACAATCTCATTTCCAAAGGTATCAAGACTAGCAAAACTTAATGCGTGAGGTATGGTTAAGTGGTGAGGCTGCAGCAAGCGACTAAGCATTTATTTGAGGTGGCTAACTTACGAGTACAAGAATAAAAGAGGGGATGATATACGCAACTACTTATGATCAAACGAATGATCCTGAACAGCTAGTTACGTCAGACATAACCCCACCGTGTCCTCGATCGGAGAAGGAACTCACGAAAGAGACAGTCACGGTTACACACTCAGTTGGCAAGTTTTAATTAAGTTTACTTCAAGTTTTCTAGAACTGGATGTTAAACAAAGTTTCCACATTGCCACATAACCGTGGGCACGGCTTTCCGAAAGATTAACCCTGGAGGGGTGCTCCAACTAGTCAATCACAAATTACCACAAGCCGCATAGAAAGTATCGATCATGAAACTCGTGATCTCCTCGGATTCCTTAGTGGAAAAACCTAACTCTGAGATAACCCAAAGCATCACCGGAATCCCGATGCACAAGATATTTCGTCAAAGGTAAAACTAATCCAGCTAGGCCGCCCGACGTGTGATGAACCCGATAGGAGTCGCGTATCTCGTTCTCAGGACACGACCAGATGGGTCACACTATGAGTAAAACCAAACCTCGAGTTGCCTCGTGGTGACCCCAAAGTCTGTCCTCTTTGGACTAACACTCATGAGGACCACTCGCTCGGGGGTTGATTAACTATCCACGGGTCCGGAAAGTCCCTATGCGTTTTTAATAGGTTATTAGGAAAATGCAGTACCAAAGTTGGGCCTTGCCACACCAATCTTAATTGAAAACGAATTATCAAGGGGGTCCCCATAACAACCCCCGATCGTGTTATGAGCACTTAATTTTGGAATATAACCCCGGTAGACGAAACTAAGGCGACAAAGGTGGAACAAAACACGAGGCTAGAAATTAAATAGCAATTAATATGGTGATATAACAAGAAACCCATGTTATCACATGAAAGCAACGGCACCTGCAACTAGCAACACTAACACATGGTTAAGCAAGCGGTGACACAGCCAATCAGTGGTTTGCTAAGTTGTAGAAAGGTTGAAGGTTTCATGGCAGTATTGAGAGGCTGACATTTAACAGGTGGTAGGCAACGAGACATAACGAAAGAAACGAGACAACTAGCATGACATTGATAGAAATGGTATCTAGGGAATGTTAGAGTTATAATATAAGTCATGTACCCTTTTGTATTTGTCCCAATATATAAGGGGTTTCCTGCATATAGTCCACCACCTGTACATTTATATATATTGGCCTAGGTTCTTTTTCGCACGCGCAACTTGGGCTCTTCCCGATCCAATCTTCTAACACAACCGCCGACGTAGTTTTCCCTCCCGTGGTTGCCTCGGTCTCGCTGGATCTCGTCGCATGGATCCTTCCGCCGCGAGGCCGCTCGATCTCGCGCCTCCCCGCCGATCCAGTCGCCCGCGCCGCCCCACTGATCCAGTCGCCCGCGCCCGTCCCGATCCAGTCGCCCACGTCGCCTCGCCGATCCACTCGCCTGCGCCCGCCCCGATCTAGTCGCCCCTCCTCGATCTCCCCCTGTTGTGCTATCCCCAGGATCCACGATCTCCCCCAGCCGTGCTGTCCCAGGGATTCACCTTTGCGCCACCACCACGGGACCTACGGCCTCGATCTGATCTTGCCCCGCCACCACTTCTCAGCCGACGCGGTTTCCACTACCGACGTGGCCTCCAGATCGAGTCTCGCCCAGATCGGCTCGTTCTCTCTGCTGTCAACGCGGTTTCCGATCCCGTTGACTGATTTCCTTTCCTAAAAAAATGTCTACTGCATGTGGCTATGTTGATGTCCCTCGCTGTTCGGTGATCTTCGATGGTACTAACTACACCGAGTTCACTAGCTTCATGCACATTCACATGTGTGGCATCCATCTCTTGGGAGTACTCTCTGGCGAGATATGTTGTCCTCCATGTCCGGTTCCTCCTGTGGCTCCCACTCCTCCGACTCCCCCGGTTCTTCCCGCGGATGCTCCTTAGGCTGCGAAGGATGCAGCTAAGGTTGCTGATGAGGCTGCTATTCGTGCTTATGATGACAAGGTTTTGACTTATGAGGAGGCTCTTCAGGTGTATCATGGTGCTCTGTCTGTTTACACCCAGTGGCTTGATGATGATGCTCGTACTGCAGCTGTTCTCACTGCCAGTTTTCTGCCTCAGTTTGCCTCTGAGTTTCTGGGCCTTCCTACTATCTTTGAGATGTGGACTCGCCTTCGTCAGCGCTATGAGCCCTTTCGTGATGCCTTATACCTCTCTGTGGTTCGTCAGGAGCATGCTCTTCAGCAGGGTGACTCTACAGTTGATGACTTCTATGCAAAGAGCTCTGCTATCTAGCGCCAGCTTGATTCTCTCCGCAGTGCAGGTTGTCGTAGTTGCCCCTGTTGCCAGGTTGTCCAGGCCGATCAGGAGTTCCATCGCGTCTACGAGTTCCTCTCTAGCCTCCGTAAGGAGTTTGAGCCTCGCCATGCTCTGTTGTTTGCTCGTGACCATATTTCTCTCATGGAGGCGCTTTCTGAGATTCGTGTTGAGGAGACTCGCTTACGTGGTGCTGGTTTGCTGGAGGTTCCCTCGGTGCTCGCTGCTCGGGCTCTTTCTACGCCACCTGCTGCACCGACCCCTTCTCGCTCGAGTGCTCCGCCGCTCTTGCCCACTCCTTTTGGAGGCTGAGGTCGCCCCCGTCCACATTGTGGCTACTGCAATAATGATGGTCATATTGAGTCCAACTGCTACACAAAGAAGAAACACTTGCGCAAGGCGCGATCATCATCTACAGCGACCTCATAACCTACCTCGACAGCTTTAGCCATCGCTTTGAATGAGCGGGATATTCCGAGACTTAAGCGCCTGCTCGCTGCTTCAGGCTCTTCCTCGACTGGTACTGCTGGTTCTGTGACTGAGGCTTCCCGCACTTTGCAACCACCTTCTACACAGTCAGGTACATCCCCATGGGTTCCCGGCTCTGGAGCTTCCTTTCATATGTCTTCTAATTCTTCCACTCTGTCCTCTCTTCAATCGCTAGATTCTCCTGCTCATGTTCTCACTGCTGATGGTACTCCCCTTTCTGTTGTTAGTAGAGGAAATCTTACCGCTCCTTCTTATTATGTTCCTAATGTTGCTCGTATTCCTCGACTTACCATGAATTTTTTTTCTGCTGGTCAACTTGTTGATTCTGGTTGTCGCGTCATCCTTGACCTTGAATCTTGTTCTGTCCAGGACCGTCGCAGGCACACTCTGGTTGGGGCTGGTCCTTGCCGCCGTGATTCTGAGGGTCTTTGGGAGTTGGACTGGCTTCATGTTCCTTCCGCTGCCCACTCTATCGCTAGTTCTTCCGCTTTGGTCGCCTCGGCTACTGGTTCCTTCCAGCAGTGGCATCATCGACTTGGTCATCTGTGTAGTTCTCATTTGTCGTCATTAGTTCGTCGAGGTCTTCTGGGGTCTGTCTCAAGAGATGCCTCTTTAGAGTGTGAGTGTTGTCGTCTTGGCAAGCAGATTCAGTTACCATATCCACATAGTGAGTCAGTGTCTAAGCATCCTTTTGATTTAGTTCATTCCGATGTATGGGGTCCGGCTCCCTTAGCTTCGAAAGGGGGTCATAAATACTATATTATTTTGATAGATGATTTATCTTGTTACCCATGGCTTTATTTCATGACTTCTCGTAGTGAGGTGTTGTGCATTTATAAGCGTTTTGCTGCCATGGTTCATACTCAGTTCTCTTCTCCCATTCGTGTGTTTCGTGCTAACTCCGCTGGCGAGTATATCTCTAATATGTTGCGTGGTGTTCTTGCTGAGCAAGGGACCCTCTCTCAATTCTCTTGTCCTGGTGCTCACGCTCAGAATGGCGTGGCTGAGCGCAAGCATCGTCATCTTCTTGAGACGGCTCGTGCATTGATGATTGTTGCCTCTCTCTCTCTCTCCCGCCTCATTTTTGGGTTGAGGCTGTCTCCACCTTCACCTATCTCATCAATCTCCAGCCTTCCGCTGCTCTACAGGGTGGTGTTCCTTTCGAGCGTCTTTTTGATCGTTCTCCCGATTATTCGATGCTTCGCTTGTTTGGTTGTGTTTGCTATGTTCTTCTTGCCCCCCGCGAACGCACCAAACTGACCGCTCAGTCTGTTGAGTGTGTCTTCTTAGGCTATAGTGATGAGCATAAGGGTTATCGTTGTTGGGATCCGGTCGGTCGTCGGATGCGTATCTCTTGGGATGTGACTTTCGATGAGTCTCGTCCCTTCTACCAACGCCCATCTTCCTCGACCTTTTCAATGGAGGATATCTCTTTCCTCACTTTTCCTGACACACCTATCACACCCGTCGACCCTTTGCCTCTTCTTTCCGCTCCCTCTCCTTCTCCACCTCCAGTCGATTTGTCGCCACCATCTTCGACGGTCTCCTCACCTAGCATGTCCCCGAATTCTACACCTTCATCTCCGGTGACTTCTTCGTTGCCACTCCCTGATTCTACCTTGGCGATTCCTCCTTCCATTGTTCCATCTTTTCCTTAGTGTTACACTCGTCGATCACGTTCTGTGGATGTGTCGTCATCCTTGTCTCAGCCTACTTATGGCTTGCGTTCTCGTCCTCGTCCGCATGTTGATCGCTTTGGATTTTCCACCGCTGGTGCTGCTGTTCTTGAGCCGACTACCTATCATCAAGCTATTGTTCATCCTGAATGGCAGTTTGCGATGGCAGAGGAGATTGCTACTCTTCAACGCAGTGGTACGTGGGATCTTGTTTCCCTTCCTCCCAGAGTCCGTCATATCACTTGTAAGTTGGTCTACAAAGTTAAGACTCGCTCCGATGGTTCTCTTGAGTGTCACAAAGCTCGTCTTGTGGCTCATAGTTTTCAGCAGGAGCATGGCCGTGATTATGACGAGACTTTTGCTCTTGTGGCTCATATGACCATTGTTCGTACACTTCTTGTCGTGGCCTCTACACGCCACTGGTCTATCTCTCAGCTTGATGTTAAGAATGCTTTTCTTAATGGTGAGCTGCGTGAGGAGGTATACATACAGCCGCCACCTGGGTATTCTGTTCTTGATGGCATGGTATGTCATCTTTGTCGCTCTCTCTATGGCCTTAAGCAAGCCCCTCGCGCCTGGTTTGAGTGTTTTGCCTCTGTGGTG
Source organism: Hordeum vulgare subsp. vulgare (assembly GCF_904849725.1). Classification (NCBI taxonomy): domain Eukaryota; kingdom Viridiplantae; phylum Streptophyta; class Magnoliopsida; order Poales; family Poaceae; genus Hordeum; species Hordeum vulgare. Next base: position 267,399,377 of record NC_058521.1, on the reverse strand, counting down.
ACTCCCGCTGGTTTTTCAGCTAGCGTTCATGATCCAGCATTGTTTATTCACCTTTCTCCTCGTGGTCGGACTGTTCTTCTTGTCTATGTTGATGACATGGTCATCACTGGGGATGACCCCGAGTATATTGCCTTTGTCAAGGCCCGCCTTAGTGAGCAGTTCCTTACGTCTGATCTTGGACCTCTTCGCTGCTTTCTTGGGATTGAAGTCTCTTCTACCTCTGATGGTTTTTTATATCCCAGGAAAAGTATATCCAGGATCTTCTTGCTCGGGCTGCTCTTACTGATGAGCGTATTGTTGAGACTCCTATGGAGCTCAATGTTCACCTCTCTGCTACTGATGGTGATCCCGTGCCCGACCCGACACGTTATCGTCATCTTGTTGGCAGTCTTGTTTATCTAGCTGTCACTCGTCAGGATATCTCTTATCCGGTTCATATTCTGAGTCAGTTCGTCTCTGCTCCCACATCGGTTCACTATAGTCATCTCCTCTGTGTTCTCCGATATCTTCGGGGCACGATCTCTCACCATATTTTCTTTCCTCGCTCTAGTTCTTTATAGCTTCAGGCCTATTCGGATGCTACGTGGGCTAGTGATCCTTCAGATCGCCGTTCACTTTCTGCTTACTGTGCTTTTCTTGGTGGTTCTCTCATTGCCTGGAAGACGAAGAAACAGATTGCAGTTTCCCGTTCGAGTGTAGAGGCTGAGTTGCGAGCGATGGCTCTTTTGACGGCAGAGGTGACTGGGTTACGGTGGTTACTTCAGTATTTTGGTGTTTCTGCCACTACACCGACTCTGCTCTTATCCGACAGTACAAGTGCTATTAGCATTGTGCACGATCCTGTGAAGCATAAGCTCACCAAGCATATTGGTGTTGATGCTTTCTATGTGTGCGCTGTTGTGCACAATCAGGTTATTGCTCTTCAGTATGTGCCTTCCGAGTTACAGTTGGCGGATTTCCTGACGAAGGCCCAGACTCGAGCACAACATGGCTTTTATCTCTCCAAACTCAGTGTTGTACATCCACCATGAGTTTGAGGGGGGTGTTAGAGTTATAATATAAGTCATGTACCCTTTTGTATTTATCCCAATATATAAGGGGTTTCCTACAAATAGTCCACCACATGTACATGTACAAATACTGTCCTATGGCCTCATGGGCATACAAGTAGCTTTCCTAATAGGGAAATGGTCATCTTGCCTGAGATCCCGCTTGGAAGAAGAACGATTCCGTGAAGTAGACAAACCGACGTAGTCGAACGAATCCTCACATTCCGACACGCTTGCAAAACTCTCTCGAGACGAAGCAAACCGGAAACTAGAATCAACACACAATATTACCACGACCCATGCACGATATGATGCACACCCTAATATGATGCATGTCCATTGAAATTATGCAAGGCATGGCATGGCAATTCACCTCACGCAAACACTACACATTAAGTTAAGCTCAATATGCAACGAGTTGCATATTAACGAAACTCCACATACGAATTATTTAGTTCAATCTCGTTTAGGTACATTGTAATATTAAATGTTGTTCAAACATGGCAAGGGGTGAAGCGTAATTAAACTACCTATCTAGGCATTTTAAATGAGGTCGGAAACGACATATAGCATCTCCGAACTTACCCCAGACGTTAACTTTGAAATCTATCTAGATGTGTCCTAAATATTTTTTATGTTTGTTAAACGACAAAACAAAGTGGTTGACGAGAAACTTTGTGTCATTCTAGTCGGTTTACATATATAGCTCATCTCCTACGGAGCTATCGGTAACTAGCTACGAATTAAACCGTTTCTATCACGTCGACACGCAAACTGATGCAAATAGCACATGAAACAGTTTTAAATATGCATGAGAGTTGGGAAAATATTAATCTACGTAAAATTCTACACGTTCTACATATCTAACTTGTCGCGATCCGACGCACGGTTTAAAAATTAGGCGGGTTTTAAAATCATGCTATTTTCTGAAAATAATAAATTCACAGGACCTAAAAAAACTATTTGGGCCAGATCTGCTACTAGGCCTAACTATTTGGGTCAGATCTTCTACTTGGCCTAACACAGGTTAGCACATCAAATAAAAAACGCACAAGCGCTGGGGGTGCTCACCCTGGCCACTTGGGCCGGCTCGGGCTTGGTCGGTGGAGAGGTGTGGCTGGGCCTTGCGGGGGCGCTGGGCCTGGCACACGGCTGGACTAGGCCGGCGGTCTGGCGGGTCCGCACGGGGCGAGCAAATCGGCCTCCTGCTCGATCTCCCGATGGGGCGTCGACCCCAGCGGCGCTATCGATCTCCGACGATGACGGGAGGCGGGGCGACGGCATGTGGCGGCTTCGGATGGTGGGGATGGGTCCGACGAGGTCATGGGGCTGCCGGGAGGCGTGAATCTAGCGGCGGTGAGTCCGAGGCATCCGAATCCGGCGGGCAGGGAGGAGCAGGTAGGGGCCGACGAGGCGGCCATGCATGGGGCCACAACGAAGACAAGCACGGCGATTGCCGCCGGCGGGGCGACGTCGCAGGGGCTCCGTCGGCTGGACGGGACCTGCGGAGACGACGCGGTGGTCCGGTGGGCGGAGCTGTGAGGGGCCTACTGGTCGAGGGTAGTCGCGGAGGCGAGAGCTCGGGTGGCCGGCTGCCCCGGTTGACCTCAGGAGGAGCTCGGACAAGAGCTTGCGGCGGTGGTTGCCTCGCCCGGATCGGGCCCGAGCGGGCCAGATCTGGGCTTCGCAGGCCCTGCGTGGCTGGGCGGAGACAAGAGGTGGTAGATGGCTGGATCGGTGGCGGCTAGGGTTTGGGGTGGTACGGGAATCAAGGGGATTAGGGTTTGGGACCTAATTAGGCAAGGATGGTTGTCTATTGATAGACACGGGGGCTAGGGTTAGCAGTTTTTCCATCCGATTTCAACCGCGCGATCGAGATAGGACGGTCATGATTGCGGGGATGGCTAAGTGGGCTTAGTGGGTGTGTAGAGTAGGCTAGGTGGGAAGAGAGGGAGGTCTGCGGCCCGGCAACGAGATTTTAAATACCGAAAAACGTCCAACGATAAACCGATGACGGTGCCGCTACGGTCGACCGTTCGGGTAACAAACGAACTCCGATTGGGACAAATTTTGACAGGCGGCCTACCTACATTAAAATAAGACAGCTTGCCAAGTTTCAACCCAATCCAAGAATATTTTAAAAGCACTTTTAAAAACAAGATTTTAACGATGTCGCGGACGCGTTTGTGTGTGGTTGGTCTCAAAATGGTCAACAGCAAAACGGAGAGAACCGACAACTAATAGCGGATGCAAGTTTTAAAACTGGCGGCAGCGGAGTGCTGATGCCATGCGGATGATCCAAATGATGTGATGATGAATGCGACAAATAAATAGTTAACAAGGCTGGAATGGAATAAAAGGGGAATCCTTTGGAGCGTCGGTCTCGGGTTGTCACAGTGCGTCACTCCACTTCACGATGAGGGGGTGGAGGCTTGCAACATGGCGTTCGTGGTGTCCAGCTTGGCAAAGCGGGCTTCGAGATCAGGTTTCCAGTGAAGCAGATCATCAATCTGGGAGGACTACATCTGCAGGTGCTTGAGGACGGAGGCAGAGTCGGCCTTTGCGTCCTGGCGCATCTGGTCGAGGTACTCCTCGGGTGCTGGATCCATGGCGGCGATGAAGATCTGCCACGTGTGGGTGCGTTGCCGGGTCTCCAGAGTGGCGTGCAGGGAGGAGTGGTGGCTGGTCTCTGATACTAGGATGTTAGGTACCAGATTAACACAAGTATCGGTAGCTACAGCTCGATCACGCGGACATGCCCGCGGATCTCGTAGAGGAGGAAGAAGGTGGGGAAGGGAAAGAAGAGCCACCGATGCCGTCCTGATACTACTGGATGCCCAACATCGCTGCGCCCGCGAGTAGAATTAGCAGTCCACTGAGACCCAGTGTATTTCCTGTTGGGCTGTGCGATCCGTCGCGGCCTACGGGAGGCCCGCTTGCTAACGAGCCCATGATCCCCCGCGGCGGCCTTGTCAGCCGGGGAGCTGACACCCATCTATATATACATAAATCTTGAGTTAGCAACTCACTTTTTATGCACGAGATGAATATTTATAACATGCCAATGTTGAGATCCCCAGCAATCTCCACATAGACTATTAGATAAATCAGAAATCATATGAAGTAGATTTTAAAAAGCAAGTGCACTTCTTTCCAACCCATTAGTTTGTAGTTGGTAATAGCTGAATTTGGGAACATGGGGGCAAGTATATCTGGTTGTGCTCATATTAACCTACGTTTTTACCCTTTTGTCATGTACAGCAAGCTTGCTATCTATATAAGACAAATCGATTACATATATGTGTAAGAAAATTTAGAAGGTTTACTTAAATATTTTGGAAACGCCAGGAGTGATAGAAATTTCAAGTGTTTCCAAAGGTAGGCGACTGATTTGGCCTTGCTCTAGTCTCGTCCTGGTACTCCTGTCTGCATAGCGAAGAACTTTAAGGGTGTGTAGGAACTGCCATTTGGTAATTAAGATAGTAAGATCTCAGGTAAACAATCGTCAATGGATAGTAGTAGGGTCCACCCTTTCAAATTAAGAGAATGTTCTTGTATAGATGACTCTTAGTTTATTCATGTATAAGTTATTAGTTTGGAATGCATGGCTTATGGTGTTCTCTGCAATATCACATAACTGGCATCGACTTATGGTCGCACAACAGTTCTGTAAAAGTTCATTTGTCGACACCTCATGTATATGTATTGACTTAAGCCACGGGAGTGAAAGCTTTTGGCTAAGCTGGTCTACTGTAGGTTTTTGCAATCTCAAGCTCGTTCTAACCTGATAAATGTGTAGTAAAAAAGCAGGATACATCATATCTGAAAGCAAACTTTAAGCTGGATACCACTATCACCATTTTAGTAGTTTAAAATCTTTGTCGAGAAATTCTCAGTTCGCCTGACAAGTTTTGTAGTACTCCCTCCTTCCCATATTATAAGGCGTATTAGTTTTTAGCACAGAAGTTAAAGCAAGTCGATCTTTTGATGAAGAGAAAGGGATGACATGGGAAATGAGAGCTAACTGTACGATAGACCCATCGAGAGACCTTTTCAATTTCCATAATAATAGTGATTCTTAGCTTTGCATTAACTGCACGAGAGAAAAAGTCATGTGCGTCTAACGTTATGGGATTGCATGCAAAAGCTAATACGCCTAAGATTTTGGGAAGGAGGGAGTAGTTCAGATGTCAGTCATGTCTTATGTTGATTTAACAATAGTATACTATTTATGATGTACTGGAATGGAAGTTGGGGTAGCGACATCTAGTATATCGTGTGGAAATCTCATATGTAGTCTCACAACAACAACAACAGAAAGCCTTTAGTCCCAAACAAATGGGTAGGCTAGAGGAGAAACTCATAAAATGTGCGGCCAACTCATGGTTCTGGTACATGGATAGCAAGCTTCCACGCACCCCTGTCCATGGCTAGTTCTTTGGTGATGCTCCAATTCTTTAGATCTCTCTTTACGGACTCTTCCCATGTCAAGTTCGGTCTACCCCGGCCTCTTTTGACATTATCCGCATGCTTTAGTCGTCCGCTATGCACTAGGGCTTCTGGAGGCCTACGCTGAATATGCCCAAACCATCTCAGACGATGTTGGACAAGCTTCTCTTCAATTGGCGCTACCCCAACTCTATCTCGTATATCATCATTCCGGATTCGGTCCTTCCTTGTGTGGCCACACATCCATCTCAACATGCACATCTCCGCCACACCTAACTATTGCACATGTCACCTTTTAGTCGGCCAACACTCAGCGCCATACAACATTGCGGGTCAAACCATCGTCCTATAGAACTTGCCTTTTAGCTTTTGTGGCACCCTCCTGTCACAAAGAATGCCAGAAGCTTGGCGCCACTTCAGCCATCTAGCTTTAATTCGATGGTTCACATCTTCATCGATATCCCCATCCTTCTGCAACATTGACCCCAAATATCGGAAGGTATGCTTCTAAGGCACCGCCTGACCATCAAGGCTTACATCCTCCTCCTCCTCGTGCATTGTAGTACTTACAGCGCACCTCATGTACTCGGTTTTAGTCCTACTAAGTCTAAAACCTTTCAATTCATGGGTTTGCCTCCATAACTCTAACTTCCTGTTGACCCCCGTCCAACTATCATCGACTAGCACCACATCGTCCGCAAAGAGCATACACCATGGGATATCTCCTTGTATATCCCTTGTGACCGCATCCATCACCAAGGCAAAAAGATAAGGGCTCAAAGTTGACCCCTGATGCAGTCCTATCTTAATCGGGAAGTCATCAGTGTCGCCATCACTTGTTCGAACACTTGTCACAACATTATCGTACATGTCCTTGATGAGGGTAATGTACTTTGCTGGGAATTTGTGTTTCTCCAAGGCTCACCACATAACATTCCGTGTATATTGTCGTGGGCCTTCTCCAAGTCAATGAACACCATATGCAGGTCCTTTTTTTGCTCCCTATATCTCTCCATAAGTTGTCGTACCAAGAAAATGACTTCCATGGTCGACCTTCCAGGCATGAAACCAAACTGATTTTTGGTCACGCTTGTCATTCTTCTTCAGCGGCGCTCAATGACTCTCTCCCATAGCTTCATTGTATGGCTCATTAGTTTAATTCCACGGTAGTTAGTACAACTCTGAACATCCCCTTGTTCTTGAAGATTGGTACTAATATACTCCGTCTCTATTCTTTTGGCATCTTATTTGCCCGAAAAATGAGGTTGAAAAGTTTGGTTAGCCATACTATCGCTATGTCCCCAAGGCCTCTCCACGCCTCAATGGGGATACAATCAGGGCCCATCGCCTTGCCTCCTTTCATCCTTTTTAAAGCCTCCTTGAATTCCGACTCCAGGATTCGCCGCACAAAACGCCTGCTAGTATCATCAAAGGAGTCGTCCAGATCAATGGTAGAGTTCTCATTCTCCCAATTGAACAGCTTGTCAAAGTACTCCCGCCATCTATGCTTAATCTCCTCATTCTTCACCAAGAGTTGGTCTGCTCCATCCTTGATGCACTTGATTTGGTCAACATCCCTCGTCTTCCTCTCTCGGATCTTCGCCATCTTATAGATGTCCCTTTCGCCTTCCTTCGTGTCTAACCGTTGGTAGAGGTCCTCATACACCCGACCCCTTGCTTCACTCACAGCTCGCTTTGCGGCCTTCTTTGCCATCTTATATGTAGTCTACTTACTAAAAAGGGTATTAGGAAACAAAAGCAGCCATAATAGATGCAAAAGAAAGCATGTAGCATGTTCGGAGTTATTTTAGGTAACATAACTTGTTTGGAGTTGATAATGCTACTGTATACTACCATTACAAAAAAAATTGCACATCTCAGTCTATCGTATTTGACAATGAGAAAGGTGTGATAGCTGGCCAATACACCCTCTATGAACAGTAAACTAAAAAATATAAAAAAAATTCAATAAATTCCAAAATTTTGTGACATTCAATATGGTCAAACTTTGTAGGTTCTTGCAAGTTCTCATAACAGAATATCAAGTGGAGAACGGCGTACGCAGGAGTTTCAGATTTCGGTGCTAAAAGTGCTCAAAACTTCAAGCACTAAAATCTTTTTCTTTTGTACAGCTTCTCGAATGTTTTTTGGGCATAAAAAACTTGCAATTACATACAAACTTTGATCCTATTTGAGGTTGCAAAGTTTGAGAAATTTTTTAGAAAAAAAATCTATTTTTTGAATTTACAGTTCATAGAGGGTGTAGGGGCACCTCGGATTTGAAAAACCACTGTCATTCAACAATTTTCTCTTTTAAAATTATCTACGTCGCCAAAGAATGTTCTGATACATGCTGATTAGGTTGTGCCATCAGTTATTTCTGTGCTAGATCATGAAGATATTTTATTTTGTTTCACACACTAAGATTATTTAAATAAATGTTCTGTTTCGTGTAACCAAAGATTGACAGTTAGATGATTCAATTAAGAAAGTGCAAAGACACAAGGCATGTTTTATCGTTGATCCTGCAATTGACTATTGTTGGTACGCTTTATAAGATCCAAAATGACACCTCTGCCATGAATATTTTGGACATGTCAGCTTTTGAGGTGCTCTCATCTAATTTTGGTTACAATATTTGATTCTTGTAATTTGTGATTATGTGATGATGGTGATCTCATCTTCCATGTATTAAAGACACCAGCTATTATGTTTTGACCTGAAAGTGGTCATACTAAATCAAACACTTGTTTGGGATGGAGGGAGTATTTTTAGTTTGTGGTACCTTAAATAGGTGTTCATACATATTTCTTCTCTTTTTAAAAAATTCTTATATAGTGCATGCTGCACAAGTGAACAATCCAAAATGAGGGAGAACTTTCATTTTGACAGGGAAATACTTCGACAGGGGTCAGAATCTTCATTCAAATTCAAATTAAAGGAGAACACTAGCAGGAAAGCATCTGCATGTCAGCGGCAGGTGCACAGGTCAGCTCGCCCAGAAGTCCATCACCGTTACAAGTGGTAATATCACAAATGTAATTTCTTCTTGAGTAAATGATAAGTACGGTGTCTGTGGCGCTGGCACCACCACTTTGTCCCCGAGCATACACAGCGAGAGCGAGATCGTACAGACAGAGCGAGATCTGTTTGTGACGTGTCGTGGTGTTGTCCCCTCCCCGAGTGCTCACTTCGAATTAGACCCGATGGAGGGATTCAAGCGTATACATGCATGTGCTCAAACTATATCATGTCAACCCATAGCATGACCTATATACATACTATGATACAACCCAGAAAATAATCCCCTCCTAAGTCAAATTAACCTCTCTCGTTGTTGATCAAATGAACTAGTGATGGACCAAGCAGGCCCACAGATAGAAATCCTCGATATCGCTGATAACCGCATGAGTGGTGCCACATGACAACCATCATTGCTTTGCATGTGGGCCAAACATATGTATGGATGTGTATGTGTGGTTGTGATGTTGAATACCCAAAATGCGCAACTTTGATGTGGCACATGCCTCGAAAACCGTGAAGTCCCCACACAGAGCGAGGTTCATGAAGCGTAGTATATGTTGGCCCCTTTCCCGTTTTTGATGCATACTATATGTTCCTACCGTAATGCAAACCAAAAAGAATCCTCCTTGATGGTCAAATTAATTAACCTCTTCTGGTGTATGTCAAAGTGATCCATGCATGGACGATGACCTCCCGGCCCACAGAGGGAAGCGTGACACGTGAGTGTCCTAACCATCGCTTGCATGCATGTGGCCCAAAGAGGTGTTGTGTGATGTTTGAATATATAGCCAATGCACAACTTTGATGTTGCACGTCTCTTGCAAACCGAAGAAGTCCCCACAGTGAGTGAGGTGTGTTAGGGTAGGGTAGGAATATACAAAAAGCGAACAAAACCATGGGTTATCACGCGAGGTTCATTGAAGCAAGACCTGAGCCTCGAAAGTCGTTCTTATGCCGAGCTTCCAAGCCGGCTTAATATTATACAACTTCTTATATTTCTGTTGCTAATTGTTGGTCCATCGGACCTCTTCAACGCATAATATATACTCCTACCTTAACACAAACAAAAAGGAATAAACCTTGATCGTCAAATTAATCTCTCTGTCGGTTGTAGGTCAGAGTGATGGATGACGACCTCGCGGGCCCACAGAAAGCGTCACACGCGAGCGAGTGTCATGTAGGACAACCATCGGCTAAATGTGGCCCAAACATGTATGTATGAAAGGGTTCTATAATGTTTTAAATAATGAAATTCACAACTTTGATGTGGCACGTGCCTCACAAAACGACCAATCCCACATGGTGGCTCACTACTCATTGTGTATTGCCACACCCCCACCCCCACTGACATGCACACACACACACCGCACATCCACCGCAACTATGAGGCATGTTAAAAAATTCTACGGTGAACATATCTGACCTAAGGAGGGACATTTTAGTTTAAAAAAAGCCGAGAGATAATTAAGATGTTTTAGTACATTGATTGATTTTCTAGGGGTATAATGTGCAAAAATCAAATTTGAGCTACATGCACACGTGACAGTGCAGTTAAATGGATTGGAAAAACACATGTGTGTCACTCGGTGCATGTTTAGTCCGCGTGCAAGAAATTTCAAATATTGAGATTCTTGATTTTTAAAATTTAGTAAATTCAAAACTTCGTTGAAATTCATGAAACTAATCGTGTTGTCATATGGACACCAACACACAGTGGCATTGCAATTTTTGTCCAATTTTAGACAAGTTTTGATGTAATTTTTATCTTCTTACGTACAAACGAGAGATTATTAATAATTGGGAACCAATATCGCAAATGGATTATGTATTCGAACTGTGGGCGTTACCATGCTTCGGTTAAGCAATAAAGCGGCAACATTAATCTTCAAAATAGAAAAACAATATATGTGCCTCCACGCGTCCCGTGTGTCGTGCAAGCAGGCATGAGTTGATGGGACGCATGCGAGTAGTTCGTCGCGCAGGAAGACTAGGAGGCGTACGTGCAAGTGTGTGAATTGACGGGAGGCATGCTCGCTGCATAGCATCATCGGGAGGCATGTGAGTAGCTGTGTGAAATTATGGTAGGCATGCCAACAGTTCGGTGCCCAGGCTGACCGGGAGACGAGCCAGCGGTTTGACCGTCGCACGCCTCTCACCCACTACTCCATATTAATGGCGCGTTCGAGCGGCCGAAACCCTGTCCTCACCACACATAAAATCCTCTCTCTCGGTCTGCATCCTCGACGCCGCTCTGAGTCCTCACCGCTGCCAGTGTATGAGGATGCCGCCAAAGTGCCCCATCAGAGGGACCGGATGGCGTGAAGATGGAAATAGAGGTTGTCGTCGCCGCCGACGAGGTCTCGCTGGACCTTGACGTTGTTGATGGTGTCGAGCTTCCACAGCCAGAGCCAGATGTCCACAACGACTCTGGCAACGACTCTGGTGACGACTCTGGTGATGACTCCAACAACCACTCTGCAACGACGTTGACGATGATGGACAACCCTTTAGTCATCTATACCCATAATATTTGGATATGTCTAAAAATAGCCATAAAATACAAAAAATCCTAATCCTACTTTATGGCATGTAAAAATTGAATTGATGCCAAATTTTGGCAACTGCCAAATGCTCGCTAGAGATTAGTTTTTATTCCAAATTTGACGCCATATTTTTTACTATATGTATAGGTGCTATCTAATGATGCTGACAGCGAGGATGAGGATGGACAGAGGAGGTACAATAGGAAAATCCTCAGGGGGCTTTATGCGGGAATTCATAACAAGCATATTAGGACTAACAACGGGGGCTTTCGATTTTTGCAACCAAATGCTTCATGACGCATATGAAAGTGGTCTCGCGCATGCAGGAGGATGAGCCATTAGCTCCTTCATGCAGAAGTATTCTCGCAGGGTGTCGCACGCCGCGTATGCTGAGTACCTGGAAAAGCTTCAAGACCGTGCCGACAGATGAGATGTGGTATTGAACTATGTATGGCTATGTAGTGTCTTTAATTATAGTTGTCCTTGAGTATGCTTAATGATGATTGAACTATATATGGTTGAACTATGCTTGTGTATGCTTAAATATTATCTATGTCTAAGTGTGTTTAATCTATGTTTGCTTATGTCCAAAAGAACTACCCCACCCAAGAGGTGCTAATTTGAGCTAGTTCCGGTGGGGCCTATCGAAAAAAAATACTTTTCCCCTCTTATCCAGCCGCACCAGATCCGGGCACACAAAAACCGGCCACACAAGAACGTACCACATCAAATTCGGCTGGAAAGTGCATTTAACCCTGTCATCCAAACACCACCTTTGGCTAGAGTTAGTTCAGGGTTAGTCACGAGTTGTAAACGAACTCTAACCTCTAGCTTTTTGAGACAAAACTCCAACCTCTAGCTAAGTTAGAGTATCCAAACAGGGTCCTTGCCCCCAAAACTCTTTGTGCGACAGAAAACCCTCACCACCCAATTCAAAAAGGAAAAATGAAAACCCTCGCCATCCCCAGGTCACAAAAACCCTCACCCCGCCCGCCACCCCCTTCGGTCCCATTCACACCTGCACAAGCTCCTTTGCGACTCTGCATGGCATCACCTATCACCGTGGCAACCACTTGGCTCGACGCTCGTTGCTGCCGCCAAGCTGCCGGCAAACCCCGGAGCATTTTCCATTTTTGCTTGCCACCGCCTATCGCCATCGATTTTCTTGACGCTACTCTCCGTCGAACCAGCTCTGCCCGATTGGGGAATCAGCGGCCTTGAGGTTTTTTTTCTCACGGACAACAAGGTAACTAATTTACTAAGATATTCTCTCATCTCTTATACCAGTTCATCTACCTCCTTTAATCACCTGGCCAAAATCGCCTTGAATTCACGTTTATTCGAGCTGATTTGAGGGTTTCGTTTCATTCATAGAGTGTATAGTGCATGGACACATCAGGACTTTGCGGCCTCGGCCATACATCCGTGCAGTTCCATCTCACCATACCAGGTGACTTGAGGATGCGCACGGTATGTTCAATCTCGACCTACATCGGTTGGCATGGCCTACTTTCCTGAACATATACTATATATTGCTACATTTGGATAAAAGGTGCCACATGCAACATATACGTCAAAGGGGATTTTTTTTTCCCTCTTCTTTCTATATTAGGCAGATTAATGATGTAGTGTTCTTTCGATTACTCTCACAATTCCATGACATCATGGTTACACTCTGTGTTTAATTATAGATTTTTGTCCTTTGATTTCAACGGCTATATTGTTCTTTCAGTTTCGCCCATATTTGCATGTTACCATATTATTTAACAATCCTACCATTTTCTGCAGCACATCCCTTGCTATGCAATAGCATCTATAGTACACAATCTTGCCCTTTACATAACTCAAGACTGCAGGGATGTCATATTGAACACAAACCATGGATTTACAACCCTTGCTTCTGTAAGACTTGATGAAAGTGGTAACTCCTATTTTGGCACGGGCCTTTGGAAAGAAATTTCTAAGTTTTATGTACTGAAAGCTAGCATTAAAATTGCACTCCACATAGAAGATCCTGGTCATGAGATATGTGCTAACTTCCCTGACGATATCATCTGTCTAGACTTTGTTTGAAGTAAGTGTTCTTTTCAAGTATCTGCATGTTGACTTACTAAGCAATATCAAAGAAATTGTGTAGTATTTAAGCAACCAATTGTTATTCCATTTACTTACTCTATTCCTACCTACTAACTTGTAGTTACCAATACACTTTTCTTTTGCCCTGTTTTAACTAAATATTCCATGTAATCCCACTTCTATCAGAAAACGCCACTGACAAGGAGACTCCAGAGGTGGAGAACGAGGCTGCCAATAACCGGAGGCAGGTCGAGCAAGGACCACAAGCGACTCCAGCAGGCCTAGACTTCATGAGCAGACTCCCCGATGATATGCGGATAGTCATCATCTCCATCCTTCCAATCAAATATGGGGCACAGACAACTGTCCTTTCCCGACGGTGGCACCCCCTTTGGCACTCCACTCCTCTCGACCTCATCGACGCCCACAAGCTCTACCATGGCTATCACAAACGCTTGGATGCGTTGCCCAGATCCTCGGCAGTCACCATGGCCCAATCAGAGGCCTTAGCACGGGCAATTTCCGCTCCAACGACAAGGACCGAGCCAAGCTTGATGAATGGTTCCGATCCCACGCCCTAGGTCACCTCGAGGAGCTTAGTTTTAATGATGGTCATATGCGCTTGCTGCCAACGTCCCCGCTCCACCTCGCGCCCAGTTCATGACCTACCATCCCCCCTTAATGACGTGCTCGCTCTTTTTTACCATGACTGAAGCACTTCAAGCTCATCGCCGTCTGCATCCCAAAGGATGACATGGAGCGCCTACTCCACGGTTGTACTGCACTGGAGTACATTCGTCTTGAGGCGATCAATGGGTTGAGTAGCTTCCACATCACCTCCATGACTCTCCGGACTATTTATGTGTGTTGCTGGTGCTGCAACAAGAGATCACAAAAGGTGTACCACAATATGGTCATTTAGGACACACCTTCACTTGAGAGATTACTTGTAGTTGATCAACAAGGTCCAACAAGAATCAATGTCAATTATGCGCCGAAATTGACAGTGGTGGACTACTTGTCTATCAAATACTCCGAACTTGTTATTGGATCCACAACCGTTCAGGTACAATAGTCGCCTTCTACATCTCCTTCTTGAAATTAACATTATTTCTAATTTTGAAGATGTATGTTCATTTGTCATCCAGAAATGATTCTGACAAGCTTCACCCTGAATCTGCACGCAGTGAAGGTCTTGGCACTAAAATCTACGGTCCCAACCTGGAACAAGTTGACATTTTCCTCAGATGCTTTCCGTGCGTGGAGAAGCTATATATCTAGGTGATGTTCCTTTCCTGTTAAATGTTAACCATAAGGGAGTTCAATTTTTGGCACCTTTTCCCAAGTTCACAATGACAATGTACTACAATTTCTGAAGGAATTTTGGGGGATTTCATTACATACATGCCCCCCCCCCATATTGGTTGCTTGATTCATATGGTTACAATCCATAAGCATTTCTCCTTTGGATTCATTTGTACTAGTTTTCTTAGGGAATTTTTCATCCACTCCAACCTCTTGTGAAGAAGGCTACATTTTCTAGATTGTAATCAAATGCCCATGTTAATCATGTCGGATCGAAGATGGCACGTTAGTGGATTTTACAGACCCCGCAAACCAAATAGGTGTGTAGTAGTGTTCAAAATTGCATGTAGGCAATAATAATTCTCTTCTTTTGTAGATAAGGATAGGCCAGGTGGTGGATACTGTGATACAATATAACAATCACATTAAATGCCTAGATCTGCATCTCTCAAAAATTACTTTGAACTCCTACCGAGGGACCTTACCGGAGATTATATTCGTTAGGTTCTTTGTTGTCACAGCAAGGTGCTGAAGGTAATGAGGTTTACCCTACATTTATTTTGCAAAAATGAATGGTTTGTTGATCAGCGCCGGCGGCAGTGGCAGAGTGGAAAAGACTCCGAAAAAGCTGAATTTCATTTTGGAACTTTAGATGACAGAGTAACCGAAAGTCATTGTGTGAACCCCATACATGACTTTTCAGTGGCTCATCCCTTTGCAAAAATGACGAGATTTCGAAACTAGCCTTGCAAGTGGTAATATTAGTTTGAATCTCACTTATATCCATATTTAGCTGATCAACGCGGGCGTTTGCAGCTGAATGAGCTGAATTACATTTCTAATACCAGTTTGAACCTTGTAATCTTGGAATTTGAGCCATATAACTCTAGAATTTGAACCTTGTAATATTTGGGCTTTTGTGGTACAATCATTGAAATGGCATCATATGCGACTCGTATATTGGTAGTACTATTTTGACCTTAATATGCAATGGACTTAGGTTTTATTAACCATTCTCCAATGTGTTTCCCATGGCGATCCCATCGCAAACAATATGTATAGCTAAATCGACTACGATCTTGGACATTGTTGCACAATTGGTTTCTTCAACTGTGTGCCCTGTAGAGCACAAAGTTAATTATCACACTCGAGTGTCCACCATCACCCTTCTGTGTAACTTTGACCTCATCACTCACAGGTAAAATTATGATCGAAGTTGTTCCATAAACTTTGTTTTTGCAAAGCCTTTTGCCAATAAACCCCCACGGTGTGCCCCTCTTCTAGCCGACGCATGGGAAAACTACCCGGGCGGGAATCTTGCACCGTTGCGTGTAGTAAACTGCACGGTTTGGCGGGAACAAGCTCCGCTCGTGAATGATACATTTGGTGTCTCTTCAAGCCCACACGATGACAAGACGTGATGATTGCAGGTCGGTCGACCCCATTTATTACATCGGCCATTTAACCCTTGTGTCTCTTCAACCTTTAGATCGCGCCCCAGTATTGCAAGAAGCACACCCACCATGACAAATTCTTAGAGGGTATCCTGCGTGGCTCCAATGGCGCTCCGAGCGGCTGCCGACAACGAGCAACCGTTCACCATGCATGCCGTTGTGGACACCCACAGAAGGTTCGCGGAGCCCTCGGTGGTGTACACCAACAACCCGGTCTGTGTGGAGTACTCCATCCACATCATGGAGTTGTCTCTTGCCGAGCAGAAGTACAAGGTAGTAGGGTTCGACCTTGAGTACACACGCTCCCGTTCTGGGTGTCGTCCCAAGGTTGTCGTCGCCTAGATCTGCATGCGCAATCGTGTCCTCATGTACCACTACTACCTGGCCACAAGGCCTTGCAAGCATTTTGTCGAGTTTGTCAACAGCCCCCGGTACATGTTCGCTATGGTGGACATCACCAACGATATAAAGGTGCTTAAGAATTCAAGCATCACATGCCAGAACCTTGTCGACATCGAGGGCCAATACAAGATCTGGGGCAGAAAGAAGCATGAGAGAGACTCACTAGTTCACCTCACCGATGCCATCATCGCCCCCTACTACAGAGACATGAAGGATTCATGCAACAAGGATAAGCATGCCTAGCACTCGTCCTCGATGGATAAACTCAACAAAGATTATGCCGTGTATGCGCCTAAGGAGGCGCACACTAGCTACGAGATGCAGGCGGATCATTGACATGAGGAAGTGCCTCCTTCCCCAAACGGCGAGAGATCCAGCCGGAAGTAGAGCAATGGCAAGCGTCATCACAGCAAGTAGATGATTAGATGCTCATTTTCTCCTAGTTTAGTATGCATGTAATTACTTACTTTGGTGTGTGGAAATGTTATGTGTGTAGTCACTTATGTAATTGTATGCTTAATTTGATTATGCAATGTTGTTCGTATAAGTATATATGTTGATGTTCTATAGACAGAGCGTAGATATTGTGTGAATAGAGAAAATCACATCGCACACGAACTAAACAATGGAACCCGTCGGTGGTGATTTCATCATTCGCTCACAATTGTATATCGGCAATCGTTTGCTCACAACACAAACAACTTGTTAACAGGAATTGTCTATGTCATTATAGGTCTTCCCAGTTATTTATGATTACTAACTTGTTTTCCGCATATCACACACATCTTGTTAAGTTGAACCATTTTTGTTGTGTTGGCTAGTTGTAAACAGTTCATCTGAGTGAGCCATATGTCATATATCAGACACACCTTGATCTGGCTGACTATTTCTGTTGTGTTGCCTAATCACAAAAGTTCATCCCATTGAACTATATGTTGTATATCACAGACACCTTCAGCTGTCTGACCATTTCTGTTGTTATGATCATCGCAAACAGTTCATTCGAGTGAACTGTATGCCGCACATCACACACGCAACTACAATCTAAATCATGTTTGATGTCTCCTCCATAGTGAACATTTTGTATCTTTCTTGATGGTTTTATTACATCACCATTTGCGATTAATGCACCGCACATAGTTTGGTCGAAGGGTCTCTTATTGTAGTGTCGCGTTTGGACCATCCTGCAGTAGTGTAGGGTTTCGCAAAGGTTGTGTCTAGTGGAAAATCGATAGGGCCGAATGGAAAAATTTGGTGGCACTGATTTTGATGTTTAGGCTTTGGAGAGAGAACTTTTATGGGAGAATGGCTGAGTATTTTTGGTGGCTATCTCTAAGCGTTGAGCAACCAATTTATCAAAGATACTGCACCCCCTTTTAATAGTATTGGCTTTCCTATGGACATAAATGTGATTTCTCACAAATATAAAATGAGAGTCTTATGGCTTGAAGCTTGGCCAATCCGATTCATTTCCTTGCATCAAGGGGTTTTCCTCACAATCCTTAGCCAATGCATCTTTGAACTTTCCTGAAATATACTTGGATAATCTCATTAGTTCAATGACACATATGTTCTGATTAATTACCAAAACCACCTTAGGGAGAAGTTGTGCTTTCAAGATGGCTATGTACACCCCTCTGTGTCCCTCTCATTTGTAGAGAGAGCGCTCGGAGCAAGCAAACACTTCCACCATTCATTTTCTAAGAGAGAACCACCAAATCATGTGTTGACATCAAGATCTTCCACTCCAACCATATGAATCTTGAGTTCTAGCCTTCCCAAGTTGTTTTCCACCTAATCAATCTCTTCTACCAAGCCAAATTCTATGACAGAGTGATTGAGTGTTGAGGAGACTATCTTTTGAAGCAATAGAGCAAGGAGTTCATCATCTGTACCACATCTATTACCTTCTGTAGAGTGGTGTCTCCTAGATTGGTTAGGTGTCGCTTGGGAGCCTCCAAATCTTGTGGAGTTGAACCAAGAAGTTTGTAAGGGCAAGGAGATCGCCTACTTTGTGAAGATCTACCCCGAGCGAGGCTAGTCCTTCATGGACGTAAGGCATGGTGGAACGGACAAGGTTTATTACTCATGGACCCCTTGTGGGTGGAGCCCTTCGAGGACTCGCGCAGTCGTTACCTCTGTGGGTGGAAGTCTCCATCAACGTGGACATACGATAGCACCACCTGTCGAAACCATGCCAAAATCTTCTTGTCTTCATTGTGTTTTATCCTCCCACTATAGCATCCTTTTATGTTTCTTGTAAATGCATGGTATTTATTTTCCGTTTATCGACCTATAGATATACATGTGTAGGAACTTTGGATGCAACTTAACTTGTGCAAAATCTGCCTAATTATCAAGCAAATTAAAAACTGCTCATATATCTTGTTAAGTGTCTATTCACACCCCCCACACGCACACAGACGCCAATTCTCGATCCCACAGTGAGCCACCCGGTCGAAGTACAACAACGACTAGGAGATATCTATCTGCGGTGCGTAGTTCAATGGCGGGGTCTCGCGGCCTTCACCGCTGAGGAGGAGGATGTCGGGTCCTTGGCTGAGGGCGATATAGTAGGCGAAGAGGAGGGTCGTTGTCTACGTCATGAATAAGAGGCTGTCATGGTTCATGTGGAGGAGCCAGGAGAGCTCGCTACCCATGTCAAGAACCATCGTGATGCTCTGTGGCAGCGTGCCGACAGCCACCGACACCATCAGTTTCACATTGTCCCGTGACAGCAGCTTGAGCGGAAGAAAAATCGCTCCCTTAGCCTTCCCTTCTTGACTGCCAACGCCAACGACGTGGCTCGCCGTCTCTACTCCCGCTAGGAAGACAACTTTAGTGTAGGCGCAGCGGGCCGGCCGGCAAATCCAATGGCGGATCTTGTAGCGCTTGATCTTGGATCTCGGTGTACTTCATACGTCTGACCGCTCCTTTATGGCACGCGCACTACATGTCTCTGCCGCTAGCGAGGTCCAGGGCGAGGCAAGGCGATGGAGCAGAGGTAGGAGCAGCGTGGCAACCGTACACTACTGGCCGAGGTGCTCTGGTTTAAGTGCAATAGTCAACTCTTAATCACCATGGGAGCCAGACAACCAAACACATATTCAAAATTGGTTTCGGGTGACAAGACCCCTCATACAGGCAACCAAACACATATTCAACGAGACTCTGCTAACCCAAGCAACCAAACACACCCCTAGCGAATGGGCTACTCACATCTTTACTATACCTTAGCAGATCTCGTCCTGATAAACCAATGTCCGCCACAGTGACTTGTAAAGTTCAAAATCGAATTGTTTTTTCTCACTTATGAGTGGCATAGTGGATAATTTGTGGTAACTTTTGGGGTAATTATTAGACGAATGGGCACAAGCACTCCTTCCTTTATTAGTAGGTAAATATGTTTGTCTCCAACCTGTATCCAGTCCACCAAGTTTCTCTGTACATAGTGTATCTCCTCTTAGTCAAGTAACCATTCAATCCCGGCCGCTAACCCCTTTGCCCTTTTAATACTTTGATCATCCATAGCACCAATAATAGTTTGTTCTAGTTCTCTTTGTGTTTACTCGAACCTCTTCTTTGTGTTTTGCAAGATTGTACCATACCATTTATACAACGGATCATGCACCCATGCTATTTCCCAAGCTAACGTTTGAAAATCAGGCCTTCGCCTGCTCCCATGCCTCTTACACCACTTGCCTAAAATGGGTCTCCTTTAGTCATTTGGCTTGAAAACAGAGGCCCGATGGCCCGAGGTTCTCGTCATTCACAACCACACCAAGATTCACACCTAGAGGTCAATGATCAGATAGACTATATTCGGGATTTCATAAAAATCACAGTACCAAATCTCTGGTTCCATGAATCATTTGAAAGGGCTTGATCAAAACACTCTCGGGACTTCCCCTCTGACATATGAACTTTTCACCAACATAACCAAATTTAGATAAGTTATAGTCATCTAGTTGTTGGGGCTGGACAACAACAATGAGTTGCACTAATTCACCGACACGACAAATATGCACAATACACAACCCCCTCCACTTGTGATGAACTTTGAGGACAGCTTCAACCAACAAGTAAGCAGCGGAATAACACAAACAACATGCACATGTGACACGAGATTTAACATGGAAAAACCTCCTCAAGTTGAGCAGTAAAAAACCACGACTATGGACTGACTGATACGTCTCCATCGTATCTACTTTTCCAAACTCTTTTGCCCTTGTTTTGGACTCTAATTTCCATGATTTGAATGGAAATAACCTGGACTAGCGCTGTTTTCAGCAGAATTGCCTTGGTGTTATTTTTGTACAGAAATCAAAGTTCTCCAAACGTCCTAAAAATTTACGGGGAGCATTTTTGGAAAATATGAAAAATACATGCGCCAAGATCCACCTGAGGGGGTGGGCTAGTGGGCCACAAGCCCTGCCTCCGCCACCACCCCCCCTTGTGGCGGTGGGCAAGCTTGTGGGGCCCACACGACTCTGCCGTCGCCAACCTCAGGTCTATAAGTTCACTTCCGTCCTAGAAAAAATAAAAAGGAGAAGATTTCGTCGAGTTTGCGTACGGAGGCGCCACCACAACCTGTTCTTCATCTGGAGGGCAGATCTGGAGTCCGTTTTGGGCTCCGGAGAGGGGAAATTGTCGCCATCGTCATCATCAACCTTCTTCCCTCTCCAATCCCATGAAGCTCTTCGTCGTTCGTGAGTAATCTATTCATAGGCTCGCTGGGCAGTGATGAGTAGGATGAGATCTATCATGTAATCGAGTTAGTTTTGATGGGGATTGATCCCTAGTACCCACTATGTTTTGAGATTGATGTTGCTACTACTTTGCCATGCTTAATGCTTGTCACTAGGGCCCGAGTGCCATGATTTCAGATATGAAATTATTATGTTGTCACCAATATATGTATGTTTTAGATCCGATCTTGCAAGTTGTAGTTACCTACTATGTGTTACGATCCGGCAACCCCGGAGTGACAATAACCGGAACCACTCCCGGTGATGACCATAGTTTGAGGAGTTCATGTGTTCACCAAGTGCTAATGCGTTGGTCCGGTTCTTTATTAAAAGGAGAACCTTAATATCCCGTAGTTTCCTTTTGGACCCCGCTGCCATTGGAGGGATGGACAATAGATGTCATGCAAGTTCTTTTCCCTAAGCATGTATGGCGACACACGGAATGCATGCCTACAACACATTGACGAACGGGAGCTAGGCACATATCTCTCCGTGTAATAACTGTTGCATGATGAATATCATCCAAACAAATCACCGACCCATTGCCTACGAGTTTTTCCTACTGCTGCTGTTACTTGTCTTGCTCTGCTGCTGTTGTTGCTACTACTGTCGCTTGCTACTGTTGCTACTTGCTACTGCTGTCACTACTATTGTTCCTTGCCACTGCTATTACTCGTTACACTGTGCTACCTACTAAAATCTTGATCGCTGGTCGTTGACGGAAACTGACAATTTCCGTCAACGAGGCAACTTGGCGCCATTGATACAATCATTAGGAATAGTCTGCCGTCAACAGATCATTTCTGACACCGTTGTTATCATACTACTTTGCTGTTACTACTTTGCTTGCAGATACTAATCTTTCAAGTGTGGTTGAATCTGACGAATTCAGCTGCTAATACTCGAGAATATTCTCTCACCTCCTGTCTAGCGTACCAACAAATTTGGGTCGAATAATCTACCCTCAAAAACTACTGCGAACCCACGCTGGTGGGCCATCAACAACATTCTTCTAGTTTCGTTGCCGGGGAGTGCTAGCAGCATTCTTTTGGTGTCGTTGCAGGGGAAGGCTTGTTGTCATCAGCATTCGTCTAGCTATTGCCAGAGAGTGCCAGTCACTGACCGATCCACACAACTTCACTATGAGAATGATGACTACAAAGTATTCTCTAGAACGTCTAGATAGATTTACAGCACACTCTCCACATTGCCAACCGGCAACAACAACAACAACAACAACCACAAGAGGCAAGATTTCAGCAAAGTAGAGTACACACAGCTTCTGTCTCCTTCAGTATTTTGCAAACTGTTCTTAAACCTCTAAACCAAACAAGACAAAATTTGGCAGGCTAGTAGAAAAACATGTTCCTCAGATCCCCTAAAAAATTCAGCTCAATCAGACACTTTTTGCCTACCTAAACTGTTTGTCTCCTAAAACTACTCTGTTACAAAACTGCAGCAGTTAGAGCTGACAAAACCACTCTCAAATCTGATGCTCCACTCATCCAATCCTCAAACCAGCTAACCACATCGAAGTAATCAAAGTAAGGAATGAGCTCGCCATGTTTGGGGTCAATCCAAGCACGCTTGAGCCTCCTGTCACCCGGATGAGCAGTGTCTAGTGAGATGCAACAAATCTTGACAGAACCTCCACTTCTTCTTCTTCCTCTATACTCACAGGTTGTGTTTTCTCTTGTGTTCTCTCTCTCACTCACTCTCATGAAGGGCATCCTACTCCAGTAGATGTGGAGTGGATAGGGTTTTCTTCTTGCTTCCCTTTCCTTGGAAGCGCTCTCAACATTGGATGCGGCAAGGATCAATGGCTGACATGTGTTGGACTTATGGACTGATGTTGGGATCCCAACACACCTCCATGTGGAGGTACTTAGCCAATAAAACTCCCCCTCCCGACATCATGGAGGGTGTCATTGCCTTTCGGTAGCATGCCAGCGAGCCGGCGACATACTTCGAGCTTCTTCCTAGTCACCACTTTACTCAACATAATAGCCCCATTGTCATCGTTGTGAACCTTCTCAAGTTGCATTTGCTTGGAATGCGACACATCTCGAATCCAATGATAGCGTACTTCTATCCTTAGACCTTGAATGAAAACTTGCATTATTACTCAAGTGGATAGAACTTTGGTTGTCATAAAACAACACATACTTATCTTGCTTAAAACCAAGCTCACAAGCCAACCATTCCAGCCATAATAGCTCTTTGCTCATCTCATTACTGCAACGAATTCAGCTTCAGTTGTATTCAGTACCACACACTTTTGCAGCCTGCTTTTACAGGACATATTTCCCCTGCATAGGTAACCAAGTAACCTAAAGTAGACTTCCTTTTGTCAACATAACCAGCCATGTCAGAATCTGAAAAAGCAATCAGCTTGGCCTCACCACCAGCAAAGCAAAGCTTCATATTTGTGCTGCCCCGGAGATATCTCAAAATACAGTTCATAGCTTCTCAATGAGGTATTCCTGGATTAGACATAAATCTGCTCACGGTACTAACTGCATGAGGAATGTCGGGCCTTGTACACACCATAGCATACATCAAACTCCCAACCATTGAAGCAATAGGAATATTTTACATTTCCTTTTTTCTTCTCATCAGTGGTAGGAAATTGATTTTTTTTTCCAACATGAAATTGGCTTCTAGTGGACAACTCAAAACTTTAGCATTCTCCATCCTGAACTTCTGAAGTACCTTCTAAATATACTTCTCTTCAGACAAGTACAACGTGTTGGAATTTATTTCTCGCTCAATTCTCATTCCGAGAATGTTCTTTGCTGGACCTAAGCCTTTCATGGAAAAACATTTGCTCAACTCCTTCAACTTAGCAATCCTAGAGACATTCTTGCCAACAATCAGATATCAGCAACATAGACCAATAATATGACAAAATCATCATCCGAGAACCTCTGAATAAACACACAATGGTCTGAACTACACTTCTTGTAGCCTTGATCCCGCATGACAGTTCCAAACTTTTGTTGGAAATATGCCCTAGAGGCAATAATAAAAGTGGTTATTATTATATTTCCAGTCCATGATAATTGTCTATTGTTCTTGCTCTAATTGTATTGACCAGAAACCCTAATACATGTGTGAATATATAGATCACAATGTGTCCCTAGTGAGCCTCTAGTTGGCTAGCTCGTTGATCAATAGATGATCATGGTTTCGTGATCATGGACATTGGATGTCATTAATAACAGGATCACATCATTGGGGAATGATGTGATGGACAAGATCCAGTCCTAAGCGTAGCACTAGACCGTGTTGTTCGGCTGCTAAAGCTTTTCTAATGTCAAGTATCATTTCCTTAGACCGTGAGATTGTGCAACTCCCGGATATAGTAGGAGTGTTTTAGGTGTACCAAACGTCATAACGTAACTTGGTGATTATAAAGGTGCACTATGTTAATCTCTGAAAGTGTCTTTGAGTTGTACGAATCGAGACCGGGATTTGTCACTCCATGTGACGGAGAGGAATCTCTGGGCCCACTCGGTAATCCATCATCATAATGATCTCAATGTGACTAAGGAGTTAGTCACAGGACGATGCATTACCGAACGAGTAAAGAGACTTGCTGGTAACGAGATTGAACAAGGTATAGGGATACTGATGATGGAATCTCGGGCAAGTATCATACCGATAGACAAAGGGAATTGCATACGGGATTGATTGAATCCTTGACATCGTGGTTCATCCGATGAGATCATCTTGGAACATGTGGGAACCAACATGGATATCCAGATCCCGCTGTTGGTTATTGGCCAGAGAGATGTCTCGGTCATGTCTGCATGTCTCCCGAACCCGTAGGGTCTACACACTTAAGGTTCGATGATGCTATGGTTATAGGGAAATAGTATACGTGGTTACCGAAGGTTGTTCGGAGTCCCGGATGAGATCCTGGATGTCACGAGGAGCTCCTAAATGGTCCGGAGGAAAGATTAATATATAGGATGTGAGGTTTTGGACACCGGAAGTGTTTCGGGCATCACCGGTAACGTACCGGGACCACCGGAAGGGTTCCGGGGGTCCACCGGGAGGGGCCACCAGCCCCAAGAGGCTTCATGGGCCAAAAGGTGGAAGGGGACCGGCCCAAAGTGGGCTGGTGCACCCTCCCCTCTCAGCCCAAGGCGCAAGAAGAGGTGGAGGGGCAAACCCTAGGCGCAGAGGGGCCCAAGGCCCACCTAGGGTGCCGCCCTCCTCTCCACCTTGGCCGTCGGCCCTCCCTGCCCAATCTAGGGCTTCCAGCACCCCTAGGGAGGGAACCCTAGGGGTGCGCACCTATAACGCATAAGATGTGATCCTATCCTTATTTTGGCGCGAGGGCCTCGATAGGGATAGAAGCACATCTCGTCGTTTCGCAAGAATGGATATCGTTACAAGTACATGTACTGAAAAGATGAGTATATGGAATTGGCTTACACTCGCCACAAGCTACATCAGAGTCGCATCAGTAAAATACATAATCATCATGAAGAAGAGCAGGGTCCGACTACGGACGAAAACAAACGATAAAAGAACAACGTCCATCCTTGCTATCCCAGGCTGTCGGCCTGGAACCCATCCTAGATCAATGAACAACAAGAAGAAGAAACTCCAAATGAACAATAATCTCA
Source organism: Hordeum vulgare subsp. vulgare (assembly GCF_904849725.1). Classification (NCBI taxonomy): domain Eukaryota; kingdom Viridiplantae; phylum Streptophyta; class Magnoliopsida; order Poales; family Poaceae; genus Hordeum; species Hordeum vulgare. Next base: position 267,373,690 of record NC_058521.1, on the reverse strand, counting down.
CTCACTTCTTAATATCGCTTTACCTGTACCTGCAACTGGTGTTGTGGTAATATGTGAGCCACAGGGGACTCAGCAATCTCATTTCCAAAGGTATCAAGACTAGCAAAGCTTAATGGGTGAGGTATGGTTAAGTGGTGAGGCTGCAGCAAGCGACTAAGCATTTATATGAGGTGGCTACTTACAAGTACAAGAATAAGAGGGGGATGATCTACAGATAGCGGACGTGAACTACTGATGATCAAATGAATGATCCTGAACACCTACTTACGTCAAACATAACCCCATCGTGTCCTCGATCAAAGAAGGAGCTCACGAAAGAGATAGTCACGGTTACACACTCAGTTGGCAAGTTTTAATTAAATTAACTTCAAGTTATCTAGAACCCGATGTCAAACAAAGTTTCCACGTTGCCACATAACCGCAGGCACGGCTTTCTGAAAGATTTAACCCTGCAGGGGTGCTCAACTAGTCCATCACAAACTACCACACGCTATGATGGAATGACCTCGATGAGGGAAACCCGTGATCTCCTCGGATTCCTATGGGAAAACCTCAACCTCGAGATAACTAAAGAAACCTCGGAATCCCTCGCACGAGACGCTCGAGAATGGTAAAACAAGTCTAGCAAGGCCGCCCGGTGGGTCGACAATCCCGATAGCAGCCGCTTATCTCGTTCTCGGGACACGACGGACAAACGAAGCGTACGGTGGCCTGATAGACATCACCCGAGTTGCCCATGGTTGGCCCCACATGATGCTCTGTTTTGTACTAGCACCATCAGCACTGGCCCTCCTTGTATTATGTTGAATTACTCCTCGGGTAGCGCTAACTCCCTATGTTTTTCAGTATTAACAGAATTATTATGTTGGGCAAATATAGTAACAATGTTGGGCCTTGCCAGACGAGCTTTATCCCAAAATGAGAATCTAGGGGGTCCCCATAACAACCCCAAGCATGTTAGGATCGCTCATTTATGGAACATAGCACCGGTAGCCGAAACTAAGGCGACAAAGGTGGAACCAAACACCAGGCTCGAAGGATGAGCCTTCCACCTTTTACCAAGTATATAGGTGCATTAAGTTAATTAGCAATTATAGGGTGATATAGCAAGGAACCCATGTTATCACATGGAAGCAACTGCACCAGCAACTAACCGCTAACACATGGTTAAGCAAGCGGTAACATAGCCAATCAGTGGTTTGCTAGGTTGTGTACAAGTTGAAGGTATTTCATGGCATTGTTGGGAGGCTGATATTTAATAAGTGGTAGGCAACGAGACATAGCGATAGAAAAAAAACAACTAGCATGGCAGTGATAGTAATGGTATGTGTGGAAATGGTCATCTTGCCTGAGATCCCGCTTGGAAGAAGATCGACTCCGTGAAGCAGACGAACTGACGTAGTCGAACGGATCCTCACACTCCGAAGCGGTCGGAACTCTATAGAGACGAAGCAAACCGGAAACAAGAATCAACACACGATATTCACCACGGCACATGCACGACATAAAGCTCAACACATATGATGCATGACCGGACTAATGCAAGGCATGACATGGCAACTCACTCCAATCAAACACTACACATTAAGTGATGCTCAATATGCAATGAGTTGCATATTGACGAAACTCCACATACGAATTATTTAGTTACTCTTGTTTAGGTACACGGCAGTATTAAATGTTGTTAAACATGGCAAGAGGTGAAGCGTAATTAAACTACCTATCTAGGCATTTTAAATGAGGCCGGAAATGACATATGGCATCTCCGAAATGACCCCATGTGTTACTTTATAATTCTGTCCAGATCTGAACTAACACGTTTTAATATTTGTTAAACAGAAAAATAAAGTGCTTCACGTGGTTCTACGTGTTGTTCCAATCAATTTACACATAGAGATCATTGAAACGGAGTTACGGTTCGAAAGATATGATCACCACAAGATATGATGCCATGAATGCAATATGTATGCCATGACAGTCACAAGCATTCCAAACCATACGAGCAACAAGATAATATGAACTACACGAGATTCTGAGCAAGTTCATATAGGACACGATCCAAACGGAGCAACGGTTCAACAAATACAAGCTACACAAGAAATAGTCATAATCTGCCAAAAACAGCAACATGGCATTTTCTATGCCCTACAACACCGAGCTACATAATTCTAAAACGCACAAACAAGACATGAGGCAGTAGTGGTCAAGATGCACAACAACATCCTACTAAATAAAACTAGCATGGAAGCATGGAACACTAGGAAAAGAACTCACAATATGGCATCACGCACACAGTTTCAGACTTAGTGAAAATAACGGTTTTTCACAGTGTAGTTATCAACCAGAAGTCATATTGACAGCAGCAAAACTATATTCTACAGGGCATAGAATGGCATGAAAATTCACAACATGCTAGAGAATCTTATGGACTACAAATGACTCCATTGCACGAACCCCAAAGGAGTTGTAGATCACTAGCAAAACTCATGGCAAGACAGCAACAAAATATTACATAATTCAGACTTAGAAATATTTCAGCATATCCAAAACAGCACTATTTCCAAGCATGTTGATAACAAGCAAAAAACACCTAAACATGGATTTCTATTGCAACCAAAATTACCAGAGGCTAGCCTACCTATCCAAGAACATATCTCTAGTTCACAACTCATGTATATCACACACGGAATAAATCACACAAAATAGACAAGAGGGCAACATGGCAAAATATCATGCACGCTAACTTACTCGAAAGGTAAAACTAATTGCACAGTTAATTCTATGGATTTTACTACCCCGAAAACATATATAATATGTGGGGTTCGAAAAATAAAACTAGTGCTACAATTAAATGCGGGAATAGGCCTAAACAGATATAGCAAAACTATTGATGACACTATCATGCAAAATGCAAAGAAACTATTCTAAAACACATGGCAAAGGGTAACGAACATCGTGAACATTTTATCTACGGGGTTGAACAAACTGGACATGCACAAAAATATGTATGCAACAATTAACCTATTAGAACAGCACGCAAATCTAGGCAAACGGCGGGTCAAACTACTCCAAACATGCATGCAAGTTGCAAAACATGAATCTACACGAAAAACTACACTACATATATAACTCATCGCGATCCGACGTACCGATAAAAATCTATGGGCGTTTGAAAAAATACTCTATTTCCTGAAATTATTAAATCGCAGGAAAAACCTAAAATCTAATCGGGCCAAAACTGGTGTCGCAACTTAGTTAAACTCGCCTCCGGCGTCATATAGGGAAAAGGGGGAGCAGCTCACCTTGCCTCATGGGCCGGGTCGATGGGGAGGAGGCAGTGGGCCTCGCGCGCTGATGGACTGAGGCGAGGCGGGGCGGTGGGTTGCTGGATCTGGGCCTTGGCACACCAGGCCAGAGCGACGGGCTGCTGCTCGAGCCGGCCCACGAGCGATGAGCTGGCGCTTGGGTGGACAACGTGTGCGGGAGCAGGGGTTCTTCCTCCTCCCGCGAACCAGAGGAGGTAGCGACGTTGGGCCGACTCCGGCGATGGGAAAGGGGGATCGATGGGGCCGGCCGGATCTGGATTAATCCGGGCACGGGAGCCCCATTCCCGGCGGTGAGGAGATCGGAGGTGCCCTGGGTGAGCAGATCGATGACGGCCAGATCCATGGTGGCGGCTCTGAGCTGCTAGGAAGCCGGCAGCAGGGCATGGCAGTGTGGGGCGAGGCGAGAGTGGTGGGGCAAACGTTGGTGGAGGCGGAGCTCCAGCAACCGGCGGCGGGGCGCGAGGATGATGCTGCAGCAGCGGCGAGGTGAGCGGGAGGCGCTCGAGGACGGGGCGGTTGCGGGGCTGCAGCGCACCTCGGGCTTGCGGCGGCAGCGGTACCGGGCCCGGCGGGCCTCAGATGGGCTTGGGTGGGACCACGACGGCTGGAGGCTGAGGAGTGAGGAGGTGGGAGGAGAGAGAGCGGCTAGGGTTGCGCGAATCCCGAGGTGGGAGGCTAGGTTGCCTATTTTTTACGAAGAGACAAACTATTTAAAGGCATGGAGGCTAGGGTTAGCAGTTTTTCGCCTCGCTTTCAACCGTGCGATCGGAATCGAACGGTCTCGCATGCGGGGACGGTCTAGGTGGATGTGAAGAGTGGCTAAGCGGAGGATGAGAGAGAAATGGGTGACCCAGCAACGATATTTTAAAACCGAAAAACGTCTGACGATAAACCGAAGACAATGCCGCTACGGTCAACCGTTCGGGTACCAGACGGACTCCGATTGCGACGAAAATTGGCAGTCGGCCTACCTACATTTAAATAAGACCGCACGCCAAGTTTCGACCCAATCAGAGAACATTTTCAATGCACTTCTAAAACAAGATTTTAACGATGTCGCGGGCACGTGCGTGTGTGGTTGGTTTCAAAATGGTCAACGTCGATAACTGAGAGAACCGACAACTACTAATGGATGCAGGTTTCAAAAACTGGCGGCAACAGAGTGTCGATGCAATGCAGATGATGTGAATGATGCGACGATGAGTGCGACAAACAAACTAAACACACGGCGGCAATGGAATAAAAGGGGAATCTTCTGGAGCGTCGGTCTCGGGCTATCACAACTCTCCTACACTACAAGAGGATCTCGACCCGAGATCCAAGAATGAAACGGGAAGAGGAAGAGAAAGAGCATGAGGTAAAACTTAATTGTTTCTTTGGCAAACGAGTGAAACCAACGATCCTTGGAGGTTGCAAAGATATGACGAATGAGATGAGAAACAAGCAAGAATTCACAGAAAATTTCGACAGCACTTCAGTAGGAAAATAGGGCGAAATTTAGATATGATGGAAAAATCTTGAAAAGATTAAAAACAATCCAACTAAATTGATAAGAAAGGGAACAAAGTGATCTTGAAAAAGACAAAAATGATAGACTGAAGAGAGCAACATCACAAGGCCTCCGTTACAGAATAGAAACTAGATCTTGGAAAAAAGAATGAAGAAGAAAATGAGAACTACTACCACAAGGATATTGAAGAACACCTTGAGAATGAATAGATCTTGAGCCGCCTAATAAAAAACTAAACAAGGCACCGGAATAATTGAGAGACAAACGAAGAGACAACAATTGAGAAGAATTTGAGAACGAAAGCTAAAAGATGAGAACGAAGAAGTCTTCTAAAATGATGGCCTTCGTAGGATCAAGAAATGAACACAAAACTGAAATCCACCAGATAGATAAGGCAAGACTTTCTAATGATCGAAACCAATTGAAGAGACACAAGCTGAGAATGAAGAGAAGGGACACCACCAAAATAACTGAGGCACTCCATAATAAGAAGAATGAATGGTTGAGCCAATGATGAAATGAATTTAGATCACTCTTGAAGAGGAATATGAGTGATGAAAAACATACTTACATCATAACTGAAGAGAGTTAAAGATCTCCGGTAAAAATTAGAAGAGAAAGGAAAGATCCTAGGAAAGAACCTGTGGGTTATGGGGACACTCAAAAGAAACCACCATTGAAACAATTGATAAAGAAGAGAGATTACACCGGTATAAATGAAAACTTGATGAGGTGCGAACCTCGAAACAATTGAAAGGATTGAAAACAAGAACTTCTCGGATATCTTCAACACACCGGGTAGTACACAGATGTATGAAAACCAAGAAAGACTTGATAGAATTTCCAACACTCGGAAGCACTAGCAAATGAAAAGGATAAGATGAAAACGGATAGCTTAAATTGAATTCGCCAGAAAAGAGAAGAAGAACGAAAAAAAATGATGAACTTAAAACTCCTGAGAATCTTCACAATCAATCACCAGATACAAATGGAAGAAGATAGAGGAAGCATCACTGAAGAGAAAGACACTTGGATGATGATTGAATCACTCAAGAAAAGGGTGGGAGGGCGTGGAAAAATAAAGACAACATGAGACAGATGAGACGAACTCCGGAAAGAAATGAGATATTGCTCTTGAAAAATATATTGGAGAGGATAGAATAACTTAAAGAGAAGCGCACCGGTTGAAAAGAAATGATATGACGACTCCAGTTGAAAAAGAATTGATATGAAAATTTGATTGAGCAAAAGGATTAGCACTCTAATAAAAAATATGAGAAGAATTGATGTGAATTCACCACTTGACATCGAAGCAACTCGAATTACCATATTCCGACAAAACAAAGGATGAGGCTTACGAAACAAGCCAGAACAAATTCATAACAGAGATTTCGTCCGATATTTTCATGGACAGATTCGCACGGGCTCGATCCTACAGTAGACATCATGTACAAGGTAGTGCACATGACATACGAAGCGTCCCCGAGTCGTAGCAAGCTACAAGGACTCTTTAAGACACAACGAGAACCACTGTAAGACGACCGTGAACAGACGAAACCACTAGATGTCGAACCCCAACCTCACATCATGCATCTTTCGGAAGATTGTCCTATAAGTAACTACTTGAATTCCCACGTAAGAACTCCCGAATTTTCTGGTCATGCAATCTGGTCCATGGATACAAGGAGTAATATATCACTCAACTCCTATACTAACCCGTACAGTGTATCACATCCGTCAACACATAACCAGAAATCTTAAAAACTCATCTATCTGAGACCCTCGTAATCACAACGATACTAAGTATAGCGATACATCCGGACCTATCTGCACCAGTACTGGGGAAGCCACACTGCTCTCGCCACTACTAGTATTGAAACAATTTTGAACATCCTCCGTCCTGAGATATTAAGAAATCTGAATGATAACGATGTGCTCAAGAATCCCGTGGAGCTCGACTCCCCGGAAGAAATCAAGTCAAACAGGAGGCACCAAGACACAACTCCATCACACCGGCATCATATAGATTCCAAAAATACTTGTGTGTTCTTAGAAAAATTGAGTAAGAAGAGGAGTAGAACTAAAATTATTACGTCAAGAATCCTCACTAGAGCATAGAAGAGGAGAAAAACAATCCTACTCTTCGATATATAACTAGACTCAAAGCAGTTTTTACTAGACTTTACTCGTCCAAGTTCGATCAATCAAGGGGGCTCCTAGGTCGGTACTGCTCTGATACCAACTTGTAATGCCCAAGATGTGATCCTATCCTTATTTTGGCACGATGGCCTCGACAGGGATAGAAGCGCATCTCATTGTTTCGCAAGAGTGGATATCGTTACAAGTACATGTACTGAAAAGATGAGTATATTGAATTGGCTTACACTCGCCACAAGCTACATCAGAGTCACACTAGTAAAATACATAATCATCATGAAGAAGAGCAGGGTCCGACTACGGACGAAAATAAACGATAAAAGAACAACGTCCATCCTTGCTATCCCAGGCTGCCGGCCTGGAACCCATCCTAGATCAATGAAGAAGAAGAAGAAACTCCAAATGAACAATCATCGCACTCACGTCTTAATCTCGCTTTACCTGTACCTCCAACTGGTGTTGTGGTAATCTGTGAGCCACAGGGGACTCAACAATCTCATTTCGAAAGGTATCAAGACTAGCAAAGCTTAATGGGTGAGATATAGTTAAGTGGTGAGGCTGCAGCAAGCGACTAAGCATTTATATGAGGTGGCTACTTATGAGTACAAGAATAAGAGGGGGATGATCTACGCATAGCAGACGTGAACTAGTGATGATCAAATGAATGATCATTAACACCTACTTAAATCAAACATAACCCCACCGTGTCCTCGGTCGGAGAAGGAGCTCACGAAAGAGACAGTCGCGGTTACGCACTCAGTTGGCAAGTTTTAATTAAATTAACTTCAAGTTATCTAGAACCGGATGTCAAACAAAGTTTCCACGTTGCCACATAACAGCGGGCACGGCTTTCCGAAAGATTTAACCCTGGAGGGGTGCTCCAACTAGTCCATCACAAACTACCACACGCTGTGATGGAATGACCTCGATCACGGAAACCCGTGATCTCCTCGGATTCCTATTGGAAAACTCAACCTCGAGATAACCCAAAGCATCCTCGGAATCCCTCGCACGAGACGCTTGAGAAAGGTAAAACAAGTCCAGCAAGGCCGCCCAGCGTGTCGACAATACCGATAGGAACCGCGTATCTCGTTGTCAGGACACGACGGATAAGCGAAGAATACGGTGGCCTGATAGACATCACCCGAGTTGGCCCGGGTTGGCCCCGCACGGTGCTTTGTTTTGGATTAGCACCATCAGCAATGGCCCTCCCCGTATTATGTTGAATTACTCCTCGGGTAGCGCTAACTCCCTATGTTTTTCCGTGTTAACAGAATTATTATGTTCGGCAAATATAGTACCAATGTTGGGCCTTGCCAGACGAGCTTTATCCCAAAACGAGAATCTAGGGGGTCTCCATAACAACCCCAAGTATCTTAGGAGCGCTCATTTATGGAACATAACACCGGTAGCCGAAACTAAGGTGGCAAAGCTGGAACAAAACACCAGGCTAGAATGCCAAGCCTTCCACCTTTTACGAAGTATATAGGTGCATTAAATTAATTAGCAATTATAGGGTGATATAGCAAGGAACCCAGGTTATCACATGGAAGCAACTGCACGTGCAACTAGCAACGCTAACACATGGTTAAGCAAGCGGTAGCATAGCCAATCAGTGGTTTGCTAGGTTGTGTACATGTTGAAGGTATTTCATGGCATTGTTGGGAGGCTGATATTTAACAAGTGGTAGGCAACGAGACATAGCGATAGTAACGAAATCAACTAGCATGGCAATGATAGTAATGGTATCTGGGGAAATGGTCATCTTGCCTGAGATCCCGCTTGGAAGAAGATCGACTCCGTGAAGCAGACGAACCGACGTTGTCGAACGGATCCTCACACTCTGAAGCGGTCGGAACTCTATCGAGACGAAGCAAACCGGAAACAAGAATCAACACACGATATTCACCACGGCACATGCACGACATAACGCTCAACACATATGATGCATGACCGGACTAATGTAAGGCATGATATGGCAACTCACTCCAATCAAACACTACACATTAACTGAAGCTCAATATGCAACGAGTTGCATATTGATGAAACGCCACATATGAATTATTTAGTTACTCTTGTTTAGGTACACGGCAGTATTAAATGTTGTTAAACATGGCAAGAGGTGAAGCATAATTAAACTACCTATCTAGGCATTTTAAATGAGGCCGGAAACACCATATAGCATCTCTGAAATGACCCCATGTGTTATGTTATAATTCTGTCCAGATCTGAACTAACACGTTTTAATATTTGTTAAACAGAAAAATAAAGTGGTTCACGTGGTTCTACGCGTCGTTCTAATCAGTTTACACATAGAGATCATTGCAAACGGAGCTACGGTTCAAAAGATATGATCACCGCAAAATATGATGCCATGAATGCATATGTATGCAATGACAGTCAAAAGCATTCCAAACCATACAAGCAACAAGATAATATGAACTACATGAGATTCTAAGCAATTTCATATAGGACACGATCTAAACGGAGCAATGGTTCAACAAGTACAAGCTACACAAGGAATAGTCATAATCTGCCAAAAACAACAACATGGCATTTCCAACACCCTACAACATTGAGGTTCATAATTCTAAAACACGCAAACAAGACATGAGGCAGTAGTGGTCAAGATGCACAATAACATCCTAGTAAATACAACTAGCATGGAAGAATGAAACACTAGGAAAAGAACTCACAAAATGGCATCTCGCACACACTTTCAGACTTAGTGAAAATAACAGTTTTTGACAATGCAGTTATCAACCAGAAGGCATATTAACAGCAGCAAAACTATATGCTACAGGGCATAGAATGGCATGAAAATTCATAGCATGCTAGAGAATCTTATGGACTACAAATAACTTCATTGCACGAACCCCAAAGGAGTTGTAGATCACTAGCAAAACTCATGGCAAGACAACAACAAAATATTACAGATCTGAGACTTGGAAATATTTCAGCATCTCCAAAATAGAACTATTTCCTAGCATGTTGACAAAAAGTAAACAACACCTAAACATGGATTTCTATTGCAACCAAAATTACCAGAGGCTAGCCTACCTATCCAAGAGCATATGTCTAGTTCACAACTCATGCATATCACGCACGGAATAAATCACACAAAATAGACAAGAGGGCAACATGGCAAAATATCATGCACGCTAACTTACTCTAAAGGTAAAACTAATTGCATAGTTAATTCTATGGATCTTTCTACCATGAAAACATATATAATATGTGGGGTTCGAAAAATAAAACTAGCACTACAATTAAATGCGGGAATAGGCCTAAATAGATATAGCAAAACTATTGATGACACTATCATGCAAAATGCATAGAAACTATTCAAAAATACATGGCAAAGGGTAACGAACATCAAGAACATTTTATCTACAGGATTGAACAAACCGGACGCGCACAAAAATATGTACGCAACAATTAACCTATTAGGACAGCATGCAAATCTAGCCAAATGACGGGTCAAACTACTCCAAACATGCATGCAAGTTGCAAAATATGAATCTATGTGAAAAACTACACAAGATACATATATAACTCATCGTGATCCGATGTACGGATAAAAATCTACGGGTGTTTGAAAAATACTCTATTTCCTAAAATTATTGAATCACAGGAAAAACCTAAAATCTAATCGGGCCAAAACTGGTGGGCGTAACTTAGCTAAACTCGTCTGGGGCTACATATAGGGAAAAGGGGGAGCATCTCACCTTGCCTCATGGGACGGTCGGTGGGGAGGAGGCAGTGGGCCTCGCGCGCTGATTGGTTGAGGCGTGGCGGGGCGTCTGGTTGCTGGATCTGGGCCTTGGCGCACCACGCCGGAGCAACGGGCTGCTGCTCGAGCCGGCCCACGAGCGGTGAGCTTGCACTCGGGTGCACAAAGCGTGCGGGAGCAGGGATTCTTCCTCCTCCCGCGAAGCAGAGGAGGTGGCCACGTTGGGCCGACTCCGGCGATGGGAAAGGGGGATCGATGGGGGCCGGCCGGATCTGGATTAATCCGGGCACGGGAGCCCCATTCCCGGCAGTGAGGAGATCGGAGGTGCCCTGGGTGAGCAGATCGATGACGGCCAGATCCATGGTGGCGGCTCTGAGCTGCTAGGAAGCCGGCAGCAGGGCATGGCAGCGCGGGGCGAGGCGAGGGCGGTCGGGCGAACGGTGGTGGGGGCGGAGGTCCTGCGAACGGTGGCGGGGCGCGAGGACGATACTGCAGTGGCGGCGAGGCGAGAGGGAGGCGCTTGAGGATGGGGCGGCTACGGGGCTGCAACGCAGCTCGGGCTTGCGGCGGCTGCGGTTCCGGGCCCGGCGGGCCTCAGATGGGATTGGGCGGGCCCACGTCGGCTGGAGGCTGAGGAGTGAGGAGGTGGGAGGAGAGAGAGCGGCTAGGATTAAGCGGATCGTGAGGTGGGAGGCTAGGCTGCTTGTTTTGGACGAGGAGACAATCTATTTAAAGGAATGGAGGCTAGGGTTGGCAGTTTTTCGCCCCGGTTTCAACCGCGCGTTCGGAATCAAACGGTCTCACACGTGGGGATGGTCTAGGTGGCTGTGAAGAGTGGCTAAGCGGAGGATGAGAGGGAAATGGGCGACCCAACAATGATATTTTAAAACCGAAAAACGTCAGACGATAAACCGAAGACGGTGCCGCTACGGTCGACCCTTCGGGTACCACACGGACTCCGATTGCGACGAAAATTGGCAGGCGGCCTACCAACATTAAACTAAGACCGCACGCTAAGTTTTGAACCAATCCGAGAATATTTCAACACACTTTTAAAACCAGATTTTAACGATGCCGCAGGCGCATGCGTGTGTGGTTGGTCTCAAAACCGTCAACGTCGATAACGGAGAGAACTCGCAACTACTAACGGATGCAGGTTTCAAAAACTGGCGGCAACAGAGTGACGATGCAATGCAGATGATGCGAATGATGTGATGATGAGGGCGACAAACAAACAATCACACGGCGGCAACGGAATAAAAGGGGAATCTTCTGGAGCGTCGGTCTCGGGCTATCACAACACCCTCTCTCCCTCCCTCCTATATATACCCAAGGTTTGGGGCTGATTTGAGACACGAAAACTCTATCTCTCGGCGCAACCCTTCCTCCCTCTATCCTCGTCCTCCACATAGCTTAGCGAAGCTCTGCCGGAGAACCACGTAGCTCCACCGCCACCACGCCGTCATGCTGCCGGAGCTCTCTCCCTCAACCTCTCCTTCCTCCTTGCTGGTTCAAGGTGTTGGAGACGTCACCGGGCTGCACGTGTGTTGAATGCGGCGGTGTCGTAGTTCGGCACATAGATCGGAATCCACCACGATCTGAATCGCAGCGAGTACGACTCCATCAGCCGCGTTTAGAGTAACGCTTCCAGTTAGCGATCTTCAAAGGTATGAATATGCTCTACAACCTCTCTCGTTGCTGGTTTCTCCATAGATAGATCCTTGTATGGCATAGGAAAATTTTGAAATTAATACGATCCCCAATAGTGGCATCTGAGCCAAGATTCTATGCGTAGATTCTATGCACGAGTAGAAAACAAAATTTGTGGGCGCTGATTTGTCAACTTGCTTGCCATTACTAGTCTTATCTTTTTTCAGCGGTATTGTGGGATGAAGCGGCCCGGACCGACCTTACACATACGCTTACATGAGACTGGTTCCACCGACAGACATGTACTTGGTGCATAAGGTGGCTAGCGGGTGTATGTCTCTCCCACTTTAGTCGAATTGGATTCGATGAAAAGGGTCCTTATGAAGGGTAAATAGCATTGGCATATCAACATGGTGGCTGTCACGTAGGTAAGAAGTGTTCTTGCTAGAAACCCAAACCATCCACGTAAAACTTGCAACAACAATTAGAGGACGTCTAACTTATTTTTGCAGGGTATGCTATGTGATGTGATATGGCCAAAAGGATGTGATGTTTCATATGTGATGTATGAGATTGATCATGTTCTTGTAATAGGATTCATGACTTGCATGTCGATGAGTATGACAACCGGCAGGAGCCATAGGAGTTGTCTTAATTTATTGTATGAGATGCAACGCCATGCTGATTACTTTACTTTATCGCTAACGGTTAGCTATACTAGTAGAAGTAATAGTTGGCGTGACAACTTCACGGAGACACAATGATGGAGATCATGATGATGGAGATCATGGTGTCATGCAGGTGATGATGATGATCATGGTGCCTCGAAGATGGAGATCAAAGGAGGAAGATGATATTGGCCATATCATGTCACTATATGATTGCATGTGATGTTTATCATGTTTTTCATCTTATTGCTTAGAACGACGGTAGCAAAGATAAGATGATCCCTCATTAAAATTTTGAGATAAGTATTCCCCTAAGTGTGCACCGTTGCGAAGGTTCGTTGTCTCAAAGCACCACGTGATGATCTGGTGTGATGGATTCTAACGTTCGCATACAACGGTTGTAAGCCAGTTTACACACGCAAAACACTTAGATTGACTCGACAAGCCTAGCATGTACAGACATGGCCTCGAATACGGGAAACCGAAAGGTCGAACATGACTCGTATGGTTGATACGATCAGCATAGGGATGCTCACCATTGATGACTAGTCCGTCTCACGTGATAATCGGACATAGGCTAGTCGACGTGGATCATGTGTCACTTGGATGGCTAGAGGGATGTCGATCTAAGTGGGAGTTCATGAGTAATTTGATTAGATGAACTTAATTATCATGAACTTAGTCTTAAATTGTCTTTACAAATATTGTAGATCCAATGGCCAACGCAAATGTCTTATTCAACTTCAACACGTTCCTAGAGAAAACCTAGCTGAAAGACGATGGTAGCAATTATGCGGATTGAGATCGTAACTTGAAGCTCATCCTCATGGTTTCCAAGAAGGCATATGTCCTTGATGCACCGCTAGGTAATCCTCCCGTTCCTGCAGCACACCAGGACGCTAGAAACGCCTGGCAGTCGTGGAGTGATGACTACTCTCTCGTTCAGTGCGGCATGCTTTATAGTTTAGAACCGGGGCTCCAAAGGCGTTTTGAGCAACATAGAGCATATGAGATGTTCGAGGAGCTGAAACTTGTTTTTCAAGATCATGCCCGGGTTGAGAGATATGAAGTCTCCGACAAGTTCTTTAGCTGTAAGATGGAGGAGAATAGTTCTGTCAGTGAGCACATACTCAGAATGTCTGAGTTGCACAACCGCTTGACTCAGCTGGGAGTTGAAATTTCGGATGATGCGGTCATTGACAGAATCCTCCAGTCGCTTCCACCTAGCTACAAAGGCTTTGTGATGAATAACAACATGCAAGGGATGGAAAAGACTATTCCCGAGTTGTATTCAATGCTGAAATTTGCGGAGGTAGAAATCAAGAAAGAGCATCAAGTGTTGATGGTCAATAAGACCACCAGTTTCAAGAAGGGCAAGGGTAAGAAAAGCTTCAAGAAAGACGGCAAATTTGTTGCCGTGCCCGGTAAGCCAGTTGTCGGGAAGAAGTCAAAGAAAGGAAATAAGCCTCAGACTGAGTGCTAGTACTGCAAGGGGATCAGTCACTGGAAGCGGAATTGCCCCAAGTACTTAGCAGACAAGAAGGCCGACAACATCAAAGGTATATGTGATATACTTGTTATTGATGTGTACCTTACCAGCGCTCATAGTAGCTCCTGGGTATTTGATACCGGTGTTGTTGCTCACATTTGCAACTCTAAGCAGGAACTACAGAACAAGCGTAGGCTGGCTAAGGACGAGGTGACGATGCACGTCGGGAATGGTTCCAAGGTAGATGTGATCGCCGTCGGCATGCTACCTCTACATCTACCTTTGGGATTAGTTATAAACATTAATAATTGTTATTTAGTACCAGCTTTAAGCATGAACATTGTATCGGGATCTCGCTTGATGCAAGATGGCTACTCATTTAAATCTAAGAATAATGGTTGTTCTATTTATATGAGTGGTATGTTTTATGGTCATGCCCCGCTCGTTAATGGTTTATTCCTAATGAATCTCGATCGTGATGATACACATATTCATAGTGTGAGTGCTAAAAGATGCAAGGTTGATAATGATAGTCCCACATACTTGTGGCACTGCCGCCTTGGTCATATTGGCATAAAGCGCATGAAGAAACTCCATACAGATGGTCTTTTGGAGTCACTTGATTTTGAATTATTTGACACATGCAAACCGTGCCTCATGGGCAAGATGACCAAGACTCCGTTCTCGGGAACAATGGAGCGAGCAACTAACTTATTGGAAATAATACATACCGATGTATGCGGTCCAATGAGCGTTGAAGTCCGCGATGGTTATCGTTATGTTCTCACCCTCACCGATGATTTAAGTAGATATGGGTATGTCTACTTCATGAAACACAAGTTTGAAACCTTTGAAAAGTTCAAGGAATTTCAGAGTGAGGTGGAGAATCAACGCAACAAGAAAATAAAGTTTCTACGATCTGATCGTGGAGGAGAATATTTGTGTCATGAGTTTGGCACACACTTACGGAAATGTGGAATTGTTTCACAACTCATGCCGCCTGGCACACCGCAGCGTAACGGTGTGTCTGAACCTCGTAATCACACTTTATTGGATATGATGCGATCTATGATGTCTCTTACCGATTTACCGCTATCATTTTGGTGATATGCATTGGGAACTGCCGCATTCACTTTAAATAGGGCACCATCTAAATCCGTTGAGATGACACCGTATGAATTAAGGTTTGGCAAGAAACCTAAGCTGTCGTTTCTTAAAGTTTGGGGCTGCGATGCTTACGCGAAAAAACTTCAACCAAAGAAGCTCGAACCCAAAGCAGAAAAATGTGTCTTCATAGGATACCCTAAGGAAACTATTGGGTACACCTTCTATCTTAGATCCGAAGGCAAGATCTTTGTTGCTAAGAACGGATCATTTCTAGAGGAAGAGTTTCTCTCGAAAGAAATAAGTGGGAGGAAAATAGAACTTGATGAGGTAATTGTACCTCCTCTCGAATCGGAGAGTAGCGCAGCGCAAGAAAATGTTTCTGACGCGCCAGCACCGGCTGGAGATGAAGTTAATGATGACGATCATGACACTTCGGATCAAATTGCTATTGAACCTCGAAGGTCGACAAGGGTACGTTCCGCACCAGAATGGTACGGCAACCCTGTCATGGAAATCATGTTGTTGCACAACAGTGAACCTTCGAACTATGAAGAAGCGATGGCGGGTCCGGATTCCAACAAATGGCTTGAGGCCATGAAATCCGGGATAGAATCCATGTATGAGAAAAAAGTATGGACTTTGGTGGACTTGCCCGATGATCGGCAAGCCATAGAAAATAAATGGATCTTCAAGAAGAAGACTGACGCGGATGGGAATGTGACCATCTATAAGGCTCGACTTGTCGCTAAGGGTTATCGACAAGTTCAAGGGATTGACTACGATGAGACCTTCTCACCCGTAGCGATGCTGAAGTCGGTCCGAATCATGTTAGCAATTGCCGCATTTTATGATTATGAAATCTGGCAAATAGACGTCAAAACAGCATTCCTAAACGACTTTCTTAAAGAAGAATTGTATATGATACATCCGGAAGGTTTTGTCGATTCTAGCAATGCTAACAAAGTATGCAAGTTCCACCTCTCCATCTATGGGCTGGTGCAAGCATCTCGGAGTTGGACCGTTCGCTTTGATGAGGTGATCAAAGTGTTTGGGTTTATACAGACTTATGGAGAAGCCTGTATTTACTAGAAAGTGAGTGGGAGCTCTGTAGCATTTCTCATATTATATGTGGATGACATATTGTTGATGGGAAATGATATAGAACTATTGGAAAGCATCAAGGCCTATTTGAATAAGAGTTTTTCAATGAAAGACCTTGGAAAAGCTGCATACATATTAGGCATCAAGATCTATAGAGATCGACCGAGACGCCTCATAGATCTTTCACAAAGCACATACCTTGACAAGATACTGAAGAAGTTCAGTATGGAGAAGGCTAAGAAGGGGTTCTTGCCTGTATTGCAAGGTGTGCGGTTGAATCCGACTCAACGACTGTCCACGGCGGAAGATAGAGAAAAGATGAGTACTATCCCCTATGCTTCAGCCATAGGCTCTATCATTGTGACACCCTGATTTTTTCAAACTTTTTCTTTCAAAACCTTTTGGATTTTTAATTGCAAACCTGGTGGATTTTCAAATCTTTTCAACCAAGTTGGATTTGTGAGTCTCTAATTTTTTTCCCAAGCAACCCAAAACCCTCCTCCTCTTGCCCAAACCTTTTTACACCTCTCTTGGATTTATTTTCAATATTTAATTCTTTCCAATAATTCTTTTCTTTATTTTGGGAATTATGGCATCACCATGGGTTGTGAAGCAACCTATAGTTTGGATGATCTATAAACCCCCCAAACTTTTCCCACATCTTCTCATTATCATATAGTCCCAAAATCTCCAAAAATATTTCCTTGCCCAATATAAAATTCTGGCAAGAATAATAATTTCTTTTCTAACCAGAATTGTCCCATTGTGAAGCAACCCTATTTTTCCTATTCTACAAAATTCCCAATAAATTTCGCCAGTTCCTAGGGATCCTATTTAGCCCCAATATGCAAAAGCATCAGATGGTCCAGTACAAATTTTGAGCAAGAAAGCTTTGTTAAGTTTCTACGGAATCTGAACATTTGTTAAGGAAGTGCTAGCTAGGGGTGCACAAATGATCTATACATTTTTGAGCGTGTGTACACTATTAAATAACACTCCTCAACCAAGTTTCACCCTCAGCAAAACATGTATGTGAGTGCCTCAAGTTCATTTCCATTCTGGACCAGAAAGATGGTTTTCAAAGGAACTATGTTCATTTTTTCTTCAAACCATTTCAAACTTTGCCAGTTTGTAATCTTTCCACTATGATCGTCCGCAAGACATTAATGGCTCCGGACCCGTCCCGTCGCTCCCCTGCCCTCCTCCATCACTTCATCCCCGCGCCACGACGGCCAGCTCGCCGTCCTTGCTCAAGTGGCAAGCCCGAGCCTCACCGCTTCAGGAGAGCTCGGCGGTGCTCGTCGCTGGCCTATATAAGGTGTTGCCCGATCCCTCCTAGCCCATCTCCCCACCCCTCCACCCCTGGATTAGCCATAGAGACTCCCGGCAAGAGTCGGGAGCTCGTCTCCCTGAGCTCCCGCGAACGGCTCCGTCGCCAAATTGCCTCTGTCGCCAGCCACCTACACCCTTTCCCAGTCAAATTCGAGGCCACCAGCGAGATCCCCTGGTCTCCCTGGTCCTCCTCGAGCTTTCGTTGAGCCAAACCTCTGCCAAAATTGTTGTTGTCGACGACCACCATAGAATCCACCCGCCGGAGAAAGAGGGGCGACACCGTCTGTCCACCTCCGGAGGAGCTACTGGTACAGGGGGAACCGTCGTTGAGAGCCCGATCCATTCCCGTCATCTCCCAGCCCCACCGTCGTCCCTATTGCCGGTGAGCGCCGCCGGTGAGCCGTCCTTCTCTGTCTCCCTCCTCTCTCTCTCTGTTTCAAAAGGGCAAGCCCCACCTGCCAGTGTCTGGCGCCCGCGCCCGAAGCGGTAAGTGGAGGCACCTCCTCCACTTTACGCCTTCGATGTGGCCTCTCCCAGGTTTTAATTTTTTTGATTTAATTTTCCGATTTGACCAGCAACTTTGACCCTTTATAACTTTTTGTTCCTAAGTACAAATCAATTGATGCTTTTTGCATTGAGTTGGTACTGAGCCCCTCTAATTTCTGGTAAATTTTGGTATTTTTCCTATACTCACAGAATTTCTGGTTAATAAAAAGGTATTACGTGACATTTTCTATTTCCAAGTTTAAAATATTTCAGAGGGAAATCTTGGTGAATTTGAAGACCAGGAGTGTTTGAACCACCCAACTAATCAAGGCAAGCCATGATACCCATGTGATGTAGTATTTTCATAGCATATCATATTTTCATGCATTATGCTCATTTATTTGCTATAAAATAAATCCATAGTAAATTATTTAATGTAAATAATTGCTCATTGTCATAAACCAATATATTTGGAATAACTTCGTGGTTGATCAAGAGTCACCTGTCCGGGCTTAACCGTGCAACCACATTTTGCCGGTATGGGGCGGCCGTGACTTGAGCTGGCCGCGTGACCTTTCACAGGTACCTACAAAGAGGGAGGGTTATGCACGCGTGCTACCCTGATCACGTAGGCGGTGATAACCGTGTGAGCCCAGTTGAGTTGTTTTGGGCCAGTCGCCGGTTGGGACAGTTTAGTTTCGCCACGATGGTGGCAGGTGTCATGAGGACACATGGCCAACCATGCCAGGACTCCGGGGGAGGATGATTGTCGGTGGTACGATGCGAGAGTCACGGGTCAGGCAGGTTTCGTTGGAGCAATGTTGGTCCACCGGAATGGGATCACGAGGTCAGTGCTCCATGATGTGGGTAAAGTGTGCAACCTCTGCACAGTGTCAAACCTATTCGAATAGCCGTGTCCATGGTATTGGACAGCCCGACCAGATCTCAGTAGATAGTCAACCATATCAGTGTTAGTAATGATGGAAGAACTCTTCAAATGATTGGAGATGCTCGATGAGTATTCTGTGTGTTGTGAGACAACCCAGAGATGAGTAAGTTGATAACTGGTACCATTAGTAACATTGCTTAATAATTTGCTATATTGATTGCCATGCTATTGTTTGGTGCATTACTTGGTTGTTGTGAGCTTGCGAGTACATTCCAAGTACTCACCTAGCGTATCATGCCAGATGCAGGAGAAGCCGAGAACGGAGGTCCTGATGGTCCGTACTAGGAAGAGGCCACAACAGTGTCCCTGTGGATGGAGTTGCCGCTATGTTCCGCTACGCTATAGAAGTACTTAGTAGTCTCGAGGCCCCACTATGTTTCATAAATAATGTGGATACTGTTGCAGCACCAAGGGTGCCTTTGGCCTCGCTATCCTTGTAAGATATGTACTTGTAATCGTATGCTATCAATAAAGTCAGTTATGTTCTGTGACAAGTTGTTTAGTGTTTCCAGAAGACATGATCTCTGGGCTAGAAACACTGGTAATCCGGTTCTCTGAACCGGGATGCCACAACGCTTGGTATCAGAGCCACGCAGACTGTAGGACACCCTAGTTAGCCGCGTTAGCACGACGAGTAGTATAGGGTCTTGAGTATGCATGTGCTTCCTGCATTCTCATTGTTGCATTTGATTGCTGCATGGCATGCATCATGATTCATTGTTTTACTAACCTTTGGCTTTGTGAGTGTAGATGGCACCAGTACTATATCATTTCCAGTATGAGCCTGCACCATCCTCCTTTCCAGTACTGCTCCAGAATGTTTGGCTTCGACTGTATCCTTATGGCGAAGATCCAGCGTACCAGGTGTTTCGGCAGCAGCTTGTCGAGTCCATGTACGAGTACCATGCGCAGGCTTACTTGGTTGCAAGCTCGGATATTGGTAGCTACTCTCGCTCTACTAAGGGCGGAAAGGCTTCTACTCCGGAGCTGGCAGTTCAGTTTGCTGCGGTGGAGGCTCTCACTGACTTGCGCTTCCACGAGGTCGAGATGCAGACTCATCCAGGTTTCTTCCACTATCCCACCCTGTCGCCTTCGATAGGGCGAGTCATTTTTTTCTCCTGTAGACCCGGCATGTGACAGTGCGACTGTTGTGTTGTCTCGCTACGTGAACGCCAGCTATCGCACAATTGTATCCCTGGCTGAGGAGCTGTCCCGTCTCCAGGCGGCACTTGTTGTCGCAACTGCAGTGCCACCTTCACGCCGGTCTACTGTTCCACCCACATACTCACCACCACTTCCACCCCCACCCGGATTTGATATTCCCTCTGGCTCTTCAGTGCCGCCAAGCACTTCGTCTGGCAGCCGTCGTGAGACTCCTTCTGAGTGGGCCTCACTCCTAGCCACTCCTGCTGCTCCGATGCTGAGGCGTCGTGCTCCTTCTTCCTTGGAAGCAGGACCGTCCCGTCAGCGTCGTCGTGTTTCCTTTGGTCCGAAGGATGAGATCAACATCATCAGTTCCGACTCCGACTCGGGATCAGATGACGAGGAGTCTGCAGTCTATCAGTGCTCGTGTCATCCACGCCGCTAGAGTAGAGGTTGGAGCTGCTCAGCATGCATCTTTGCATATGTCAACTACCGTATGAGCAGTCTAGTCATGATATTTCCCCTACTAGCTTGCCATGAATAATTTTGGTCGTATTGTATAATTATGTTGTTTGCTTATTCGCTTTTCTCGTATACTCTCTTTTGGGTGTTTTACGACTATGCTTCCCCTATGGATGTTTCTCATCGATTCGGTTTTTGCAATGGGAAGAACAATTTAGGATGAAGAGAAGCTATAGCCAAGGCGGCGATGGAACCCCTATCCGTCGATCCGCCAGACATGCAGGTCAACAACCAGAAGACCTACCACCTCCACCACCCAGACACCGACTACTGATCAGATCATGAGGATGTTTGAGGAAAAGAGGAACCAGGATCTTATGGAATTTCTGAGAAGCATGCAGGCTATGGTAGGACAGAATAACAACAATGGGTCCCGTGGCAAGTTGTCAGACTTCTAGCACACTAAGCCACCCAACTTTGGTCAAGCCGTGGATCCTATAGAAGCTGATGACTGGCTAAGGACCATTGAAAAGAAGTTAGACATAGCCCGTTGCGATGAAGCAGATAAGGTTCCTTTTGCCACTCACTACTTAGAAGGGCCAGCAGCTATATGGTGGGATAACACAAAGGCAACATGGCACTGTGAAGAAGAGATTACTTGGGAAAGATTCAAGGAAGCATTCCACAAATATCATATTCCTACATGCATAATGAAGTGAAGCAAAGAGAATTCCTTGCTCTTACACAAGAAGGTATGTCAGTAGCTGAGTATCTGAACAACTTCAACAATTTGGCACGATACTCCACCCACGATGTATCCACTTAGGAAAGGAAGATAGACCACTTCCTAGGAGGGCTGAATCACACATCCGTTGTCAGCTCTGTATGCTGGATTTTCCGGACTTTCAGACTTCAGTGAACAAGACTTTCATAGCCGAACGGGAGCATAAGATCGGATATGATGACCGCAAGAGGATGTTTGAACCCAAGAAGGACAACAAGGAACATATTGCACAGAAGCCACATACCTGGCAGCCAAGCACATCTGTATACAAGCCTACCTGGAACAATGGCAACAATAACAATAAGACCGTGAGCCAGAACAAGACCTTCGGCAAATAGCCAATACTAGAGGATTGCCGCCGCAACAACACTTGCTTCACTTGCGGCCAAAGTGGATACTACTCCAAGCAGTGCCCCGCCAACAACGAGAAACCATCCTCTGACGTCAAGCCACAGGTCAACACCATTGGACGCCGCCCTAACCCAACTATAACCAAGGACGCGTCTACCATATCTCCATCGAGGAAGCGTGCGAAGCTCCAGAAGTCGTCCTCGGTATGTTGTCTATTAACAGCATACCCGCAGTAGTTTTATTTGATTCGGGGGCTTCCCACTCATTTATTTCACGGAGTTTTTCCACCTTGCACAAGTTTTCCCCTTCGTTGTTGGATAAGATCATGGTGGTACAATCCCCTGGCTCTGTGCTCAGAACCAATCTCATATACCGAGATCTGGAAATACTAATACAAGGAGTTAAGTTCCCAGCTGCACTTATCGCTATCAAATCTTCGGGACTGGATGTGATACTGGGAATGGACTTGTTGACACCCCATCAAGTGTGTATCAACTGTGACACCAGGACCGTGACGCTGGTTAATCCAGTCGGACCAACCATCCAATTTCTTGCCAATAAGATGATGTCAAGGAAAGGAATGGCATACCAAGCTAATGTCACGGACATGAACTTGATTCCGGTGGTATGCGAATTTCTAGACGTATTCCCCGAGGAATTACTAGGAATGCCACCCGACCGGGAATTGGAGTTCGCAATTGAATTAGTTCCTGGAACTGCCCCAATTTACAAGAAATACTATCGTATGCCAGGTCCAGAGTTGGCTGAGCTAAAGAAGGAGTTGTACGAATTATT
Source organism: Hordeum vulgare subsp. vulgare (assembly GCF_904849725.1). NCBI lineage: Eukaryota > Viridiplantae > Streptophyta > Magnoliopsida > Poales > Poaceae > Hordeum > Hordeum vulgare. The sequence goes on along the minus strand of NC_058521.1, from coordinate 267,350,647 downwards.
GCAGAAAGGATATATCTGTCCAAGCATCTCACCATGGGGATCACCAGTACTATTTGTCAAGAAGGATGGAAGTTTGCGAATGTGCATAGACTATCGCCAACTGAATGAGGTCACTATTAAAAATAAGTACCCGCTTCCACGCATTGACGATTTATTCGACCAGTTGAATGGAGCACGGGTATTCTCCAAGATTGACCTCAGGACTGGGTATCATCAGTTAAAAATCAGAAAGGAAGATATACCCAAGACAACGTTCACCACCCGATATGGCCTGTATGAGTTTACGGTCATATCATTTGGACTAACAAATGCGCCATCCTATTTCATGAGCATGATGAACAAGGTCTTCATGGATTTCCTGGAAATAATTGTGGTGGTGTTCATTGATGATATCCTGATATATTCCAAGAATGAAGAAGAGCACAAGTGACACCTCCATGTTGTCTTAGAAAGACTGATATCCCATCAATTATATGCCAAGTTCAATAAGTGCGAGTTTTGGCTAAAAGAAGTGGGATTTCTGGGACACATCCTGTCTGAGCAAGGTGTGGTCGTTGACCCTAGCAAACTAACGACAGTATTAAACTGGAAGACACCAGTCTCGTTGACCGAAGTCTGTAGCTTCCTGCGATTGGCAGGCTACTACCGTTGATTCATACAGGGCTTCTCCAAGATAGCTAAGCCACTGACGAAATTGCTTAAGAAGAATCAGAGATTTTTCAGGACGACAGAATGTGACAATAGTTTTCTGGAACTAAAGACAACGCTAACAACAGCACCTGTCCTAGTCCTTCCAGACATCCACAACAGTTTTGATATCTAATGTAATGCTTCTCGACGAGGAATCGGCTGCGTGTTGATGGAGGAAAGAAGGGTTGTAGCATATGCATCCCGACAGCTATGACCGCATGAAGAGAACTACCCCACGCATGACTTGGAATTAGCAGCCGTAGTTCATGCCTTGAAAATTTGGAGGCATTACCTTATTGGGCAACAGTGCAAAATATACAGGGACCACAAAAGTCTCAAGTATATTTTCACCCAGACTGATCTGAATCTCAGGCAACAACGATGGCTTGAACTGGTCAAGGACTATGACCTTGGAATCAATTATCATCCAGGAAAAGCCAATGTGGTCGCAGACGCTCTCAATAGAAAGCCAATCACTGTGAATGCATTAATGGGGAGCATGCATCCGAAGTTGCACGAAGAATTTGCTAGCCTCAACATGGTGTTATGCGGTCCAACTACTCCAGATACGCTAGAAATCACCCCCATTCTCATGGAAGAAATCAAGAAGGCCCAAGAGTTAGATGAAGGAATCAAGAAGATCAAGGAATCTATTCCGAAAGGGAAGGACAAATTCTTCTGAGTGGATGACCAAGGCATCTTATGGTTCGAGAAAACGGATATGCGTCCCCGACCAGAATGGCCTGAGACAGCAAATACTCAGGGAAGCTCATGATTCTGCATATTCCATCCATCCAGGAGGTACAAAGATGTACCAAGATCTGAGAGAGACATTTTGGTGGTCAGGAATGCGAAGGGATATAGCATATTATGTCGCCTGTTGTGACATCTACAATAAGGTTAAGGCAGAACACCAAAAGCCCGCTGGATTACTACAACATTTACCGGTTCCCAAGTGGAAGTGGGACGACATAAGCATGGACTTCATTGTCGGACTACCCAAGTCAACGAGGGGCAATGATGCTATCTGGGTCATTGTGGATATGCTCACGAAAGTAGCCCACTTTATTCCGGTAAAGACCACTTTCAACGCCAATCAGCTGGCACAACTTTACATGTCCCGGATAGTCAGCCTTCATGAAGTACCCAAGTCTATCACATCAGATAGAGGCTCCCTATTCACCTCGGCATTCTGGATACAACTACATCAAGGCTTGGGAACCATGCTAAAGCACAGTACAGCCTACCATCTGCAGACTAGTGGACAGACAGAAAGAGTGAATGAGATTGTAACGCCCAAGATGCGACTCTATCATTATTTTGGCACGAGGGCCTCAACAAGGATAGAAGCGCATCTCATCGTTTCGCAAGAATGGATATCGTTACAAGTACATGTACTGAAAAGATGAGTATATGGAATTGGCTTACACTCGCCACAAGCTACATCAGAGTCACATCAGTACAATACATAAGCATCATGAAGAAGAGCAGGGTCCGACTACGGACGAAAAACAAACGACAAAAGAACGACGTCCATCCTTGCTATCCCAGGCTGACGGCCTGGAACCAAACCTAGATTGGCGAGGAAGAAGAAGAAACTCCAAATGAACAATCATCGCGCTCACGTCTTAAAATAACCTTTTCATGTACCTGTAACTAGTGTTGTAGTAATCTGTGAGCCATAGGGGACTCAGCAATCTCATTTTCAAAAGTATTAAGACTAGCAAAGCTTAATGGGTGAGGTATGGTTAAGTGGTGAGGCTGGAGCAAGGGACTAAGCAATTATTTGAGGTGGCTAACTTACGAGTACAAGAATAAAGAGGGGTATGATCTATGCATAACGGACGTGAACTACTAATGATCAAATGAATGATCCTGAACCCCCTACTTACGCCAGACGTAACCCCACCGTGTCCTCGATCGAAGAAGGAGCTCACGAAGGAGACAGTCACGGTTACGCACTCAATTGGCAAGTTTTAATTAATCTTACTTCAAGTTATCTAGAACCGGATGTTAAACAAAGCTTCCACATTGCCACATAACCGCGGGCACGGCTTTCCGAAAGATTTAACCCTGCAGGGGTGCTCCAACTAGTCCATCACAAACTACCACACGCTGCGACGGAATGACCTCGATCAGGGAAACCCGTGATGTCCTCGGATCCCTATTGGAAAACCTCAAACTCGAGTTAGCTCAAAGCATCCTCGGAATCCCTCGCACAAGACGCTCGATAAAGCTAAAACAAGTCTAGCAAGGCCGCCCGGCGTGTCGACGATCCCGATAGGAGCCGCCTATCTCGTTCTGAGGACACGACGGATGAGCACTACGTACGGTGGCCGGATAGACATTCCCCGAGTTGCCCCAGATGGCCCCGCATGTGGCTCTGTTTTGCACCAGCACCATCAACACTGCCCCTCCCTGTATTATGTTGAATTACTCCTCAGGTAGCGCTAACTCCTATGTTTTTGAGTATTAACAGAATTATTATGTTGGGCAAATACAGTACCAATGTCGGGCCTTGCCAGACGAGCTTTATCCTAAAACGAGAATCTAGGGGGTCCTCATAACAACCCCAAGCATGTTAGGAGCGCTCATTTATGGAACATAACACCGGTAGCCAAAACTAAGACGACAAAGGTGGAACAAAACACCAGGCTCGAAAGGCCGAGCTTTCCACCTTTTACCAAGTATATAGGTGCATTAAATTAAATAGCATTTAATATGGTGATATAACAAGGAACCCATGTTATCACATGGAAGCAACTGCACTTGAAACTAGCAACGCTAACACATGGTTAAGCAAGCGGTAACATAGCCAATCAGTGGTTTGCTAGGTTCTGAACAGGTTGAAGGTTTCATGGCAATATTGGGTGGCTGATATTTAACAGGTGGTAGGCAGCGAGACATAACGATAGAAACGATAAAACAAGCATGGCAATGATAGTAATGGTATCTGGGGAAATGGTCATCTTGCCTGAGATCCCGCTTGGAAGAAGAGTGACTCCGTGAAGCAGACGAACCAACGTAGTCGAACGGGTCCTCACACTCCAACACGCTTGCGGAACTCTATCGAGACGAAGCAAACCAGAAACAAGAATCAACACACGATTTTCACCACACGATGCACAACACATACGATGCATGAATGGTATCAATTATACACGTATGACATGGCAATTCACACAATCAAACTCTACACAGTAAGAAGTTCAGTATGCAACAAGTTGCATTTTGACGAAACTCCACATACGGATTATTTAGTTCTAACCCAATTATGTACACGGAAAAATTAAATCTGGTTAAACAAGGCAAGAGGTGAAGCGTAATTAAACTACCTATCTAGGCATTTTAAATGAGGTCGGAAATGACATATAGCATCTCCGAGATGACCCCACACGTTAATTTATAATTCTGTCCAGATCTGAACTAACACGTTTTAATATTTGTTAAACAGTAAAATAAAGTGGTTCACGGGAAACTACACGTCGTTCCAATCAATTTACACATAGAGAACATCTCCAACGGAGCTACGGTTCAAAAGATATGATCACCGCAAGATATGATGTCATGAATGCAATATGTATGCGAATGACAGCCACAAGCATTCCAAACCAAGAAGGCAGAAACATATTATGAAACTACATGAGATTCTAAGCAAGTTTCATATAGGACACGATCAAAACGGAGCAACGGTTCAATAAATACAAGCTACACAAAAAATAGACATAATATGCCCAAAACAGCAACATGGCATTTTCTACACCCTTAAACAACAAGCTACATAATTCTACAATGGTCAAACAAGACATGAGGCAATATTGGTCAAGATGCACTACAACATACTACTAGTAACATCTAGCATGGCAGCATGGATCACTAGGAAAAGAACTCTCAAAATGGCATCTCACACACAGTTTCAGACTTAGTGAAAGTCACACTTTGATGGTGCAGTTTTCGATCTGAAGGCATATTGACAGCAGCAAAACTATATGCTACAGGGCACCGAATGGCATTAAAATTTACGGCATGCTATGGAATCTTAAGGACTACAAATAACTCCATTGCAACAACCCCAAATGAGTTGTAGATGACTAGCAAAACTCATGGCAAGACAGCAAAAAACGTATTACACATCTCAGACTTAGAAATATTTCAGCATCTCCTAATCAGCACTATTTTCTAGCATGTTGACAACAAGCAAACAACACCTAAACATGGATTTCTATTGGAACCGAATTACCAGGGGCTAGCATACATATCCAAGAGCATATCTCTAGTTCACTACTCATGCATATCATGCACGGAATAAATCCCACAAAATAGACAAAAGGGCAACATGGCAAAAATATCATGCATGCTAACTTATTCTAAAGATAAAACTAAATGCACAGTTAAATTCTATAGATTTTTCTACCCCGAAAACAAATATAATATGTGGGGTTCGAAAAAATAAACTAGCCCACACATATATGCGAGAATATGTCATAAACACGACATAGCAAACAAGCGACTGAACTTACATGCAAAAAATGCAAACAACTACACTAAAATACATGGCAAAGGGTCCCGAACAACATGAACATTTTATCTACGGGATTTAAACAATCCGGGCACGCACAAAAATAACTACGGGATATCTAACATATTAGGACAGCACGTAAATCTAGGCAAATGGCAGGTCAAACCACTTCAAACATGCATGCGAGCTGCAAAATAATGTTCTACGTGAAAAACTAATCAAGTTACATATATAAATCATCGCGATCCGACAAACGGATAAAAAGTTGTACGCGTTTTAAAATTACCCTATTTCCTGAAATTAATAAATTCCCAGGGATAATGGAAAAAAATGTCCACGGGCCGAATCTAGTGCAAAACAGCCCAAAACTGGTGGCGCACTAAAACTAAATCGCGCGTGGGCGAGGGATATGCGGTCTCACCAGAGGGCCACATGGGTCGGTCGGTGATGAGGCTGAGGCGGGCCTGGGCCACTTGGCGTCGGTGCTGGGTCGAAGAAGGCTTGGGCCTGGGGCGCGACGAGAGGCCAACCCACTCGGTCGCTCACTCGAGCGATCGAGGTGCTGGAGAGCCGAAGGCTGGCGAGCAGTCAACAGGGCGGCGCTGGGCTGGACCTCGTCTAGATCGGGAAGGGAGGAGGCCGGCTAAGGCAGAGCTTGCAGCGGCCGCGCGCACCGGCGACGACGGCAGCTCGAGGCGGTGCCGGCGGGGCTCCAGGGCGGCGGAGGCCAACGGGATCCGGCTGGCGGGGTTGCGGTCGGCGCGGGGACGAGATCGACGGGGACGGGGCCGGCAGGGCCTGCGCTGGCCAGATCCGGCGAGGGCGTGCACCGGCGGGGCTCCGGTGAGCTATAGAAGCGGCGGCGCAGATCGGGGCTCCGGGCTGCGCGGGCAAAATGGGGAGGCGACAGGAGCTGCACAAGCGAGCGGCGGCGCGGCTGCTCAGCCCAGATCGGGCCCAGACGGGTTCTAGATGGGCCTGGCAGGCGCGCTCGAGGTGGGAGGCGGCTGAGGAGGGAGATAGTGGCGGCTAGGGTTGGGGATGGCGCGGAAAACGAGGCAGGAGGGGTTGGCTGTCGAAATTAGGCAAGGAGGTTGTCTATTTATAGACAAGGGCTAGGGTTACCCGAATCCGCCTCCATTTTCGACCACGGGATCGCAATTGTACGGCCACGGACGTGTGAATGGCTAGGTGGGGTTGTGTAGAGTGGCTAGCCGGAGATGAGAGGAAAATGGGCACCCGGCAACGTAATTTACAAACACCGAAAAAACGCCAGACAAATAACCGAAGACGGTGCCGCTACGGTCGACCGCTCAGGTACCAGACGGACTTCACTTGCGACGAAAATTGGCAGGCGGCCTACCTACAACTAAATAAGACTGCACGCCAAGTTTCGTCCCGAAAGTTTTATACACATTTAAAAGAAGGTCTTGACGATGCAGCGGGCGCGTGCGAGTCTGGTCAGGCTCAAAACGGGCAACAACGAGAACGGAGAGAACCGGCAACTAATAACGGATGCAAGTTTTGAAAACTGGCGGCAACGGAGTGTCGATGCGATGCAGATGATGCGCATGATGCGATGATGAATGCGACAAACAAAATAATAACACGACGACAACGGAAAAGAGGGGAATCTTCTAGAGCGTCGGTCTCGGACTGTCACACAGATATTGGAGGATATGCTTCGATCATGTGCTCTCACCCATGGACCCAAATGGGAAGATAGCCTACCCTATAGGGAATTCTCCTACAACAATAGCTATCAGACAAGTCTGAAGATGTCACCGTTTGAAGCATTATATGGATGAAAGTGCCGCACCCATTGAAATGGTCCCAGACAGAATATGCTTACCTCCGAGTAACCCCCATGAAAGGAGTAAAAAGGTTTCGCATACGGGGAAAACTCGCACCAAGATACATCGGTCCCTTTCTAGTGATCGCTAGAAGAGGCAGAGTGGCATATCAGTTGGAATTACCGTCAGAATTGTCAGATGTGCACAATGTCTTCCACATTTCTCAGCTAAGGAAGTGCATCGCACCACCAATCAAGCAAGCAGATATGAGTGAGCTAGAATTAGCTAAGGATATGACCTATGAAGAGAAACCCATGAGGATTTTGGATGATATAGAAAGGACTACCATGAGTAAGGTACTAAAGTTTTATAAAGTACTATGGGAACATCATACCGAGGAAGAGGCTACCTGGGAGAGAGAAGATTCTTGAGATCCTCATATCCATACTTGTTCCCTGAGCAACCGAATCTCGAGGACGAGATTCATCCTAAGGGGGGTAGGTTTGTGACAGACTGGTTTTTTCAAACTTTTTCTTTCAAAACCTTTTTGATTTTTACTTGCAAACCTGGTGGATTTTCAAATCTTTTCAACCAAGTTGGATTTGTGAGTCTCTAAATTTTTCCCAAGCAACCCAAAACCCTCCTCCTCTTGCCAAAACCTTTCTACACCTCTCTTGGATTTATTTTCAATATTTAATTCTTTCCAATAATTCTTTTCTTTATTTGGGGAATTATGGCATCACCATGGTTTGTGAAGCAACCTATAGTTTGGATAATCTCTAAACTCCCAAACTTTTCCCACATCTTCTCATTATCATATAGTCCCAAAATCTCCAAAAATATTTCCTTGCCCAATGTAAAATTTTGGCCAGAATAATTATTTCTTTTCTGACAAAAATTGCCCCATTGTGAAGCAACCCTATTTTTCCTATTCTAGAAAAATCCCAATAAATTTCCCCAGATCCTAGGGATCCTATTTAGCCCATATATGCAAAAACATCACATGGTCCAGTACAAATTTTGAGAAAGAAAGCTCTCTTAAGTTTCTGCTGAATCTGAACCTTTGTGGAGGAAGTGCTAGCTAGGGGTGCACAAATGATCTATAAATTTTTGGGCATGTGTGCACTACTAAATAACACTCCTCCACCAAGTTTCACCCTCAGCGGAACATGTATGTGAGTGCCTCAAGCTCATTTCCATTTTGGACCAGAAAGATGGTTTTCGAAGGAACTATGTTCAATTTTTCATAAAACCCTTTGAAACTTTGTCAGTTTGTAGTCTTTCCAATGCTGATAACCCCACACATGTCATCTAGCCCCAGCTCTATTTTATTTTAGCTCTAGAACCTCCTCAAGTTTGCTGGCAGAACCTGTTGCTGATAAGATCCATCAAACCAGAGGGCACCTAGTCGAACCAATGGCACAGGGAGGCTAGGTGGTCGAGGGACTACCCTATGGGCATAGTGCGCCAGCCTTGCGTGGCCTCGTGGTAGCCGTACCCGTGGTGATCACGGTGCTGGCATGCCACAACACGCGCTATGTGTGGTGTCAGCGTTGGGTGTGCTCGCCCGAGCCGTCCCTCGTTGTCACCCCTTGTCCATTGGTGCCGACATCGTCCCTGGCACCCACGTGGCACCTCCCGAAGCCTCTGGGTCGCCGGAGATGGCCGCCGCCGTTCCCAGCCAAGCTCCGCCACGGGCAGCACAGTGGGCTTGGGCCACTGTGACCGTCTGCAAGCCATTAATGGCTCCGGACCCGTCCCTTCGCTCCCCTGCCCTCCTCCATCACTTCACCCCCGCGCCACGATGGCCAGCTCGCCGCCCTTGCTCCAGTGGCAAGCCCGAGCCTCACCGCTTTGGGAGAGCTCGGCAGCGCTCGTCGCTCGCCTGTATAAGGCGATGCCCGATCCCTCCTAGCCCATCTCCCCACCCCTCCACCCCTGGATTATCCATAGAGACCCCCGGCAAGAGCTGGGAGCTCGTCTCCCTGAGCTCCAGCAAACGGCTCCGCCGCCAAATCGCCTTAGTCGCCAGCCACCTCCGCCCTTTCCCAGTCGAATTCGAGGCCACGAGCGAGATCCACTGGCCTCCTTGGTCCTCCTTGAGCTTTCGGTGAGCCAACCCTCTGTCGAAATCGTCGCCGTCGACGGCCACCGTAGCATCCACCCACCGAAGGAAGAGGGGTGACGCCGTCCGTCCACCTCCGGAGGAGCTACTGGTATAGGGAGAACTATTGTTGAGAGCCCGATCCATTCCCGTCATCTCCCAGCCCTGTCGTCGTCCTTATCGCCGGTGAGCGCCGCCGGTGAGCCGTCCTTCTCTGTCTCCCTCCTCTCTCTCTCTCTCTCTCTATTTCAAAACGGCAAGCCCCACCTGCCAGTGTCTGGAGCCCGTGCCCAAGCTGTAAGTGGAGGCGCCTCCTCCACTTTACGCCTTCGATGTGGCCTCTACTAGGTTTTTATTTCTTTGATTTAATTTTCAGATTTGACCAGTAACTTCGACCCTTTATAACTTTTTGTTCCTAAGTCCAAATCAATTGATTCTTTTTGCATTGAGTTGGTACTGAGCCACTCTAGTTTCTCGTAAATTTTGGTATTTTTCCTATACTCACAGAATTTCCGGTTAATAAAAAGGTATTATGTGACATTTTCTTTTTGCAAATTCAAAATATTTCAGAGGAAAATCTTGGTGAATTTGAAGACCAGGAGTGTTTGAACCACCCAACTGATCAAGGCAAGCCATGATACCCATGTGATGTAGTATTTTCATAGCATATCATATTTTCATGCCTTATGCTCATTTATTTGCTATAAAATAAATGCATAGTAAATTGTTTAATATAAATAATTGCTCATTGTCATAAACCACTATATTTGGAATAACTAGTGGTTGATCTAGAGTCACCGATCCGGGTTTAACCGTGCAACCACATTTTGCCGGTATGGGGCAGCCGTGACTTGAGCTGATCACGTGACCTTTCACCGGTACCTCCAAAGAGTGAGGGTTATGCACGCGTGCTACCCTGATCACGTAGGCGGTGATAACCTTGTGATCCCAGTTGAGTTGTTTTGGCCCGTCCCCGGTTGGGACAGTTTAGTTTGGCCACGACGGTGGCAGGTGTCATGAGGACACATGGCCACCCATGGCAGGGCTCCGGGGGAGCATGATTGTCGGTGGTACGATGGGAGAGTCATGGGCCAGGCAGGTTTCGTTGGAGCAATGCTGGTCCACCCGAATGGGATCACGAGGTCAGTGCTCCATGATGTGGGTAAAGTGTGCAACCTCTGAAGAGTGTCAAACCTATTCGAATAGCCGTGTCCACGGTATTGGATAGCCCGACCAGACCGCAGTATATGGTCAACCATATCAGTGTTAGTAATGATGGAAGAACTCTTCAAATGATTGGAGATGCTCGATGAGTATTTTATGTGTTGTGAGACAACCCAGACATGAGTAAGTTGATAACTAGTACCATTAGTAACGTTGCTTAATAATTTGCTATATTGATTGCCATGCTATTGTTTGCTGCATTACTTTGTTGTTGTGAGCTTGCGAGTACATTCCAAGTACTCACCTCGCGTATCATGCCAGTTGCAGGAGAAGCCGAGAATGGAGGTCCTGATGGTCCGTACTAGGAAGTGTCCACAACAGTGTCCCTGTGGATGGAGTTACCACTATGTTCCGCTACGCCGTAGAAGTACTTAGTAGTCTCGAAGCCCCGCTATGTTTCATAAATAATGTAGATACTGTTGCAGCACCAAGGGTGCCTTTGGCCTCGCTATCTTTGTAAGATATGTACTTGTAACCGTATGATATCAATAAAGTCAGTTATGTTCTGTTCCAAGTTGTTGAGTGTTTTTAGAAGACATGATCTCTGGGCTGGAAACACTGGTAATCCGGTTCTCTAAACCGGGGTGCCACAATCATGTATGCCATGATGTGTACCATACCTGATGTGAACCTTCCCATAAGTTTGGTAGGGAGGTACCAGAGTGATCCAGGAGTGGATCACTGGACAACGGTCAAGAACATCCTTAAGTACCTGAAAAGGACTAAAGATATGTTTCTCGTTTATGGAGGTGCCAAAGAGATCGTCGTAAAGGGTTACGTCGATGCTAGCTTCGACACAGGTCCGGATGACTCCAAGTCACAAACCAGATGCGTGTATGTTTTGAATAATGGGGTAGTTAGCTGGTGCAGTTGCAAGCAAAGCATCGTGGTGGCATCTACATGTGAAGCGGAGTACATAGTTGCTTCGGAAGCAGCACGGGAAGGAGTCTGGATGAAGGAGTTCATCACCGACCTTGGAGTGATTCCCAGTGTGTCGGGCCCGATGACTCTGTTCTGTGACAACACTGGAGCTATTGCTATTGCCAAGGAGCCCAGGTTTCACAAGAAGACCAAGCACATCAAGCGCCGCTTCAACTCCATTCGTGGATACATCCAGGATGGATATATAGATATATGTAAACTACATACATATCTGAATGTCGTAGACCCGTTGACTAAACCTCTTCCACGGGCAAAGCATGATCAGCACCAGAACTATATGGGTGTTCGATTCATCACAATGTAACTAGATTATTGACTCTAGTGCAAGTGGGAGACCGTTGGAAATATGCCCTAGAGGCAATAATAAAAGTGGTTATTATTATATTTCCAATTCATAATAATTGTCTATTATTCATGCTATAATTTTATTGACCGGAAACCGTAATACATGTGTGAATATATAGATCACAATGCGTCCCTAGTGAGCCTCTAATTGGCTAGCTCGTTGATCAATAGATGATCATCGTTTCCTGATCATGGACATTGGATTTCATTGATAACGGGATCACATCATTGGGGAATGATATGATGGACAAGACCCAATCCTAAGTGCAGCACTAGATCGTGTTGTTCGGTTGCTAAAGCTTTTCTAATGTCAAGTATCATTTCCTTAGACCGTGAGATAGTGAAACTCTGGGATACCGTAGGAGTGCTTTGGGTGTACCAAACGTCACAACATAACTGGGTGATTATAAAGGTGCACTACGGGTATCTCCGAAAGTGTATGTTGAGTTGTACGAATCGACACCGGGATTTGTCACTCCGTGTGACGGAGAGGTATCTCTAGGCCCACTCGGTAATCCATCATCATAATGACCTCAGTGTGACTAAGGAGTTAGTCACGGGATGATGCATTACAGAATGAGTAAAGATACTTGTCGGTAACGATATTGAACAAGGTATAGGGATACCGACGATCGAATCTCAGGCAAGTATCATACTAATAGACAAAGGGAATTGCAAACGGGATTGATTGAATCCTTGACATCGTGGTTCATCCGATGAGATCATCATGGAACATGTGGGAACCAACATGGATATCCAGATCCTGCTGTTGGTTATTGGCCGGAGAGATGTCTCGGTCATGCCTCCATGTCTCCCGAACCCGTAGGGTCTACACAATTAAGGTTTGATGACGCTAGGGTTATAAAGAAATAGTATATGTGGTTACCGAAGGTTGTTAGGAGTCCCGGATGAGAACCCGGACGTCACGACGAGCTCCGAAATGGTCCGGAGGTAAATATTAATATATAGGATGTGATGTTTTCGACATAGGAAGTGTTTCGGGCATCACCAGTAACGTACCGAGACCACCGGAAGGGTTCCGGGGATCCACCGGGAGGGCCCACCAGCCCCAAGAGGCTTCATGGGCCAAAAGGTTGAACGGGACCAGCCCAAAGTGGGCTGGTGCGCCCTCCCCTCTCAGCACAAGGCGCAAGGAGAGGTGGAGGGGGAAAACCCTAGGCGCAAAGGGGACCAAGGCCCACCTAGGGCGCCGCCCTCCTCTCCACCTTGACCGCCGGCCCTCTCTGCCCCATCTAGGGTTGCCGCCACCCCTAGGGAGGGAACCCTAGGGGTGCGCACCCTCTCTCCCTCCCTCCTATATATACCCAAGGTTTGGGGCTGATTTGAGGCACGAAAACTCTCTCTCTCTCTCTCTCTCTCTCTCTCTCTCTCTCTCTCTCTCTCTCTCTCGGTGCAGCCCTTCCTCTCTCTATCCCCGTCCTCCGCATAGCTTAGCGAAGCTCTGCCGGAGAACCACGTAGCTCCAACGCCACCACGTCGTCGTGCTGCCGGAGCTCTCTCCCTCAACCTCTCCTTCCTCCTTGCTGGTTCAAGGTGTTGGAGACGTCACCGGGCTGCACGTGTGTTGAACGCGGAGGTGCCTTAGTTCGGCACATAGATCGGAATCCACCGCGATCTGAATCGCAGCGAGTACGACTCCATCAACCGCGTTCATAGTAACGCTTCCGCTTAGCGATTTACAAAAGTATGAAGATGCTCTACAATTCTCTCGTTGCTAGTTTCTCCATAGATAGATCCTTGTATGGCGTAGGAAAATTTTGAAATTACTACGACCCCCAACAACTTCAAGTATCATTGTCTTTGTCCGTGTTTGAGGCCATAGAGACTTTTCTTCAGCTTGCACACATAGTCTTCTTTGCCTTTCACAAGAAACTCTTCAAGTTGCTCCATGTATATTTCTTCCTCCAACTTACCATGAAGGAATGCAGTCTTTACATCAATTTGCTCAACTTCCAAGTTGAGACTTGCTGCCATGCCAAGGATTACTCTAATGGATGTCATCATCACAACCGGAGAAAAGATCTCATCATAGTCAATGCCTTTTCTCGGGTCGAATCCTTTTATAACTAGCCTTGCATTGTAACTTGGATGTGGTGTGTGCTCTTCTAGCTTGATTCTGTAGACCCGCTTGTTCTTCAAAAATTTCTTGCCTTTGGGCAACTTCACCAACTCACAAGTATGATTCTTATGCAAGAATTCCATCTCTTCTTGCATAGCATTTTTCCACTCCTTGTCGTGCTCATCTTCCACTTCGTCTACAAAGGATTCAGGTTCTGAACCATCAGATAATAACACCACATATTGATGTGAGGGATACATCTTGGAAGGAATTTGACCCTTGTTTGATCTTCTGACTAAAGCAGCTGGTGGACTTTGTGGTGCTGGTGCTTCCTGCTGATCTGGATCATCAACTTCAGCATCATACTCCTGCTGTTGTTGGGGAGCATCTTATTCACTTGTACCACCACGTACATCATCTTGTACATCTTCTGCATCCGCTTCAACTTGCATACGAGCTGGAGTTGCAGGAACTGGGTTAGAATCAATCATGTCTTGCCGCTGCTAAGGAGGAATATGCCCCTTTGTCTTCACAATATCCTCAATTGTTTGGTCTTCTATAAACACAACATTACGGCTTCTCACAACTTTTCTTGCTATAGGGTAAAATGGCTTGGAACCGAACTCATCACCTCCATAACCAAGAAATATGCATTGTCATGTCTTCGAATCAAGCTTTGAGCTTTCATCTTAAAGAATATGAACAAAGCCCTTGCGCCCAAAAACTTTCATGTGGTCATATGAGACATCCTTGTCATACGAAACCCTGTTAGGAACATCTCCCTCCAATGGGATAACTTGGTGAGAGATTAATAAGATAAACTGCAGTCATCAAAGCCTCACCCCAAAAGTGTTTACGTAGCTTTGCACGTGATAGCAAACATCTAATTCTCTCCACAATTTTCATGTTCATCCTCTCAGCGGGACCATTCATCTATGGTGTCTTCGAGGGAGTAAATTGATGCCTAATACCTTGTTGCTTTCAATATGCATCAAAGGTCCCAATATACTCTCCTCCATTATGAGTGTGAATGCACTTGATCTTCTTCTCACTCTCTCTCTCAACTAGGGCTTGGATTTGCGTGAATACACCTAGTACTTCATATTTGGTCCTCAAAGTGAAGGCCCAAACTTTCTTGGAAAATACATCAATAAAAGTCATGAAGTACTTTGCACCACCAAGAGATCTTACCGACATTTTACAAACATCGGAATTTATCAAGTCCAGCTTCTCAGGCTTCATGTGAGGGGGTAGAGTATTGAAGGCAACTATGTGTTGCTTCCCTGCTAGACAATCTCAACGTTTCTTCATGTGAACTCCTTTCACAGCCTTCAACATTTTTTTCACTAGAATTGTCATCCCCATCTCCCTCATGTGCCCAAGTCTCTTGTGCCATAGAGCAAAATGATCATCCTTTTCTAGTGCACTGACAGAAGCACTAAAGAGCTTACTATGAACATGATACAAAACTGAGACCATTTTACCTCTTGCAACAATCATGTTGGCTTTGGTGAGCTTGTACTGCCCTTTTCCAAAATTGCTCAAGTAATCATCTCCATCAAGAAACCAACTGAGATAATATTGAGACGAAGTGCCTCAACATGCCTCACAGACTTGAGGGCTAACCTTGTACCATTTGCGGTCTCCAAATGCACATCTCCTTTCCCAATGATGGCTATCCTATCATTGTTCCCCATCTTAACAGCACCAAACTCACTAGATATATAGTTAGTGAACACCTCTCTGCGAGATGTAGCATGAATGGTAGCACCGCTGTCCGGTATTCAAATCATCTCGTCACCATCCACAAGGTTGACGGTTTCATCAGAAACAACAGTGATCCTCTCCAATAGTGGAACCATAAGCTCTCATTTTCTTCATGCATAACAAGCATGATGTCCTCTTCTACTGCAGTAACTCGGTTGCCCTCTTTGTCACTATCACTACCAGCTTACTTATGATCTTGCTTCTTCTTTTTCTTTTTGTCTTTCTTCCACATGTCACATTGCCACTTAATGTGGCCCTTTTGATGGTAGTGATGGCATTCATAATCAGCATACTTGACTCTTGGTTTGCTCCTACCACTTTTTGCCCCTTTACCTAGACCTGTGATCTTGCTTCTCCCCGTGGACTGAGTGACCAACACATGTGAATGTGAGGAAGAACTAGGTTCACCCACCTTTCTAGATTCTTCATTTAATACCCTGGTTTTCACAAGATTCCAAGTGTCAACTCCATTAGGTGCTGAATTGCAAACCCTGACCCTAAAGGTCTCCCAGTTGTCCGGTAATGAGCCTAGTAGCAGGAAGGCTCTCACTTCATCTTCAAATGTTATTCCCATTTAAGAAAGCTGGTTTATAATGCCTTCTAATGTATCCACATGATCCGCAATTAGATTGCCCTCTTTGTACCTCAAACACATCAATTGTTTGATCAAGAACATCTTGTTTGTACCTTCTTTACGCGCAAACACCTCTTCCAATTTCTGCCATAAGGTGTGTGCATGTGTCTCATCAATGATATGGTTCAAAACATTGTCATCGACCCATTGTCGAATAAACCCACAAGCTTGGCAATGTAGTATCTTTCACTGACCTTCATCGGTGTCCTTCGACATCTCACACGAGAACACTGGCTTCCAGTATTCTTTCACATATAACAAGTTCTCCATATCGCCCGTCCATGCTTGTTAATTTGTAGCATTCAAAGGTATCATCTTGCTGGTATTCACTTCCATCTTTCACCATAAGAAACTCAGCAATTTGCACAAGCAAACGATGGCTCTCATATCACTTTGTTGGGGCTGGACAGCAATAATGAGTTGCACAAATTCACCGATACGGCAAATATGCACACTACACAGCCCCCTCCACTTGTGATGAACTTGGAGGACAACTTCAACCAACAAGTAAGCAGCGGAATAACAAAAACAACATGCACATGTGACACAAGATTTAACGTGGAAAAACCTCCTCAAGTTGAGGAGTAAAAAATCACGGTCGTGGGCCGACCGCTCCACACAAATTCACTATGAGAATGATGAGTACAAAGTACTATATAAAACCTATAGAGATATTTACAACACACTCTCCACAGTGCCAACCGGCAACAACAACAACAACCACAAGGGGCAAGATTTCGGCAAAGCAGAGTACACACAGCTTCTATCCGCTTGAGTATTTTGCAAATTTCTCTTAAACCACTAGACCAAACAGCACAAAATTTGGCAGACAAGTAGACACACAAGTTCATAAGATCCCCTCAAAATTTCAGCTCAATCGGACATTGTTTGTCTACCCAAACTATTCTTCTCCCAAAACTACTCTATTTTGAAACTGCAGCATTCAGAGGTGACAAAACCACTCTCAAATCTGATGCTCCAGTGACCCAAGCCTCAAACCAGCTAATCAGATCGAAGTAATCAAAGTATGGAATGAGCTCGCCAAGTTTGAGGTCGATCTAAGTTTGCTTGATCCTCCAATCACCCGGTTGAACAGTGTCTAGTCAGATGCAACAAATCTTGACAGGACATCCACTTATTCTTCTTCCCCTCTACTCACATGTTTTGTTTTCTCTTGTGTGCTCTCTCTCGCTCACTCTCACGAATGGCAGCCTACTCCAGCACAGGTGGAGTGGCTAGGGTTTCCTTCTTGCTTCCCTTCCCATGGAAGCGCTCTAAACCGTTGGATGCAGCGAGGATCAACGGTTGACATGTGTTGGCCTTATGGGCTAATGTTGGGCTGCCAACACACCTCCATGTGGAGGGACTTAGCCCAACGCCTTATGGGCTAATGTTGGGCTGCCAACACACCTCCATTTGGAGGGACTTAGCCCAACACTAGTGCCTCTCTAAAAGCTTGCATGAAGTGATGAGGTCTTGGATTTCCTCCTTCTTCCTCAAAGGGGTATAGAATTGCATTTAGATCACAATCACAAACCATGCCATATCAACGACAGCATGTAAATCCCTTAAATACTGCCAAGTATGATGCTTGTCCTATCCTTGGTTCTCCATACATACCTATGAGCCGGCATCCATTTCAAGCCCTCGTCCAGCTTATGCATCAATAAAATTATTCATTTTGAAGCGCAGAGACACGTTTGCCTCCTTTTTCCACATCATTAAAAGTCCTTCGTTGCGGCATCACTCGTAATCACCTCCTTATATCCTTTTTAACTTTGCGGCAAATACACTCCGTCAGCCACTCGTTAAGGTGAGTTCCCGACATAAACACTATGTCTCGGTCATTCCTCTTCAACACATTAAGCAAAGACCAGACCGTCGCAACCCCAAAGAGGCAACGCCAGTTGTAGCAGGATTCTCATTGCTTTTGCTTAGCCTCGATATGTGAGGCCGCCGATATCATTTCATTTTTCGATTCGTCTCCCACCTGTTTAGATGAAGAATATTCATAGTTCTCCCGTGTCATTGGCTTATTTTTATTGTTATCTTTCTGTGGAGTAATTGCACCACCTTTTCCCGCAGAAACTACTTTAAGGGGAGGTTCAAATTTAACTACATATTCACCAACGCCCCACCCACTTCAAGTGTTTATGTGGTTGGGGGTACTGTTGTTTTGTCATTGGGTTGCCTTTTGCAGAACAGTCAATTTACTGCATATATCTTAGCACCACTGATGTACCATCACTCAGTGTGTTCCCATCCTTTCGAGAGCCATCCAGATCAGATGGGTTCTTCACATGATCATAATTCCATCGACAAGCTCTTTCACCAAATCTTCCATCCATGCCTCTGCCTGATCGTCCACCCCCTCTCATGTTCCTATACCCACGACCAGCACCCGATGAACGACCAATACTAGCACCACAACAACCGCCTCACCCCCTTCTGGAAGAAAGAATGAAGGGACCTCATTCAAATTTGATTCATCATGTTCTCCCATACCACACTCCTGAGGCCAATGTCCCATCTTCCCATAGGCATGAAAAAGCACCCAAAGCTTCTCAAATTTAACTTGGTAGTATGCAATCTCACCCTTTACTGTGAACCCAAAAAACATGCCAGTTTATTGTTCACATCAAAATTTACTCTAATTCGAAGGAACTCCCATACGAATCCATAATATGAACTTCTTGCACTTATCCTATACGTTTCGCCAAGTTTTCCAGTAAGGGTTTGTTCTTCAAGACTCCATTGGGGAGTTTATGGATCGAGCACCATGTCTCAAGTCTTTCCAAATTGACCTTCCCATGGTTTGGAAACCCATCATATTCAGCCAACATAGAGCACGACCTTTGAAATACCATGGTCCTTGATACATGGCATTCTTCCGATCTAGCGGGTAGCAAAATTGTATTGCAAAGAGGTTTGAATTTATCCTCCTCCACACTACCTCTTGAGCGGGTTCCATGCCGCACGCATGTCACAATTAGCGCACTCTAACTAAAACTTTTCTTTGTCGAAAGTTTTGCTAGGGCTAGCTGCTTTACTGTTCTGTCGCATGAAACTCATCTTCTCATATCGGTTCATCAATCTTTTCATCATGTAAGTGCAATCCCTCCATAAGCTTGCTTGAATCTTCCTCTACTAGGCCCTTCGACCCCGATCCTTCCACAAAGTTTGACATCCCACTCAAAATCTTGGTATGTCTCTCAGAAAACCTCCAATCAACAACCTGAGATACCACATAGGTCTTGGGGAACCCTAACGATGCAGGGAGGGCGGTTGTAGATCAAAGGGAAGTCCAACAGTCATCCTTGTTGACAAGGGGCTCACGACAACCACCGCCGAGAGGACTGGAAAACCCTAGGGGATCTCAACATCTATTGGTTCTTAACCATCAATACGATACATCATTATGCCCCTTTTATCAGCTTCGGTCGCCTCCTTCCCCGGCTCCCCACAAGACGATCTCCATCTTCACCAGGCACGAGCAGCCACGAGTGGCTCTATCCCACTACCGAGAACACCGCCTACCTCGTCCTTAACCTCGCATTCGTCCTCATGCCGGGTCGACCAACAACTCCCTACACGGCCGTCCACCCAGATCAGCGCCGCCTTCTAGGCCTCAAACTACCAAAGGAGTACCACAACGCGCTCTGCATCGAGCACCTCATCGGCTTCCACCCCCGTCACAGATGAACCCTCTCGACAGCGCAACAACCGAGACAATGAAGAGCCGGTCGAATACATCACCAAGCACAGACCCCAAAGATTGACCTATCAGACCCCGCCGCCACCGCCACCGACCCCTTTGCCTCCATGAAGACCGACAAGCCTCCTCACACAACCAACAACAACGTTGTCCTCGACAAGGCGCTCAACTACCTTAGCCAACCGTGCACTGTCATAGCCTCACGATAAAGTACATCGACACAGGGCTTCTATCAAGATTGCTTTTATGCTTGTGATGTTGCGCATACCCTATGCATTATTTTTTTGAAAAGAAGGAAACCCCTGGCACAGAAGACCTTATAAAATAATACAACACTAAGACTGAAGCCACCGTCTAGGCAACATGTGTCGCTACTCCTATCCAGTTGATGAAGGGATGTTGATAGTGTGGGCCTAATACCAAACAAATCGCGCAACCAAACCTAACATCTAAGACCTAAGGGCCCAACCAAGCCACCTGCCGGGTATGGGGCACCCACCGCTCCGGGGGCACGCTCAGAGGACATTGCCGCCACCTGCCACCAATCCATCTTCAGAGCAGTACTGATGCATCTACCTTATCCAGTCTAGCTGTCATTGACGACACCACGACGCCAGGCAACGTCTGCGCAAGTCCATCATTGCACATAAGACGCCTGATCTCCAGGGAGCCATGCCATCAAGATCCATCGACATTAATATGTATGATGAAGCACCGTTCCACCAAAGATCTCATCCACTAGTCCGTCGAGCCGGTGTACACCTCCAAGAATGACAGCCCAAGGGGGAAACGACGCAAGTGCGCCGTCGTCTTCTAATCTATCGATCAAGGATTCTCCCCGAAGGTAGCAGATAATGGTCTATAACTTCTCCACGGCGATGCCTTCAAGAAGGAAACGACAGCGTACAACGTCGCAGTCGTCGGCCTGGGCATCTAGCCAAGAGCAGGTTTTCACCCAGATCTGTTCAAAGAACTCCATCCAGATATGTTCGAAGAACTCCATCCAGCTTTTTGTGCACGGATCGCGGCCTTCTCTGCCGAAAAACCAACAAGATCCAACTGTCACCGCCTGACAGGCCGCAGCACCACCACGATGCCAAAGCAGCCAGCTTTGCCAGGCCCCACGCCAGCCTGCCGCATACCAGACTCGTCGGCCCACCAAAGCCCATCTAGGCTCAATGAGATCCGAGATTCCGGCCGCCACTACAAGGACGTCTCCCCACAGGAAGGTCGCGCCACCGTTGTCGCTGCCGCCATTTCTGCAGTCGAGATCCCGTAGCACCACGCCACCTGCTACCAGGTCACCGAACTCCATGTCATCGCCGCCATGAGAGGAACAACCTCACAAGGGAAGAAGACCCCGCAGCCGCCATCACAACCCGAGCTTCACCAGCTTGAACTCGGGCTGCTGTCGAAGGGAGAGATCAGGGCGAGGTGGGTTTCCCCCATGCCACCTAGGGTTGGCGACGGGGGCACTGGGTTCCTTTCACTTAATTAATTCTTGAAGAAGAGCCGATATGGATTAATGTTACACTTCAGAAACCAAACAGTTTTTAGTTTTTTGTACCGTTTACAGTAACACCGTCATTTGTTTGCATTTACGTTTGCGTTTCATTTTTTGACACAAACACGTCCTTAATACAGAGACAAAACCTAGGGATCAACATTCTATACTGTGCCACCAAAGCGAGCCGTTGCATTCCATATCAAAGCAAGGACCTTCTTTATCTCATGGAAGCTATTCCAAACGGTTACGTCAAACTTCAGCTCCACCTGCTATCAGTATAGGGGGTGGGAACATTTCGACGGCTTTCTGCAAAATCTCGAATTACCCGTTTAAGGGTTCTTCCACCTTTTCCTTGCATGTAACCAGGATGGTTTCTGTAATTGTCACCAGTCCTGTTGTGAAGATAGTCCGAGGCAGCATCCTGAAGCACCTTGAGCCATAACGAAATTATCATCTCGGCTTCCCCTTGCCTTAGGTATTCCGAGGACAAAGAACTCACCTGAACAAGATTTAAAACATTCAGCTAAATGGAAGAGATATACAAAAGTAAGCTTCAGCAGCAAATATACAAGTAAGAAGTATTACTACAACACATTTAGCCTCTATACAACACAAGAACTCAGGAAGGTAGCAAAAAATCTTCAGTGCCAGGTTGCAGCATGCGACTAGACTAACATGACCATATTTTACAACTACATCCACAGATTCTCCTTGCATCAAATGTCAAGTATTGAACACCCTTAGGGCTTGTTTGGTTAATCTCTCCCACAAGGGGATTGGAGAGGATTGGAGGGATTGAGGTGGATTTTAACTTGTAGGGGATTTAATCCCTTTCAATCCCCTCCAAACCCCATCAAATTTCAAGGAACCAAACAAGCCCTTAGTTAGGTTTAAACAGTAAACACTAGAAGCAGTCACAAAAAAATAGTCTGCACGAAATAGGGCTGCTAAACCTTTCGAATCTGGAAGAGACAAACGGTAAGCGGATGGCCCAGATTACAGCATATGATATTTTCAAAGTTATGGAACTAAAAACGAAGATGAGAAAAGCATCAAGGCATGCCTAGCATAATTACAGCAAAGCAGTGATCATAAAAATCGTACCGTTGTGTGCAGCCACCCACAAAGGGAATCCCAACAAAGTATCCCCTTCCACATTGTTCTCTCGCAGAGGCTACACAATGCCGCCAACTGCTGCAGCATTGTTGCAGATTTATGTACCTGTTGGAAGAAAAAAAAACAATATTCTGAAACATTTCTATGATCACCTAATTTATCTCTGGTTAGAGTAAACTTAAGAAATACTCCCTCCGTCCCAAAATAAGTGTCTCAACTTTGTACTAGCTCTAGTACAAAGTTGTACTAAGCTTGAGACAGTTATTTTGGGACGGAGGGAGTATGTAGTATGTAGAACAACAATCAAATCATAAGTATGTCTGTAGTACTAAAACGGAAGAACAGAAGCAAGTTACTATAAGTAGCATCATCAATATGCTAAGGAATTAATAGTCGACTTAGTAACAATATGGGCATCAGCATGTTAGCTTATGCCACAGGAAAATGCAGACAAGCTCCAGATTCCAGAATTTATTGAAAGGCTTTGAGGTGCGAGCATAACACCATGGCCAGTTTTGACACCTCACATAACAAAATGGTTATAGCAAAAACTGAATGAGGACCAATAGTGCCAAAAAACAACTCGAAAAAGTATTTCAAAATCTACCTACCCTTGACAAGGCTGATACACCAAGTAGAGCATAAAATACGTTAGACATAAGACCTTCACCACAGCGTGCTAAAATTTGAACCAGCACCACACCACGTGATTCATCAGAGGGGCATTCTGGAGATTCCAGCACATCAGTAAGGCTAGCATCAAAAAAACCTGCAGGTGCATATTTCCAAATATTACTTTCAAGTGATCGGATTAGCAAAAATGAAAATGTTACCCCATGTTAAGCGCAATAGCATGTCATAAGAACTTCATCAGTCAATGATCCTCACTGAACACGAATAATCCAGCAAGTACAACAAGATTTTTGAAGTTCACACACACAAAAAAAACTACAACATACTTTCCAAGCTCCAAGTGATATACCAACTTGCTTCGTAAAAATCCTGTGCATAGTTGAAAGTACTACGAATAATTTACTAAATGTGATGAAATGATGCCCTACTGTTGCTATACAAATTGGCTTTGCTATCCAGAAGACAAGAGGATAGAAACTAGACAGAAGTACATTTGTGCACTTGAAGTAAAAACACTAACTTGACACAACTATGCTTCTATCAGCAGTCTGTCCCTTGCACTACTTCATTGGTCACAATTCCAAAAACACTCTGTCCCTACTTGTCTCTTGTACTTGTACATTCGCAGTAAATACACCAACTTGTAAAGCTTATTCTTCCCCACGCACTAGTTTATTGTGCGCAAAGCATCAACCGTCCCTCATTCTGTGTATCTCTCACTTCTTTCGGATGCAACCGGCAAGTTTACTCATCGTACACCTATCTAACGAATTATGGGAGTAATACGAACATTCAACTGATATATAGTAGAAGGCCATATACAAGAAGTAGTCAAGTGGGACTCACACGATATATATGAAATTGCTGCAAGTGCTGCTCCTCGGTGCATTGCTGTAGAGCATATAGCTGCCTTTTGAAATGACAGCTCAAGCAGCGAGCGAGATGCGACAATAGCTTCCTTGATTAATAATGCAATCAACAGAAGAATCAGTGCTGTACTGTCAATCCATATTGTGCTTCAATAATTAATAAAGAACCTTAGCATAATATAAAATAGAACCTTTGGACAGCAGCGGATAAATGCAGATGCGAAGTTTGCATAGGCTTCAATTAGATCAGGTTCTTGATCACATGTGTAAGAAGAATTCAAATTTGATAGTGAAGCTGCAGAGCTAAACGTTTCAATAGTTTTCACACATACAACACTGTGTTCTTCCTTATGGCCAAATTCTTCAATCATGTTGGCAGCTGAAAATGACGATAATGTCAATGTAGAGTAGACTTTCGAGATATATTGGAACAAGGTGTTGCAGTAGTAAGTACACTTGGGTGCTATCTGCCTATTGTATGTCATCGTTATTTCTTTTACAATGTAAAACTATAAAGTAGGTTAAAAATGAAATCCCATGAGCATGGCATAGTCGTTGAACATAGGCAAGGGCATAACCGCATAAGGAAATAGTAAGTGGTGTTAGAGCTATATTCTGGCCTGTATATTTTCCCCGTTGTATGAGGGGTTTCCTGCATATTTACCACATGTACATGTATATATATATTGGCCATTGGCCCTCAGGAATACAAGTTGCTTTCCAAACATGGTATTAGAGCTAGGTCATTTTTTTTGCACGCCGCAACTCGTGTTGTTGATCCAACCGGCATAGCAGACCTTCTCTGTGGCCGTCGTCGTTGTTTTTCTCTCCCTTGCAGCCACCGACTCTCCATCCTGTTCCTCTGCAGGTCAACGTCGGCTTGGTCCTTCCCTCGTCCCATCCGCCTCCACCTGTTGACGATATCTATCGCCCGTCATTGCGGCCTGCTCGAGTCGTCGAACCCCTATGCCTGCCAGATCCGGACGCCTTCGGTCCCGTCGTGCCGATTCCGCCGATTCCTCGTTGCCCCGCCTCATGTGCGCGCAGCCAAGAAAGAGGAGGACGCACGCACAAGGACAAGCGCTCGCCCTGCCTCGCTCCCGCTGACCCGCTACTGCAAAAAAAATTGTCATGTTGTCTGTCGCCTGTTCTCCGGTAAATTTCGACGGTGTTTTCGGTGTTCCCTACACTGACCCCATCTCGCTCATGTGCCTTCCCTCGGTGCTTGGTGCTCGTCTGTCCGTGTCGTTGTCTCTTGCGGCAACTTTTGCGGCGATGGTCGTTCCACACCGGTTTCTACAGACAGTCATGTTGGTAGCTCTTCTGCTTCTCCTCCTGCAAGCTCCACATATGATGATTGTCGCTCTACACCGACACCTCTCACGACTTTCACCGGTGAATGTCGCTCTTCCCCGACACCTCTCGCGACTTTCATCGATTATATTGGTGCATATGATTCCATCGACTGCACTTTGCCCACGCGTCTTCCCTTGGCGCTTGGTGCTTGTCTGCACACGGCCTCGCCTTCTCCACCGGCTTTTGCAGACGGTATTGGTCATGCTACACCGCCACATTTAGCGGCTTCCACAAGTGGTGGTGGTCGCTTCTCTCCCGGTGCCACTACGTCGCCTACTTCAGTTGTGTCCTTCACTGAGGAGGAGATTGCCCGACTTCGCGCTCTGCTGATTGCCTCCGACTATCTATTGTCGGGTGCATCTACGTCGACATCTTGAGTTGCATCCCGAACTAAGCAGGAGATTCTGAGATTCGACGCCTGCTAGCTCCATCTTCTGGTTCTTCATCGATAGGTTCTGTTGGTTCTGCGATGAACTCTTCTGGCATTGTGAGACCACCTTCCACACAAGTAGGTACATCTCCATGCATTCTTGATACTGGAGCATCTTTTCATATGACTCATGATTCATCCACCCTGTCATCTAATCGACCTCTCGAGTCTCCTGTTCATGTTCTTACTGATGATGGTACCTCTCTCTCGGTTACTGGCCGAGGCACTCTTAGCACTTCATCTTTTCATGTTCCCGATGTTGCTCATGTTCCTCGGTTTACCATGCAGCTCATTTCTGGTGGTCAGATTATTGACTCTGGTTGCAGGGTCATTCTCGACTTTGACTCATGTTCCGTTCTAGACCGTCACACTAGTGCTCTTCTTGGTGCTGGCCCCCGACGTCGTGACTCTAAGGGTCTCTGGGAGATTGACTGGCTTCACCTTCCATCCGCTGCTACCGCCGCCACTCTCTCCACCTTTGTTGCCTTGTCTACCAGCTCTTTTCAGCAATGGTATCATCGCATGGGTCACTTATGCGGCTCTTGTCTCTCATCCTTTGTCCGACGTGGTCTTCTTGGATCCATCTCCGACGGTGTGTCTTTAGACTGTCAGGGTTGCCAGCCAGCGTCCTTTTGACCTTGTTCACTCTGATGTTTGGGGTCTAGCTCCCTTTGCCTCAAAGGGAGGTTATCGCTACTGTACATTGTTCAAGAATTCATCCGATTAATCAGTA
Organism: Hordeum vulgare subsp. vulgare; assembly: GCF_904849725.1. Classification (NCBI taxonomy): domain Eukaryota; kingdom Viridiplantae; phylum Streptophyta; class Magnoliopsida; order Poales; family Poaceae; genus Hordeum; species Hordeum vulgare. The sequence continues at coordinate 267,324,190 of NC_058521.1, read as the reverse complement.
CTATATTATCTTTATAGATGATTTCTCTCGACACACGTGGATATATTTCATGTCTTCTCACAGTGTGGTCTCTATCTATAAGCGTTTTGCTGCCATGGTTCACTCATTTCTTTAAGCCTATTCGTGTGTTCCGTGTTGACTCTGCTGGAGAGTATATCTCCAAGATGTTACGTGAATTTCTCGCTGAGCAGGGTACTCTTGCTCAATTCTCTTGTCCTGGTGCTCATGCTCAGGATGGCATGGATGATCGCAAGCATCATCACGTTCTTGAGACGGCTCATGCGGTGACGATCGCTACCTCTCTTCTGCCTCACTTTTGGGTCGAGGCTGTCTCCACTTCCACATATCTCATTAGGGTTTTTATCATTTATGCCAACAGTTGTGTCTCATTGCTCAGTTTTGCAATTAGAAATAACAACTACTCAAAAATGCCATTGTTCCATTAGATGATTGCCTAAAAATGCAATTAGATTTGAGGTGACAGTAATGATGTCTAGTGACATTTTTGAGCATGCGCCTAACGAAGCGATGGCATTTTTGAGCAGTTGAAATTTCTAATGGCAAAAGTGATTAGTGGGACATAACCGGTGGCATAAATGATACAAACCCATCTCATTAACCTTCAGCCGTCCACTGCTTTGCAGGGTGGCGTTCCTTTCGAGCGCCTCTTCAACCGTTCTCTCGATTACTCGGCGCTTCGTCTGTTTGGTTGTGTTTACTATGTCCTTTTTGCCCCTCGTGAACGCACCAAACTATCCGCTCAGTCAGTTGAGTGTGTCTTCTTAGGTTATAGCGATAAGCATAAGGGTTATTGTTGTTGGGATACTGTCGGTCATCGGACGCGTATATGACTTTTGATGAGTCTCGTCCCTTCTACCCGCGTCCATCTTCCTCGACCTTTGTAGTGGAGGATATATCTTTCCTCACTTTTCCTAACACACTGATCACTCCCGTTGAGCCCTTGCCCGTCCCTCCTAGTGCCCCCCGCTTCTCTACCTATTGCAGATTCGACGCCATCACCACGCATGGTTTCCTCCCCTCACTTGTCACACAATTATGCACCTTCATCCGCGTCCATCTTCCTCGACCTTTGTAGTAGAGGATATATCTTTCCTCACTTTTCCTAACACAAGGTCACTCCCGTTGAGCCCTTGCCCGTCCTACTGCCCCCGCTTCTCCACCTATTGCGGATTTGACGCCATCATCTCCCATGGTTTCCTCCCCTCACTTGTCACACGATTCTGCACCTTCATCCCAGTGTCTTCTTCGTCACCTTCGCCTACTCCGAAGATCCCTCTTCGTATTCTTCCTTCTTTTCCTCAGTATTATACTCGTCGTCCACGTGTTGTGGATGCGTCTACTGATGTGCCATCTTCCTCGTCTCAACCTGGTTTTCCAAGCATTGGTTCCGCTGTTCTTGAGCCAACGTCTTACTGTCAAGCTGTTGTTCACCCCAAATGGCAGTTTGCGATGGCCGAGGAGCTTGCAGCTCTTGAGCGCACCGACACGTGGGACCTTGTTTCTCTTCCTCCCGGTGTTCATCCCATCACTTGTAAGTGGGTCTACAAGGTTATCGTCAAGCTGTTGTTCATCCCGAATGGCAGTTTGCGATGGCCAAGGAGCTTGCAGCTTTTGAGCGCACCGGCACGTGGGATCTTGTTTCTCTTCCTCCCAGTGTTTGTCCCATCACTTGTAAGTGGGCCTACAAGGTTAAGACACGCTCTGATGGTTCCCTTGAGCATTTATAAAGATCGTCTTGTGGCTCGTGGCTTTCAACAGGAGCATGACCGTGATTATGATGAGGCTTTTGCTCCCATGGCCCATATGACCACTGTTTGCACACTACTTGTCGTGGCTTCCATTCGCCACTGGTCTGTGTCTCAGCTTGATGTTAAGAATGCCTTTCTTAATGGTGAGGTACGTGAGGAGGTTTACATGCAGCCCCCACCTAGTTATTTTGTTCCTGATGGCATGGTATGTCGTCTTTGTCGCTCTCTCTATGGCCTTAAGCAAGCGCCTGACGCCTGGTTTGAGCGTTTTGCCTCTGTACTGACTGTCATTGGTTTTTCAGCGAGTGCTCATGATCCAACGTTGTTTGTCCACCTTTCTGCTCGTGGTCGGACTCTTCTTCTATACGTTGATGACATGATTATCACTGGCGACGACCCCGAGTATATTGCCTTTGTGAAGGCTAGTCTTAGTGAGCAAATTCTTATGTCTGATCTTGGCCCTCTTCGCTATTTTCTTGGGATTGAGGTCTCTTCTACCTCCGATGGCTTTTCTATTTCCCAAGAAAAGTATATTGAGGATCTTCTTGCTCGTGCTGCTCCCACTGATGAGCGCACTGTTGAGTCTCCCATGGAGCTCAATGTTCACCTTCGTGATACTGATGGTGACCCCTTGCCCGATCCGAGGCGTTATCGTCATCTTATAGGGAGACTTGTCTATCTAGCTGCCACCCGTCTAGATATCTCCTATTCGGTCATATTCAGTTGAACCGGTATGGGCTGTCTTGCCCATCTCATTTAAGCCCACAACGCCCAGCCCTTGAGATGACTTAGAAGGAGGGGTTCCTAGTCCTCCCGTGTAGCCCAGCCGCCACACATCCACAACACCACACTCCAGCGACCAGTCAAAGCTCGTCCCATCTAGAAGTAGTCCTCCCCCCTTCCCGTTCCTACATATTCTGAGTCAGTTTGTCTCCGCTCCCACTTCGGTTCACTATAGTCACCTCCTTCGTGTTCTTCGATATCTTTGGGGCACGATCTCTCACCGCCTGTTCTTTCCTCGCTCTAGTTCATTACAGCTTCAGGCCTATTCGGATGTTGCGTGGGTCTCGGATCGCCGTTCCCTTTCTGCTTGCTGCGTTTTTCTTGATGGTTCTCTCATTGCATGGAAGACAAAGAAGCAGACAGACTGCGGTTTCCCGTAGATTGAGGGGAAGATCAGTCGGTTGCGCTAAGGTGACGACATGTCAGTGATGGCATATGTGGCAGAGCTGCAGACTTTGTGGGCGGAGCAGGATAATTATGATCCTTTGGAACTCTACGATGCGGCTTGCATCGAGTCAGGGCGCAAGTGGATTGCACGCAGGAGTGTGCTGAAACTATTGGAAGGGCTCAGAGGTTGCTTTCATGGAAGGGGGCATCCCTGTTGCACCAACCTCTCCTTCCAACTATTGAGGAGACTATTGCAGCAATGTCTCAAGAGGAGGTGAGGATATCTCTTGAGCATACAGACGTGAAGGTTGCGCCGGCTTCGACATTTGCAGTCACTGAGCGCATGGAGTGGGAAGATCCCAACAAATGTCATATCTATAGGGAGGTAGGTCACTGGAAGAGGGAATGTCCAACTCGTGGCAGAGGCAGGGGATACAACAGAGGAGGAACTGGCAGAGGCGGGCAGGCTAGAGGCAGAGGTGGATACATAGGGACCTCAGGGGGTCAACCTTCTTGGGGCAGAGGTGGCCACTCAGGAAGCCCAGGGGGCTAGAGGGCACATATGGTAGTTGAAGGGGACACTATGAAATCAAAGGGCAAGGAAGTTGATGAGTCTACCTATGGAGACTTTGCTCACTGGGCCTCCACTGATGAAGGTAACCCGACAAAGGCATCTCTTACTCCTAATGTAGATGCTCCAGAGTGGGTCCTAGACTCTGCAGCATAAGCATGTTGTAGATAATTCCTGTGTGTTTGAGTCTTACAATAAGCATCCTCCTACTCACAAGGGCACTATTCAAACTGCTGATGGTACAAATCAGCCTGTTATAGGGGTTGGCACAGTCAAGTGCACTTCAACTATCTTGTTATCGTCAGTTTTACATGTGCCAGCTTTTCCTGTCAATTTGGTCTCTTTCAGTGCCCTCATTGATCAAATAGACTGTCGTGGGATCCTTGACAAGTTCGGTTGCTTGATTCAGGAGCGCCAGACGAGCCAAACTGTTGGGACTTGGCGCCAGGCGTAAGGGGCTCTGGTACATGGACCAGGAGGTGCAGCTGGACTTGGTGTATGCTGCGACTATGGAGGACAAGTTGAAGCAGGCGATGATCCATCACTGCGAGATGGGGCATGTATCTTTTGATAAGATAAGTAGAATATTTCCGGATGTTATGTGTGGAATAGGCAAGGGCAAGTTGACATGTGATGCTTGCGAATATGCAAAATACACACGAGCCTCATATGCAAGTAAGGGGCTTAGGAGCATATCTCCCTTTATGCTTATTCATTCGGATGTATGGACTAGCCCGGTAGTGTCAATGAATGGAAAGAAGTATTTTGTTACCTTCATTGACTGCTATTCTCGTATGACTTGGATTTACTTGATGTGTGACAAGGATGAGGTGTTTAGTTGTTTTAAGAACTTCCATGCTCTTGTAAAGAACCAGTTTCAGGTGCAGGTCAAGGTGCTTAGGACTGACAATGGCACAGAGTATGTCAACAATATTTTTGGGGCTTTCATGGCTGGCCAAGGGATTCTTCATCAAACTTCATGTCCTGACCCCCCCCTCAGAATGGAGTGTCCGAAAGGAAGAATCGTCATATTCTGAGGTTGCTCGGTCGTTGATGTTTACCATGATTGTGCCTAAGTTCTTGCAGGATGAAGCAGTTATGACAGCTACATACCTGATCAACAGTACACCTTCCAGGATACTAGGCATGAAATCTCCGTCTGAGTTGCTCGTTGGAGATAATAAGTTTGTCGTCCCCCCAAAGCCGTTTGGCAGTACATGTTTTGTTCGTGATCACCGACTATCTGTTGGCAAACTTGATCCTCGAGCAGTGAAGTGTATCTTTCTGGGATACTCTTTCTAGCCAGCAGGGGTATAAATGTTGGTGTCCCTCTGAAAAACGCAGGTTTGTAAGTATGAAAGTTACCTTCAGGGAGTCTGAGCCATTCTATGGCGAGCCGACTGATCTCAGTCAGTTGTTTGCAAAGCTTGACCACCTACACCCTATGCATAATGGTCAAGAGGGGGAGAAGGAGGTGTCCCACACTCACAATGATTCTATCGGCATTAACACTGATAATGATGTGCAGGTTCAGGTCCAACCAATAGTGGGTACAATTCCGCCTAATGATGATGTGCAGGTTCATGTCGAACCAAGTGTCGATACACTTAAGATTGGTGCTCTCCAGGTTCCTGTTCGAGATCGATGGCAGACGAATACCCTGGTGTACTCTCGACAGCAACCACAAGTACAGGGGGAGCAGCAAGGCAGTGAGGCAACAGTACATGGGGAGCAGCAAGGCAGTGAGGCAACAGTACAGGGGGAGCAGCAAGACAGTGAGGCAGGCTCATCTGACACAGTGGAGCTGCCCATTGCGTTGCGAAAGGCTACACGTGAAGCAGCAAGGAAGGGTGAAGTAGCAAGGAAGGCTCTACCAAAGGATGATGCTTGTGATGACCTTGATATTGGCAATTTTGTGTCTTATAAGGATTTGTCACCTTCATATAAGGCGTTTGTTGCCTCCCTTCAAACTGTGTCAATCCCAAAGGATTGGAAGGCTGCAAAGCAAGATCTGAAGTGACGCGAAGCAATGATAGAATAGTTGGAAGCACTGAGGAAAAACAAGACATGGGTGCTAACCACATTGCCGGCAGAAAAGAAAGCGGTGAGTTGTAAGTGGATCTATACATTGAAGCAGAATCCTGAGGGTAAGGTGGAACGGTACAAGGCCAGGTTGGTCGCCAGAGGACATAGTCAAACTTAGGGAATTCACTATGATGAGACATTTGCGCCCGTGGCAAAGATGAACACGGTTAGGATATTGGTCTCTTGTGCTGCAAACTCTGGGTGAAAGTTGCATCAATTAGATGTCAAGAATGCCTTCTTACATGGTGAGTTGCAGAAAGAAGTGTACATGGAGATACCACCAGGTTTTGGTACCTCAGAGACCACGGGGAAGGTATGCAGGCTGAAGAAATCCTTGTATGGATTGAAGCAATCACCACGGGCATGGTTTGATAGGTTCAGACGTGCTATCCGTGGTATGGGGTATGGTCAGCGTAACGGTGACCACACGATGTTCTACAGACACTCTGATCAGAAAATCACCATTCTTGTTGTTTATGTAGATGACATTATTATCACTGGAGATGATAAGGAGGAAATAGAGAGATTAAAGGGTTGTCTGAGCAAGGAGTTTGAGGTAAAGGATTTAGGCAACCTAAAATATTTCCTTGGCATTGAAGTGGCTCGGACAAAGAAGGGAATCTCTATGTGCCAACGAAAATATACCTTGGATCTCTTGACTGACATGGGCATGATGGGATGTCGTATTGCCCCTACTCCGATTGAACAAAATCATCAAGTGACAGCACAATCAGGAGATCTAGTGAATAAGGAAGATTATCAGAAATTGGTTGGGAGATTATTGTACTTGTGTCATACCAGGCCTGACATTCCGTATGATGTGGGGGTGGTAAGCAGATACATGCATGCACCAAGGAGTGGGCATCTTGATATTGTGCACAGAATCCTGAGATACTTGAAGGAGACTCCGGGTAAAGGGTTGTGGTTTGGGAAGAGTGGACACCTTGAGGTGGATGGCTATAGTGACTCTGACTGGGCTAGTTGTCAAGATGATAGAAGATCAACTTCTGGCTACTGTGTGTTTGTGGAAGGAAATTTGGTGTCATGGAGAAGCAAGAAATAACTTGTTGTAACTAGATCAACAGCAGAAGCTGAGTATAGAGCTTTATCTCAAGGGTTGTGTGAGATGCTCTGGGTGAAGTACGTACTAAGCGAATTGAAACTTCTAAGGAAGGGCCCCTTGAAGGTGTGGTGTGACAATCAGTCCGCTATAGCCATTGCTAATAATCCAGTTCAACATGACAGGACAAAACATGTGGAAATTGATCGCTTATTCATTAAGGAGAAACTTGATGTTGGGATCATCAGTCTTACTCATGTCAGCTCTGGGCAGCAGTTTGCAGATTGCTTGACAAAGGGACTGGGAACAAAAGACTGTAACTTGGCATGTGACAAGATGGGAATGCTAAATATCTACCACCCATCTTGAGGGGGTGCATTGAACCGGCATGGGCTGTCTAGCCCATCTCACTTAAGCCCACAAGGCACAGCCCTTGAGATGACCTAGAAGGAGGGGTTCTCAGTCCTCCCGTGTAGCCCAGCCGTCACACATCCACAACACCACACTCCAGCGACCAGTCAAAGCTCGTCCCATCTGGAAGTAGTCCTCCCCCCTTCCCATTCCTACATATTCTGAGTCAGTTTGTGTCCGCTCCCACTTCGGTTCACTATAGTCACCTCCTTCGTGTTCTTCGATATCTTTGGGGTACGATCTCTCACCGCCTGTTCTTTCCTCGCTCTAGTTCATTACAGCTTCAGACCTATTCGGATACTGCGTGGGCCTCGGATCGATGTTCCCTTTCTGCTTACTGTGTTTTTTTAAGGTTCTCACATTGCCTGGAAGACAAAGAAGCAGACAGACTGCGGTTTTTCGTTCGAGGCTGAGTTGTGAGCTATGGCTCTGTTGACGGCAGGGGTGACTTGGTTACTGTGGTTACTTTAGGATTTTGGTGTTTCTATCACCACAACTACTCTGCTATTGTCTGACAGTACGGGTACTATTAGCATCACGCGCGACCCTGTGAAGCATGAGCTCACCAAGCATATTGGTGCTGATGCTTTCTATGTACGCGCTGGTGTGCAGGATCACGTTATTGCTCTTCAGTATGTGCCTTCCGAGTTACAGTTGGCCATTTTATTTACGAAGGCCCAGACTAGAGCATAGCATGGCTTCTATCTCTCCAAACTCAGTGTTGTTTATCCACCATGAGTTTGAGCGGGAGGGGTGTTAGAGTTATATTCTAGCATGTATATTTCCCCGTTGTATGAGGGGTTTCCTGCATATTTACCACTTGTACATGTATACATACATACATTACATACATATATATATATATGACAAATGTTTCGTACGATCGGATATAGTTCCTCCAACTTTTGTTTGATATGTTGTAGATAGTATCTATCATATCAGAGAGAGTATGTACGCGTAGTATGTAGTATATAAGAATATTTAGATAGTATATATACTACTTTTTAGGTAGTATGTACCATATTTTTAGCATACTCGTTTTTACGTACAAATATGTACGTAATTCATAATATTACAAAAACTATGGATTAACTATATTTTTTTCATGTAACATACTTTGTAGTATCTTATATATAGTATGTGAACATACTCAAAGTGATAAATTAGTATATATACTACCACATGGTAGTATATGAGACATGGGAGTAACTACACCCGGTAGTAGGAGGTATTTTCTGTGTGTATATATTGGTCATTGGCCCTCAGGGAATACAAGTTGCTTTCCTAACAAGTGGTACCCATTGATCATCATGGATGCCCTAACTAAAGACAGGATTATGCAGGACAGCTTTAGTTTATTCTTGTACTCCCTCCGTCCCACAATATAAGAGCGTTTTTGACACTACACTAGTGTCAAAAAGGCTCTTATATTATGGGATGGAAGGAGTAGTTATAGGTGCAAATTGCAAACCAAACCCCCTTGTGAATAAAGTATCACCCGTTACCTGTTCTTAAGAAGCAGTCATGCCTTTGATACAGCAAGAAATTCGTAGATAAGCGTTCAAGAATTTTAGGTAACAAAATTTGGAAATGTTGTCCTGCAAAATGCTTGATCAGCATGATGATCTATATACCATAAAGCTTGAAATTTAGCATTTTAGAGATCACTTGAACTTACCACAAGAATGTATGGCCGAAGAAAGAGAACGACAAGCAGCTGTAGATAAACTAGTGTTCTCCATATGAGATGACTGGGAAAGTATTTCAAGGAGTGGCCAGAATATACCGAAAAGAACCGAAATCGTATCATCATCAATTAGACCAGATGTAACTGACGTCGCCAAATGACTGAACAATGCACCCATTCTGAAAACATAAAGGTATATTTGCTTATACTGTACATCATATCGAATTTACAAAAAGAGGATTTGGACAGAGAATGCAAAAGATTTGCATGAAATTTCTGTTACGAAGAGAACCAACAGAACCTGCAACATATTGCCAACAAGTGGTAACAAATATGTTAGATTAGTAGCAAGGAACTTTAACTGTAATACCCCTTCTCATGTTCGATCTAGTCAAATTATATCAATACTGCCTCTGACAGTTATCAATGACCGATAATAGAAGATGCCCACTTTCCCATGATACAAATTTGACCTATGGTCATTAGCAGAGATTCTATCTCTGCATTTCAACAATTTCACTTCAATGAATGACCGAGCATACATTCTTGACCATCACAAGCTGCCTGCTGCCATGCTTTTGCTATTCCACTTTCTTGTTCTGTTCCTCGTTTGTTCTCAACTGGTTTTAGTTTCTACAAACAAAGTTGCCCACATGTCTACAGTAACTTCTCATTTTGATGATAGCGAGAAAGCACCCTACTCCTTTAAGTAATGCTGACCATATATTTTCAATCATCTAGATCTTATCAACGTGTGCCATTTGCACAGCTTAAGTACAATAGTCTATAACTTGTTGATGCAAACCATAATTGTACCCACATAAATATGATTTTCATTTCTTCAAACTAAAAAGAAATCACTTTGAAATGGCAAACGAACTCGACCCACCATTAACTGGACCATGCTCGAAATAATACACCAAACTGGTAGCAAGAGTGCTGCAAAGTGTGGAACCCATGCAGTATAATTTCTAGTAAAATCTAACAATGAACACCAAGGCTGAGCATACAAGAGTCAAACATTGTAAGCACCTGTGAAGTCCATGAACTGCGGTGTTCAAGGCTTGTGCGTAAGCACTAGGATTTTGCCTTAGCAATTCATCTCTGTCTATGTCAATCTGCATAAGAGGAAAACAAATGCACTGTGATTTTAGGTAAGAACTTTAATAGGTGAAAACGTGAGCCCTACAGCACTGCACAACCACAAAATCTCCTTCTCAATTGCATTCATGTGAGGAGGACAAGGCAGATGACACCATCATGTGACCCCAAACTTGAAATTTCAAAAAAAAAAAAAAACTCAAACCACGAATCCAATTCATGATCTGTGAAGAGATCCGTCTTCACGTCAGGTTTTCCACGACAAGGGCTTCGGTACTAGATCAAATGTGTATGTTTTAGCGAAAATTCAACTTAAAAGTTGCAGCCCAACGATTTTTAAAGCTGCCACCCAATGATTTATAAAGTTGCCACTGTAAAAAGGGCAGCCCGGTGCATGTAGCTCCCGCTTGCAAATGGTCCGGGGGAGGGTCCGACCACTTAAAAAGGTTGTCATTGTATTGGTGGTAAAGTTGCCACATGGTAGCTTGTTGTAAAATAGGTTGGCAACTAATGCACTACTTCTTGGTAACAAAAGAGTACAAAAAATGTTATAGAAAGATTGTGAATCCAACAAACAGTTTAGCCTACAACAGGGTCGTGGCCTATATATCCCAGTTTATTGTTGTTTATCATCAATCTTCACAATATCTTGGAACTCATTTTGCTTGATTTTTTCCTACATATGCCTCGCGTTAGGTGTGTGAGCTCTCGTACAAGGTTCATAACCAAGCCCTGCTCATTTCCATGACAATTGTGTGGTATTGGTCCTTCGAATACATCGGAAAGAGGTAACTTGGTATATTTCATTTCCATTTAGCTGCTCACACCTTGCTTAGTGTCACAATGTCTAGGGGGAACGGATCACATTTGGGCCTACGCAACCAACTGCGTCTTCAGAGTTGTCAAAGATTGGGAACTCCAGCTTGTGAAATTTGGGTTTCCACTCACCAGATTCAATTGTGGGAAGGTCATTTTGTGGTATCCATCTTCATGCTCGTCCATGTATTGGCCCTTGCCAAAGCCACCCTACTCCAGACACTCGATGGCCAGGCGATTGGCTGTTGCCTTGCTCCCTAACTTCTTCAATGTCTTCTTCAAATTTCTTGAGGACAGCGCCCTTCAGTTCATCCATAAGTTCTTTCTTATGGGCAGACAACTTCTCATCTAAAAGATTGTTGGTCTGCGATGGTGGCCATAGAAGATGGTGGCGGGGATTAGCCAAGGATTGGTACGTCAATAGCAAATTGTCACAAACTAGATTACATAGGGAATAGTCATTGTTGGGATTTCGCCCTCAAGATCGATCACATAAAAAAACATGACGAACACGCGCAAACAAAAGCTTGTAGCCAAGGGCCCTTGTCGTGTCCTTTTTCTCTTTATTTCCTTTTCTCTTTTCCACAATACAATATTGGAGCCCTATGCATATGTATATAGCCGGACTACCAATGAGACACGGACCGACTCAATTAATCTAGACATACACGGAATCGAACTTAAAGCCTGCCTGGACCAGTACTTGGACATAAACAACTTTGCTTCCCTAATCTAATCAACGGCAATGTTGATCACACTACTAATCCTAACTGGACTGAACACATACGTGCTGCAAGACGGCATGCAAGCCAATCAAAGCACGTATACTTAAACTTACCTAATCATAACTATCAAGATGGGATCGGCCAAGGGTCTAGGGCCAGATGGTCTCCTAGCTATGTTCTTTCAGAGACGCTGGCCCCCATTGAAGCAAGATGTATGTTGCGCCATGCAAGATCTTTTGAGCGGTCTATCCAACAAAACTCTAATACGATATTGGTGTTGTTCCAGTTTCAAACTATTAGCCTAGCAACGCTCTTTACAAAGATGGCATCGAAGGTGTTGGCGAATAGATTAAAGAGAATCCTTCCCATCCTGATCTCTGAGTAGCAAAGTGGAGCACCTCACGGATGTGAAGGAACAGCTCCACGTTGATGATTCAAAGTGTGCAAAACTAGTGTCGAAGGAACTACTTTAACGTGTCGTGCTAGATATCGCTCTAGAGGCGAATGTAAACCGATATGGCAGCAGAAGTTCAATCCAAAACTCCTAGAGCACAAGATCGAGTCCAAGATCTTACATAAGAACACCAAACTCTTCTGAAAATGATATCCCGAACGTTCACGGGATTTTAAGCATGGCAATCCGAATGATTTTATTCATGGCAATACTAACGTTTTTCATGGCAACTTTAGTTCACGCGAGGTTAGGAAACATCTAGATACATTCATTCCTCCGACAAGTATTTCCGGACGGAGGGAGTACTAAACTGGAGTAGAAGTATCTAGAATTAGTCAAATGGAATTGACTTCTGATTTTATTTTTATTTCCTTCTCTCTATTGTTCCTCGTCACAAAGTGCGGAATTGACTTCTGATTTTATTTTTATTTTCCTTCTCTCTATTGTTCTTCTTCACAAAGTGCGGAATTGACTTCTGATTTTATTTTTATTTTCCTTCTCTCTATTGTTCCTCGTCACAAAGTGCATGTGTACCTTGACGCCTCATTACTAGCAATGCATTCATAGCATGTGAGTGTTCATGCGATCAAAATAAGGACACAAAAGATGTTGTTCTGTGTGGTCAAGTTAGACATGATCAAGGCATACGACCACGTGGAGCGGATATTTTTTAGGAGATGATGATGTGCATTGCCTTCGCTTTGAAGTAGATCCAAATGATTATGAGATGCATATGCTCAGTTCGTTTCTCGCTGAAGTATAGTAGTGCGACCTCAGACATATTCACCCCTCTAGGGATTGAGGCAAGGTCATCCTATCATGCCATACCACTTTATCTTCTGTGTGGAGGGTTTTTCATCACTATTAAAGCAAGCACAACGGGATGCAATTAAAAGGAGTGAGCTTTGGTGTCTACGGACCGCATATCACACACCTACTGTCCACCGATGACATCATCGTCTTCGTGGAGTCAAGTCAACAATTACTTGCCTCCATGCGGCCAGTCCTCAGGCTTACGAGATGAGCTTGGGTAAGCACGTGAATTTGCAAAAATCATCCATCTTTTTCGTAAAGTGTTGTGGCTTTGATATTCCAGATCAGCTAAAGGTAAGCATAGGCATCGAGAACGAAGCACTAACTGAGAAATAGCTCGGCCTTCCAACGATGGTAGGCAGGTCTAAGGAGGGTTGCTTCAAAAATATTTGGGAACCCACATGGGCCAAGGTAGCAAGGCGGAAAGGGCAAGATCTATCAAAGGCAGCGAGAGAGGTGCTTGTTGTTGAAATATATTGCCCGCCTTCCTCCATCAGTTCGAACTTTTGGAGCAACTGGCTAGAGCATGAATTCAATATTGGTATCCGAGCCAAGAGATCTTGAGTTCAAACTGCCAACGCAGTATTAAAAATAAACGATTATGCGGTCTACATCGATCCCACGTCTAAGGACTAAAATAGCCTAGACGCGAGGGGAAGTGTTGAAATATATTGCCCGCCTTCCTCCATCAATTCGGACTTTTGGTTGCGTTGGCTAGTGCATGAAGCTTAACATGATATCAGAGCCTAAGGTCTTGAGTTTAAGTCCTGGCTTTCACAGTTTATTCAAAAATTGCTGCCATACCTCTGAGTCTGTCCACGTATAGGCCTCTTGAGCCATACCTCTGAGTTTGTCCACGTGTTGACTTTCCGCGTCACACGTGAGAGGGGATGAAGTGTATATGTAGATTGCCTAGTCCTTTCCATCAGTTCGGACTTTTGGCTGCGATGGCTAGTGCATGAAGCTTAACAGTTGTAAAATATGTGATCGAGGCTCTTCCAAGTTACACGAAGAGTTGCTTCTAGTTTCCCAAAAAGTAGTGCATGATTACGAGTTTATCTCTCCAAACTTTCGGCTCAAAGCAACTGATGGTAGCCGGAAGGTTCATTGGTTTGGATGGGACAAGATGTTAGTAAGTAAAAGAGATGGTGGAATAGGGTTCTGTGATGGCTTTCAATCAAGCTCCACTAGCAAAGCAAGGGTGGCACGAGCTCACCAATCTAGAGTCCCTTTGTGTGTTGGTGTTGTGTGGTCGCTACTACAAAAATTCTAATTTTCTTCAAACAAGGGCCACGAGAGTGTCCTTCATATGGTGGAGTATTATCTTCAGGCTAGAACAACTGAGAGGGTCTAGAACAGCTAGAATCTTCGGACATCACCATGGCAAGTGCCCCATCATAAAGGGGCACATGCATCATACATGCAAAGGTGAAACCTTTACTTGCCACTTTCGAGGAGGATACACTAGTTCACTCCTACCTTGTGTGCATTTAGGTTTAAGCTTAGTGTCATGCAAGCTAAGGAGGAGTTCAATCACAAGAAAGTGTCTACACCATCTGCGAGAGAAGGCATGGAAGCAACAACAGAAGAAGCACAAGACGAATGTCAAGATGTCGCTTGAGTTGTGCAGCCGGATTGTCCAACCCAGAGTCAACAATGAGGCCAGGAGCCCTCGAACAATGTACTGGGCAATCAAGGACTTATCCGCGCCACGGACCAAGAGCCTTTGGACAACGCACCAAACTATTTGGGACATGTCCGGGCTACAGCCGCCCTGCTACCTATAGCGGGTTTTGTGTTTACAAGGAGATCGATCACAAGATCATCTAAGGGGTGGAGATTCAGATGTCTTGCTAGAATAAGGTGTCTATCAGGCCTTATATAGGTGGACGAGGCAGGGTTATAGGTCCTGAGTCGGTTAAGGAGTTATCATATGTTACGTTTGGTAGCTAACAAGGGTCGGTTATTACATGCCATATACAGACAGTTCCTAGCCTAGCATGGGAAGGAGTCTTCGTCTTGTCCCCAAAGGTGTTGATGTGCTCCTGATTGTCAATGGACGTCGAGTCATGGGCTTAGGCCTCCCTACTGTCCTGGGGCTCTTTGTCCTCCCTAACTACACCCGAGGGGCATGGCACCATCACTATCTTTCCTTTGTTATCTTGTTCATTTGGAATTGTGGCATCAATCAGACTGCTAGTATTGATCTTGGTTATAAGATGTGTGTGTGATTCTTGTCCCTCCCTGTGTGAATCCCCTTGTTTCCCTTGAGATTCCCCCTTAGTCTTTTGTTCCTTGTCCTTTCCCGTTCTTCCTTGAAACCACCTCCTATACATGAAGCTCAGGCCACCCTCATGGTTCACCTCATATCAGGTTTAGTTGGTGCATTAGCAGCGAAGCAAGTGTGGACTCTTGGAGTGATAGCTGGATCTCTGAGCTAGTTCTCCTCGTCCGATGAGCTGACACGGATTCCAAATGGGTCCAAGATCAGCTCAAGGAGGGTAGCAATAGCAGGGATGATGGGGAGCTATAGCCTATTTTCTTTTATTATAATGTTCATGATACTCCCTCCATTCCAAAATGTAGTGCATATAGATTTTTTTTTAAAGTCAACCTTTGCCAACTTTGACCAAGTTTATAGAGAAAATTGTCTACATATACACTACAAAACATGTACATTATGAAAAAGTATAACTCATGATGTATACAATGATGTGCATTTGGTATTCTAGATGTATATATTTTTCTCTCTAAATATGGTAAAAGTTTGTAATGTTTGACTTTTAGAAAAATCTATAGGCACTACATTATGGAACAGAGGGAATATTAAACAAGTTCAAGCAGGCGGGTCAGAACGTGATGACTAAGTACATGAAGAATGGTTGCTTCACGATGAAAGTTGCCTACCATTTGAAAATGAAGCTGACACACAATGCGAGTGAAGTCACAGGTGCCTCATCGTCATGTACTTCTGACAAAGGATGGTTGGCTTTGTGGGGCGTTGACTTGCTCCAAAAATCAAAGTCCATATCTGGAGACTTGTGAAAAAATGGCTTGGCGCTGGCTTTGAGCTAGAGAGAAAGATAAAGTAGATTATGTGGCATGCGTAAGGGAAGATGTAGTCCACGGGTTTTGGAATTGCCCGCATGTGATATGGAGTTGGAAGGAGGTGAGTGACAAAACAGGCCTCAAAGCCTAGGCTAATGTTAGCTCGACATTTCTAAACGTGGATGTTGGACTGGATCGGTGCTCAATGGAAGATGTGCTCAAGGTGGTCTTCAATTTTTTGTACCAGCTCTGGCTGGCCAGGAATAACGCACAACACTACCATATCGAAGACCTGGCAGCGTTTGCAGCGAAGGCAGTCAAGGCACCCACCTTGGTTGAGGAGTGGCAGAACTTGAAAGAGAAGCCATTCAACCATGCCAAGCTAAAGGGAAGATGGCATCCACCAGATGAGAGTCGAACCAGGGCAAACACGGATGGAGCTTTCATAGTGTCGGACGGTACAAGAGGCAGTGGTGTTGTTCTATGGGACCATCATGTGGCTGAACCGAAGTGTGTAGAGCACATGCCAATGCGAGCTTTGAACTTGGCGGGGGAGGTTGGGGTCACAAGGCTCGTCCTGGAGACAAATAGTACCGGCATTGCTGCAAAGTTGGTGTTACAAGAGAGGGCCAGGTCCTCACATGGTCCACAGGCCGAGGAGGTTAATGGTTTGCTGCATGGCTTTCAGGAGATCGCTAACAAATCAATTAGGAGATCGGCTAATGAGGTAGCTCATTAAGTTAGCAAAGTGTGGCTACATAAATAAAATGTATACCACTTGGCGTAGGTTCCGACCAGATTGTATTCCTACATGCTAGGCACGGAATGTATGTCCAATGAGTCTTCATAAATTCCCAGCATGCTTTCTCTAAAAAAGTAGCAATTTAAACTTTTAGGCTTTTGGATTAGGAAAATATGCTGCTCAAATAGACAAATTCAAAAAGAAATTGTTAGGATTACTTCACGAGAGTGAGTTTAGTGAACATATGCTCAACATCTGTAAGTAAATTTGTTCATGAACATGTCAGTAGTTATCATAATGTACACAACTACACATTCACCAACACAAACTAGCAGGTGCAAATAAAGACTAGCATCTGGTGGGATCCGCCAACATACTGGATATGGTTATAAGGTTATGATCCTTCAAATGAAAAAGAAATAAATGAAAATATAGATTTCAGACAACACTCCAAGAAAGGGCTGCACTTGGGAAGGAAAACAAAGAATCTTGTATGTAGTTATAAGATTATGAGACCATAAATGAACATAACGTGACAAGATATAATTGACAATATAAATTCCAGACAGGCATCCAAGAAAGGCTGCTAGGGGAAGAAAACATACAATCTTTTCAATTGCTGAGTAGCTTGAACAAAGTAGCCTGGCCAGTGAAGTTTTCCTCAATTCTTTATCGAGAATAGAACATAGAGCATGTGTAATTGCACTAATGATCTCTTCCTCATCCTCTATCCGCAGGTTCCCCTCGCCCATACCCTAAAGAACACTGTTCTTTGAATACTACATTGGATACATTATACAAAGCCCAAATTGAATGTATATGCTAAACTGATAAGGCAGAGTGCCATGGCAAGTTAGACCATATTCATGGAACTACATTAAATTAAACAGAGCTAAAACAGCAGGAGTCCACATAACCCCCTCATGTTTCAGGAATCGCCTAGTTAACCCCCTCAACTCCGAAACCAGATATTTAACCCCTGATGTTTAGAAAACCAGATGAATAACCCCACACCCTGTTATAAGATGTTTCATTAAGCGGTTTTGCAACCTGGCATGAGTCTGGGGCTGGACCCACGGCGATGATGTGTGCAAGTTCCCTAGCGTGGCTGCATTGAGGTAGATGGAAACTTGCCGAGCACCGCAAGTTCATGTCTTTGACGAAGGCAACGGGAATGCCTGCCAGGCCTGGACGCAGCAAGCAACGGAGCCTGGAGCGGCCATGGCGCCATGCCGCCACCCAAGATAGATGGCAACACAACGCCTTTGCCTGAACTTGCCAAGCTCCGCGAGTTCATGTCTTGGGCGACAACAGCGGGAAGGCCTGCATGGAGCTGGACGCAGCAAGCGCCGAATCCCGGAGCGACCATGCCGCTACCCAAGGCAGGCGAGAAAGCATGCGTGCAAGGTCAATGCATGGGGTGGGTAATAGCAGCTGGAGTAGTGCTTGTGGCGATCCGATCATTTCAAGTCTCACGTGCATGGCACTACTAGTGCTGAATCGACCGAAGCAAGGATCCATCAGGATCATGAGCATGTGTACATGCATGTGTTACTTTTCGGCCAGTGGCAAAGATCGATCAGCAGGCTCTCTGGCGCCTGCTCATGTGTACGCATGTGTTGCTAAGTGATCAGGGATAGATCAAGCTAGCCATACAGAAAGCAGAATCGTCAGCATACTTTGCTGTTGTCGTCGTGTTTCAGCGGAGAGTACTTAGCGGTGTGGGGCTTGCCCAACAATGAGAAGATGGATATGGCGACTGCGGCTGTACAAGAGCATATGTGTTTTGAATGGTCTTGTAAAGTTTAGGGGATGATATACCTGGTTTTGGAATTGAGGGGGTTAAGTAGATGGTTCCTGGAACCTGAGGGGGGTATGTGGACTTCTTTTCAGCTGAAACATGGAACTGTAGGCATTTTGCATGAACTGCATTGGCCCCTAGCCATCAAAATATCATGCCAGATTAAATTCACTACGACAGAAGTATGTTTACCTCACTAATCCAGAAAAGAATTTCTAGAATTGGAGGCTCATGGATGAATGATGAAGCATCCTCACAAAGTTTACGTAAAGCTACGGAGCAAGAGTTTGATGATATGGATTTTGAAATCCCTGAAGCACAGAATAGGCTGTCCATGATGGCAAAACATATTCAAGTATGTATGGAAAATGAATAAAATTGATGTTAAACTTCAATACATACTGAAAAAACTTACAGTAATGGCTTAATATTACTTTTGGAAGATGATAACCACTTTGAATAAGAACCAATGACATCACCAAAAGATTTGTATATCTAGAACAAATAGGAAAACATACAAGAGAACATTAGCTTCACAAGATACGACCAAGAAATATCTGATCATCTTAGGAAGCATATTGAGGAAGTCTTACCAAAAACTGGCATCCATTCAGTTCAGCAGGTGTTCTGCTGGGCAGAATGTTCACAAAGTGCATTACAACTGAAAAATCAAAGGGGCTTCCATCTTGTAAAATTGTGTCAGCAACCTGGAATTTGGTAACTATGAGCATGCCATGTAGATCCAGCAGACTAGTATATGGTTCTGTTTGCTTATATCTAACACCACAGGCCGGTGCATTTGCCAACCAACAAAAATGGGAAAGGTAAGGTGTTTTAACTCATTAATGAATCTATAGCACAAGAGTCCAAAACTGAACATGAGGAAGCAAGTAGAAGAGTTCACTCAAGATAAGATCACAAGATTGATATGATCATTATTCATGTACATCACCACCAACAACAACAACAACAAAGCCTTTAGCCCCAAACAAGTTGGGGTAGGCTAGAGGTGAAACTCATAAGATCTCGTGACCAACTCATGGTTCTGGCACATGGATAGCAAGTTTCCACGCACCCCTATCCATGGCTAGTTCTTTGGTGATGCTCCAATCCTTCAGATCTCTCTTTACGGACTCTTCCCATGTCAAGTTTGGTCTACCCCGGCCTCTTTTGACATTATCAGCACGCTTTAGTCGTCCGCTATGCACGGCTTCTGGAGGCCTGTGTTTATTAAGCTGTACATGTAACACTCAGTCAAGGCTGTTGTAACCTCTCCTACATTGTAGGATCTCTAGGAGTAATGGCCTACGTGCCACACAATTAGGGGTAGCTTAGTCTATATAATGTACATCTTGTAACAGTAACACTCAAGGAATCAAGATAGTTATTCCAACTTGGTATCAGACTCTCCACGTTCTCATGGCCTCCCCCGACACCTCTGCGTCGCCTTCCGCCGCCATGAGCTCTGCCACCTCGCCGGGCTCCTCCTCCTCTCCCGCGGCACAGCACACGGCCATGAACTCCTCCTCCTCCGCTGCAACTCCTCCATTCATTTTCGGCACTGCCTCCGGCTCCCAGTTCGCCCCTCTTTTCTCCTCCGGCGCCACCGTTCTTCCTGCTGCCCCTGTCCCTGCCCCCGCGCCGCACCATCCATCTTCGGCGACCACATCACCAATCACATCAAATTCCTCCTCAATCCTGCCGATCATAACTACCACAAATGGAAGACTTTCTTCCTCATGGTCCTTCTCCGCTACGGCGTCTCGTATCTCACCGAGCAACCACCACCACCAAACGCCCCGGCTGCCTACCTTGAGCTGGATGCGCATGTCGTGCTCTGGATCTACGCCACCCTCTCCAACACGATGTGCGACCACGTCGTCGGCGCCACCACCACTTTCGCCCTCTGGCACAAGATCAAGGATTTCTTCCTTGCAAATCGCGCCGCCCGTTACATGGCTCTCAATCGCCAGTACCGCAACCTCAAGCAGGGCGATCTCTCCGTTTCCGAATACGCCCGGCGCATGAAACTTCTCACTGACGGCCTGGCTGACATTGATCACGCCGTCCCCGAGGTGGATCTCACCACCCAATTCCTTCACGGGCTTCACAAGCGTCTCGACACCATCAGCGTCGTCCTCGGCGATCAGGATCTCTCCTTCGACATGGTCCTCTCCCGGGTCACACTCGCCGAGTAGTCCCAGGCGCAGCGCGCGGCCGAGGAGAGTGCCTCGGCTTTCGCTCTGACGGGTGGCTCTTCATCCGGCAACAGCGCCAGTCCGAGCGGCCGTGCCACCTCCGACCGCTCCTCCGACATCCCCAGCGGTGATCGCGGTGGCCGCGGCACTCCTCATCCATCACCTCCGCCCTCTGGGCGCGGACGTGGTGACCGTGGCGGTCGTGGACGCGGCCGTGGCGACAACTCCGGCCGCCACCCAGCTCCACCTGATGCTCCATTCACTGACTACTTCGCCCCGTACGGCATGGCGCTGCCGCCTCCTCGCCCCAGCTGGGTCCCTCCAAACGCTTCGGGCGTCCTTGGCCCGCGACCCGGCTCCCATGCGCAGGCCTACCCCATGCTCCCGTCTACACCACCACCCTTTTATCCACCCCCATCTCCTTCGTGGGAGCACGCCGCCATGCTCAACGCCGCCTACAGCGGTGGCGGGTTCCCTTCTCAGCCGGCACCGGAGTGGTACCTCAACAGCGGCGCGTCCTCTCACGTGACAGGCAACCAAGGTAACCTAACCAAGTCTAATTATTCTTTAAAGCACACTCCTTCGAGCATCCTTGTCGGCAATGGAAACCACCTCCCCGTCACTGCCTCCGGCTCCACCACCCTTCACCCATATGAATTTCGCCTCACCGATGTGCTAGTTTCACCCACGGTCGTCACTAGTCTTATCTCTGTTCACCGTTTCACTCGCGATAATTCGTGTTCAATTGAGTTTTACCCATTTGGTTTTCTTGTGAAGGATCTTCGCACCCGGAGGGTTCTCATGATCTCCGCTAGTCACGGCGATCTCTACCCCTTCTACGGCAACAAACGGACTTCACCCTCCATCTTCACCATCTCCTCGGCGGATCTCTCGCATCGCTGGCTCGGCCATCCTAGCGCGCACTCCATGTCCACCATTACCAACGATTTTCTTAGCACTTGTAATAAGGCCCCGCACTCTCCTTGTACTGCTTGCCAATTAGGCCGCCAACCACGCCTACCATTCTCCTCCTCTTTTAGCAAAACCTTTGCTCCCTTTGATTTAATACATTGTGATTTGTGGACATCGCCGGTTATAAGTTTCTCTGGTTACCAATACGAATTGTTGTACTCGACGACTTTACGCACTACTCGTGGTCCTTTCCTATGCGCAACAAGTCTGACACATCCACCACCCTTCAACGCTTCTTCACGTTTGTCCACACCCAATACAATGTTGTCATCAAAGCTATGCAATGTGATAATGGTGGCGAATTCATCAACGCGTCCCTTCGCACCTTCTTCTCCTCGAACGGCATTGCCTATCGCTTCTCCTGTCCACACACTTCACCACAAAACGGCAAAGCAGAGCGCCTCCTTCGGACGACAAATGACATTGTCCGCACACTTCTCCTTCAAGCCAACCTCACCCCTCCATTTTGGGTCGAAGCCCTCCATACGGCCACCTATCTCCTCAACCGGCGACCTTCTCGTGCCATCAACGACGCCACACCATTTTTTCTCCTTCATGGCACTCATCCTACATATGATCACATGCGAGTTTTTGGTTGTCTTTGCTTTCCCAACACATCCGCCACAATGGAGCACAAGCTCTCCCCTCGCTCCTCACCGTGCATTTTTTTCGGCTACCCTCTTGAGCACAAGGGGTACCGCTGCTACGACATACAAAACCGTCGTGTGATCGTCTCTCGTCACGTAGTCTTTGATGAGACCATATTCCCATACACACCACCCACACTGCCGCCACAGTCATCCTCAGCCACATCGGATCCGCAGCGCCCTGCACCACCTCTCTTGGATCCACCGCCCGCGTCGGCTGCGCCCTGGCCTACCCATCCGCAACCACCTGCGCCCCCATGCAACCAATCCGCGCTCGGTCAAGCACCTCCTGCTCCACCCACCACCCCGACCGATTCCTGTGGCGTATCTGCTTCGCCTGTCGTGCCTGATTGCACGCCCTCCCCTGGCTCTCCACCAGACCGCGGATCTTCCTCGCCCTCCGCGCCTGTCGGCTCCGCGTCCCGCGCACCTGCCCCACCTGCCCCTCACTTCGCGGAACCAGCAGCATCTACCTCAAACTCCGAGGCATGCACCACCAATAAACCGTCTCCACGTCTCCCTTGCCATACACTGCCGGCCGAACCCCCACGTAACTCCCACAAAATGCAAACTCGCTCAAAACGTGGTTTCTGCATGCCCGTCGCCTCTTCCTCACTGACGCCTCTTCCACCCATCTATCCCTCATATAAATCAGCTCTCCATGATCCACACTGGCGACATGTGATGCAAGAAGAATATGCTGCTTTAATCAATAATTCTACTTGGTCTTTGGTTCCTAAACCTGCAGGTGTAAACATCGTCACGGGCAAGTGGATCTACCGTCACAAGTTCAACACCGATGGTAGCCTTCCCCGTTACAAAGCGCGCTGGGTTGTTCGAGGCTTCACCCAACAGGAAGGTATTGACTATGAAGGAACCTTCAATCATGTGGTTAAACCCTCCACCATTCGCGTCGTCCTTCCCCTTGCACGTCTCGCTCATGGCCCATCCCCCAGCTCGATGTCAAAAACGCATTCCTCCATGGTGATCTCAAGGAGATCGTGTACTGCTCCCAACCCGTCGGGTTTGTTGACCCCAAGCGTCCGGATCATGTGTGTTTACTCCGCAAGTCACTCTACGGCCTGAAACAGTCCCCCCGCAAATGGTTTCCTCTTGACACTTGGCTTCACCAGTTCCAAGAGTGACTCCTCTTTCTTCATACTTCACCATGATACATCCATCGCCTATCTCCTAGTGTATGTCGATGACATAATCCTCACCGCCGACACACCTCATACACTACATGCCATCATCACTTCCCTCAAACGGGAATTTTCCATGACAGACCTCGGTGACCTCCATCATTTTCTCGGCGTCAATGTCACTCCCAACCGGTCAGGTCTCTCTCTCAGCCAGCAGCAATACCCTCTTGAGATACTCGACTGCGCTGACATGCTGAACTGCAAACCGGTTTCCACGCCCATTGACACCACCTCCAAGCTCTCTGCTGCTGAAGGTAGCCTCCTCTCCAACCCAACACACTACAGAAGCATCGCCGGCGCCCTCCAATACCTAACTCTTACACGCCCTGATATTGCCTATGCGGTCCAACAGATATGTCTCTTCATGCATTCCCCACGCGATTCCCACATGCGCCTCGTCAAGCGAATCCTTCGTTACCTGCAGGGTACATCACACTACGGGATCCAGCTCTACAAATCATCTTCTATGGACCTCATTGCATACACGGATGCAGGTTGCCCAGACACCCGCAAGTCTACATCAGGGTTCTGCGTGTTTCTTGGTGACAACATCGTCTCCTGGTCATCCAAACGGCAGCCCACGGTGTCTAGATCCAGCGCAGAGGCAGAGTATCGCGGTGTCGCCAACTGCGTGGCTGAATCTTGTTGGTTACGGCAATTGCTGCATGAACTTCGCTGCCCTCCAGCTCGAGCAACGGTGGTATACTGTGACAATGTCAGTGCAACATACCTCGCTTCAAACCTGGTTCAGCATCAATGAACGAAGCATATAGAGATTGACCTGCACTTCGTCCGCAACAGAGTCGCTCTAGGCGAGGCACGGGTGCTGCACGTTCCCTCTAGCTCCCAGTTTGCAGATCTATTCACCAAAGGCCTCCCGTCACAGGTGTTTCATGAGTTTCGGGACAGCCTGAACGTCCTTCCCCACAGCGTTCCGACTGAGGGGGGGTATTAAGTTGTACATGTAACACTCAGTCAAGGCTGTTGTAACCTCTCCTACATTGTAGGATCTCTAGGAGTAATGGCCTACGTGCCACACAATTAGGGGTAGCTTAGAGCATCTCCAACAGCGGCGCAAAAAAGCGCGCGCGCGCGCTAAACCGGCATTTTACCGCGTGCGGGGCGGAATTGCGCGCTCCAGCGGCGGCGGAAAAACCGCGCGCGCGGGAACCGCTAGCGCGCGCGCGCGAAAAGGCGGCAGCCCGCGCGCCATTTTTACGGCGCCGCGTCCCGCGCGCCCATAAAAGGCAGCGCGCTGCCCAGCCTCTCGCGCCGCGTTCTCTCTCCCTCTGCCTCTCGCGCCGCCGCCGCATTCTCTCTGCCTCTCGCGTCGCGCTCTCTCTGCCTCTCGCGCCGCCCCCACCGCCGACGCGCCACCATGCCGCCGAGCCGCCGTTCTGCGTCGGGCAGCGCCCCAACGGCGGGTTCTACGCCGAGATACGCTCCGGCGATCTCCGACTGAGCCTCGGCACCTACGACACGGCGCACGAGGCCGCCCGCGCGTTCGACGCGGCGGCGTGGCGCCTAGGCAGGCCGCGTCTCCAGATGAATTTCCCGGACGTCCGCACGCTCCAGCAGGCGTTAGACCTGGCCCCGCCGCCTCGTCTAAACTCCGCACAAGACCGTGCGGAGCACACTGCACTGCAGCGCCGTCTCCTCGTCGCCCAGGAGGACGAACGGGTGATGGCGAAGTGGCGCCGACGCCACCTGGAGGACGTCGCCTACGAGCAGGAATATTGGGAACGGCGCCGCGAGGACACGCGCCGGCGCCGCGAGGAGCGCTTGGACAGGCGTCGTCGGAAGGCATTGGCGTGTGCGCAGGCTGACCTCGTCAATGCAGGCGGAAGGTCCTTCTTCACTGAAGAAGATGAGCGTTGGTTTGACATTTGGCTGTCAACCTCTGACGACACGAACGACGATGATGATGGTGCAGATGACTGGAGCGACTATGAGTTTTTTTTGTTTTCGAACTATCTAGCACCGAACTATCTATCTATGTTTTCAAACTACCTATCTAGTTGCAATATATGTAAAATAACTTTTATATCGTTTTTATTTTAATGGAATCTACTTTACAAAATGTTGTGCGCGCGCTGCATTTTTGGGCACTGCTAGAGCGGCGCGCGCGCGCTGCATTATAGCGTGGCTGTTGGAGCCAGCGCCTATCCCTGCGCTAAACCAGCCGGCGCGCGCGCTGTAAATACATTTTTTGGGCACGGCGCGAAGCGCGGCTGTTGGAGATACTCTTAGTCTATATAATGTACATCTTGTAACAGTAACACTCAAGGAATCAAGATAGTTATTCCAACTATGTAGAAGTGCATGCTCTAGCCAATGCAACCAAAAGACCGATCTGATGAAAGAGACTAGGCAGCACATTATACGTCAACACTCCCCCTCACGTGTGGCTTCCTCAGGCCTAAACGTGGAGCGAAAGTGGGCTGCAATTTAATTGCGCCAGCCGGGTCTTGAACTCAAGACCTCTTGGCTTTGATACCATGTAGAAGTGCATGCTCTAGCCAATGCAACCAAAAGACCGATCTGATGAAAGAGACTAGGCAGCACATTATACGTCAACAGTGTTGAATATGCCCAAACCATCTCAAACGATGTTGGACAAACTTCACTTCAATCGGCGCTACCCCAACTCTATCTCGTATATCATCATTCCGGATGACGGATTCATGTACATCACCAATAGAGCTAAAAGCTAAAAAGACAAGAGATCATATTAGTAGTATTGGTCATTTTCAAAGCATGTGGTTTTTTCTGCCTAATGCCCATTTCTTATGACATTGTTTTAGTAGGAGAAAAAATCAGGCATCCCCAAAGTAGACCGCTTTTCTAACAGTGCTCTGAAAAAGCCTAATAAACCCCCAGCAAGATCATTATTTGCTTCTTGCATATTAGAATCATTTGTATTTATAGTGAGAAGCTTAAAGGGGGGTTGTCTGCCAGTGGACTAGTAGATTTGTGAAATAATCATAAGCACCTCTGAACAGATCATATCATCCTAGAGACCAACTTAATGGTAAGCGATCAAGACTACTCCACATTTGAACCAATCAAACGGAAGGACCTAGTGGGTAAGCATATCAAGGTAAGCATAATCAACGTCAGGGTTAAATTACATTACATCCTATAACAACAACAAAATGATCGTGTGCATTCTTTAGAAACTTATGAATCGAGTTTACCAAATAGATGTGGCACACTTACCATGCTAAGTGCGTACATTCTAACTTCTACCTCTTTCCAAGGTGTTGATTGGCTAGCCAGTCCCCATCCGCTAGAAAGAAGCTATGTAAAATGCAAAGATATGAGAATGAAAGTAATCCACATAATGAACGCATAAAAAAGAGTAGAGCATAGGAAAAAACATTGAAACAATTGTCAAAGAAGAAATTCAGTGATCCCACATGACAGAAACATTATCTCTACTATCTAAAAAGAACATAAGGTTCCCTTTCCTGCCAGACAGAATGCGTTCTGCCCAACATTCGTCCGCCCTCCGTTCTCCCACCTTTTTTTCTCGTCCGCCCCACCAAGGTTTAATTCCCTTGCGTGATCCCTCATAACAGCCCGTCTCATGTTCGAAAAACAAGAACAACCCGTCTATTCCTCCCTACCCATCTTGGCCTCGCGAACCCTAGCCACCGATAGAAGTGCTTCTGCATAAGTCATATCACTCGACTACGTCGTGGACTACCACCACAAACAACCATACATCCTTTCCCACCACCAGCCATGGTGATCACAGTACACAACCCGTCTCTCTTCCTCCCTGCCCATCTTGGCCTCACGAACCCTAGCCGCCAACGGAAGTGCTTCGGCATCAGTCATATCACTTGACTATACCATGGACTACCACCACAAACAACGATGCATCCTTCCCACCACCAGCCATGGCGGTCACGGTGCACACTGTGTGCCGCCTCCCTCTCAACCTCACGCCCACACTCGTCCGTCCCTTCTGCGCCGCTGCCTCATGCCAACGCAATGTGAGTCGCTTGTATTACTGATCTTTTTCTGTTGGTTCTGGTCTTCTTGATCCTTTTCATGAGAGTACCATGCATGTTTCTCTACGTGTTTGTAGTGATCCTATCTATTCTCACCATCTCAGCATTTGCTGTCTTTTTGCACATCAGGATCATTGTTTTCGTCCAAACTGCTATGGAAGATAGGCCAATATCAATCAAACATAATAAAATATTTAATTTTAGGGGATTAGTGTGCTATTATATGAAGTTGAATAGGAGAATCAGCTGTAGAAGTGGAATAGATACTCTCGTGTTTTTGTTAGTTGGTACGGCATCCTTGATACTCCATATAGTTTATTTCTTTAACAAAACATGAACAATAGTATGTACCATATATATTGATATTTTCGGTAACAAAAGATCATGGTGATGATTGAACTGCAATAGTATATGAGAAAGAATGGCTTAAGAATCTTGTTATTAATGTGAGTAAAGATTTAAAAATATATATGTTGAACCGTTGAGAGACTTGCCCATTGCGGTCTGCAACACCACCCTCGATGCCTCCAGGCTTTGCAACCCGAGACGGTCTGGCACCTGCTGCTCACATGCACCTTCACGAAGCAAACATGGCACATGATCCTCTCTTGGCTGCGTTTGCTGGCACCGGTGCCTGAGCATGATGCCTCCCCTACACACAAAGGAGGCTACACCGCCAGCGCATCGCCAGCCTTTGCAATCCGTCGCTTTACTTGTGCCTTGGATGCTTTGGAAGCACAGAAATGCGTGCGTTTTTTAACATGTAAATCCATCGATTCATCAGCTTATAGACAAGATCAAAGACAAGGCCAGATGTTGGGCAAAGGCAGGGGCTCAAGGGCTCGGGGCCGTTTTGCCAGCATCCTGGGATATTCACTGATCTCTTTGATAGCTATGTAAGGCCTCCTAGGAGGATGTACCTACACTATCTTTCCAATGCAATGAAACGCAAAGGTCCTTTGTGTTTTCTCAAAAAAAAAAATCTGAACTGAACTAAGATTTCATTTCAATCAGCTATATCTTGTATCATTGTATGTCAAAATCTCCATGTGAATAAATAATTCCGATCAATGCATCAACTTGCAAATTCTCTGCTTGTATAACCTATTATGTTGTTCAGATTTGGACAGGCAACTCTGGATACTTAGCCAGTCAGCCTTGCCGGCTCGCATGACTCGGTGAGCGGCCCGCGCCAAATATCAGCCCATTTGCTTCTCATCTATCAGTCACAGGTACAATCTTTAATTTTGCGGTTTCCCACAATATAATAGAAATGCACTCTCTTCAGATGTACTGTGATATAATACACCCTCCCATCCGTACTAATTGTCACCGATTAGTACAATTTTGTACTAAATCAGCCACAACTAATATGGATCCGAAGGAGTATCATATTTGGGATAGATACTTCTAAATGACACCAATTCAAAAAGAAGCTTATTTTACAGAGGAATCATGATGGATCTGTAGGAGTGTCATATTTGGGATAGATACTTCTAAATGACACCAATTCAAAAAGAAGCTTATTTTACAGAGGAATCACGAGTACGATTGAGCTAAGGAAATAGCAATGAAGCACTAGCAGTGTGCAGTCCACAACTGAACAGACAAATATGACTCGCAGCGATCACATACACATGCTTATGGAATCTTCTCAGGTGAAATGACGTACTTTATAGTGGGCTATAAGAGATCACATACACATGCTTATGGAATCTTCTCAGGTGAAATGACGTACTTTATAGTGGGCTATAAGAGATATGACTAGTCGTCGGGTTCTGCTTTCGCTGTCTGGAGCCCAGCCACCGCGTGCGCGACTGCACGAACGACATTCGGTGCCGCCGACGCCTGCACTCCGTCCGCAACTCCCGTTCCTGCGGCCCTCTCCACCGGGACGCGGAACGACGGCGCCACCACGACCCTCCCCCAGCAGCAGGCCGCGTCCGTGCCGCACCCCTCCATCGCTGCACCCACGCCGCAGGCACCCCCCACTGCGACGGTGGAGCCTGTGCGGGTCATTGTGTCGCGTACCGTCGAGATGGAGGGAGAGTTTAGGTTCCCGTCATTGTGTCGCCAGTTTAGGTTCTGCGCACGCTCCGTCCAGGCCCCTGGAGACGAGGCAGTCACGAGGCCTGCTTCTGCCACCCGTCATTGTGTCGCCAGTTTAGGTTCTGCGCACGCTCGGGATAATCGGGCTCGATCAGAAGATCACCGCTGCAGAGATGTAGGCCTACGACGACATGTTTGTTGCGCCCCTCCCCCTGATGGTCATCAAGGCCATCGCTGCACTGGTTGATCGTGAGATCCCAGACTGCATGGCGTCTCCGGCAACCGCCCCGGCAAACGTCGACGTCGTGCGAGAGGACTAGATTAGTCTAGATTTTGCTGCCGGTCGATCCCGTCTGCATGGATCGCGGCCTAAAGATAGTTGTTTGGAACATGCGTGGCCTTAACGCGCGAGCCTGCCGTCACGCCATCAGGTCATTGCTGGACACCACCAGGGCCTCCATTGTATGCTTGCAAGAAACGAAAATGGAGTTAATCTACTCGGTTGTCATCCTCGACGCACTCGGCCCGGAGTTTGATGACTATGCGTACATACCGGCCAATGGCATGTGAGGCGGCATCCTGCTGGCGTGGAGGAGCAGGGTTGTGTCTATCACGGACCCAATGCTCACCACCAATGCGCTCACCGCGAAGGTTTCCACGGTTTCCACGGTCACTGAGACGCCGTGGTGGCTTACGGTGGTTTACGGACCACAAGACGACGACGAGAAAGTCACATTCCTGCAGGAGCTTCGCGAGATCAGGGCAGTCTGTCCGGAGCCTTGGCTGGTTTGTGGCGATTTCAACCTCATCCTCCACGATGAGGACAAGAACAACGGTAACGTCAACAGACGCTTGATGGGAAAATTCCATCGCCTCACCAATGACCTCGCGCTTAAGGAGATATATCTCAATGGGCGGCGTTACACATGGTCGAACGAGCAATCCCCGCCGACTCTGGTACACCTTGATCGGGTGCTATGCACCTCGGATTGGGAAGACACGCATGGCGGATGCCACCTTCGGTGCCTCGCATCCGTCGTGTCAGACCACTCCCCGATGTTGCTCGACTGTCTGCCCATGCCCAATGCGCATCGACGATTCCACCTTGAGGAGTTTTGGCTTCGGTTGGATGGGTTCTATAGAGCTACGTTGCAACGCAATTACCTAGTAAGGAATCAATAGAGGCTCTATAGAGTTACACCCATGAG
The DNA here is from genome assembly GCF_904849725.1 of Hordeum vulgare subsp. vulgare. NCBI lineage: Eukaryota > Viridiplantae > Streptophyta > Magnoliopsida > Poales > Poaceae > Hordeum > Hordeum vulgare. The sequence goes on along the minus strand of NC_058521.1, from coordinate 267,293,642 downwards.
CGGGGCACATTATCTGGACAGTACAAGACGGTTTTCTTTTCAGGAAAATGCAAAAGCTTTGTGTTTTGATGCATTGATAGAAGCAGAGAGTAGCCATAGGAGGTAATGCAACCTTTTAGCAAAACAGACATACCTTATTAATGTATGTAGGAGCACCTAGAAGCAAACAAATATCAACAAGGAGCTCCTCCAGGTTCAGCCTGAACTGTACTAGTCCATCAGGTATGGAAGATACTCCGCCAGTACAATGCTCGTCAATATCAATAATCTGTGAATTACCAGAATTTACAAGGTATAAGAAAGTAGTTGGATCTATAGAACTTCTGTAAAGAAAGGATATAGGAGAAATGCCGAATATATGAGAGGCAATAGGAAATTTTCTAGTACAAAAATAGGTTAAACTGGAAATGATACTGAGGGAAAAGAGACAAACCTGAGCACGGAAAAGAAGAGCATCTAGCAGTGAAGAAAAAACAGGGAGAAACAACTCTTGTGCGGCATTCCTTTTGGATGTTTGCTCATCGATTCCAAGAATACAATGTGCCAAACTGCACCTACAAAATTTCGGTACTGTGTGTATAAATAATTTATTGATTAAGAACTTGGCTTCACTTCAGAAAAACAGTTGTGGAAATAATATTCAAATCTGCAGACAAATGTAAGCTAACACTTTGCGTACTAATCGATGCTCATATATGCAACAGTAAGCCACAGCTAGAGCAGCCAGCAGGTGTTTCATTCCAAGTGTGTGTGTGTGTGTGTGCGCGCGCACTACACACAAACACACACACACACACACTGACACACACACACCAGAGAGGGAGAGAGAGAGAGATGTTCCAGAGTACATGTGTATTACGTGCTAACCCCTACCCAGGAAAGGATGACCTTTGTGATTCATGAAAATAGGTGAATTTACCAAAACTGCAAGGTGGAATCTGCGATCTCCCAGTCTTCACTAGAAAAGGCTATACATCTGCAATTGAGAGTAAGATCCTTCAGGATCATAAGAGGTAATGAGTGAACTAAACTACAGTGTAGCATTAGCATCAAGTGTTAAAGCCAATAATTTCAAAACTCAGGGAAAAGTACCACATTGGCAGTACAATAGATTGACCTCAAAAGTGCATCTGCAAGAGAAAGTGCTTCATTACTCCCTTCTGCAACCAAACCAGGTGCCTAGAAAATCAAATACTTATCAACTTATGTTCAACAAAGTCACAAACACACAAAAAACTGCAATTTGGAGATGCAACAAAAACATGACCATATGTGTGTTGGAGTTATTTTTTTCTCGAGCAACTGGCACTTCTCATTATGGAGGAAAATATTTCCAAAGTGGACATGTTCTGAAAAGGGGACACACTAAAACCCCTAATAACAACTCCTCATGCCAAGTACTTCTGGTTCTGATTAAATCTTGGCTGGAAACCCATGGCCCTCTGCATGATATCCTCAAATGCAAGGTGTGCCACCTCTATGTACATCAATCTCGTACCGTTGATGATGTGGCAGTTTCTCAATTCAGGCGTTCCACATGATGTACATATGGAACCCACTACACCACCACTTGTCACTGTTGTCTATACCTCTCAAGGCCACATCCCATCATGCGTCAATCAGCGGGAAGGTGATTGTCGAGCCTGAGGTAATGTGGTCACTCCACCCAAGCACCACTATTGGAATAGTCTTAGCCTTTATTCAGTTAGAAAGTGCAATAGGCGCAGTTTCTGTTTTCGTGCCATGGCAACCGTTTTAGGCTAGCATTCGTTGCCATGGCAGCACTGTCGCTGTTAGCGTTTGTTTAGGGTTTTAGTTTGAGCTGGCCACAGGACGCGGTCTGTGTGGTCCATGGCAAAGTTGTAGGCACTCCATGGCTGTGCGCTCATGGTCAGGGGATGGCACGACCCAATAGATGGGGCAGGCATCACGGCACATTCATTTTTCTTCGAAATAAATGGAGGAAAAACAGAAAAGCAGCACACATTACGCCACGCAAATTCCTTTGTCTCTGAGCTCGTTCATCATCACTAGAGGCTACAACCATGAGCAGCCAAACCGCAGAGATGAAAGGACAGTACTTGCAAAGATGAAGCATGGTCTTGAGGGACCTAAGGAAAAGTTGGCGGGCAGGGTCATGAGGCCAACCCCTTTGGGGGCAGCCAGTCCACGGAATCTTCCTGTGATGGACAAGCTAGGAGAATAACCTGAAGTTCGGCTCCTCACTAGCTTTTCAAACTTTCTCCACCAAGAACTTATGATGGGAACCAATGAATTGGGTCATGTAGGCCGAGCTTGAGGGGTACTGTCCGCTAGAGTTCCATAGCCAAGTGATGGTGTCCGGCTTTGGGGGTGAAGGGTCACAGAGCCGATGATGGATGCCAAAGCAATGAATTCTCCTAACTGTCCAGTGTGTTTAGACGTGCCACTAAACAAATTTAGTTGTCGTTGTGCCGCTTGTTGTGCACCACCTTGTGCTTACGTGTCACGATACCGAAAGCCAAGGGCAATGATGGCAAAGGGATCCCAGGTCGAACAAGTTGCCGTGTGAGGAGGCATTTTTTTCTGCCGCCGATGGAGATAGTCATGTAAGTACAGAGGAGGTCCATATCCACCACGTCGTAAGGTAAGAGCTGTTAAGGAGTATTAGTATTGATCTAGGAGTCCATAATAGTCTACATTTCCATCCTTGTACCCCCAGTCTTGTGTAATATATATGGCCCTTGGGTTATGCAATAGAGATAAGTTGCATCCATAACATGGTATATTTCCTTCAACCTGGAGATATATTTCCTTCAACCTAATACTGCACGATGAAGATAAGAGCTGCGGAAACTTGCACCGCCGCATGAAGGGCAGATTTCACCGCGTCGTCAACGACCTCGCACTGAAGGAAATATATCTCAACAGTCGGCGATTCACGTGGTCGAACGAACAGTCACCACCAACCCTGGTGCACCTAGACCGCGTGCTCTGCACCTCGGACTGGGAGGATGTGCATGGAAGTTGTCATCTGTGTTGCCTCGCCTCCGTCGTGTCGGATCACTGCCCCCTCCTCCTCGACTGCTCGCCCACGCACGCGGCACACCGGCGCTTCCACTTCAAGGATTATTGGCTTAGGTTGGATGGGTTTCACGACACGGTGGCTACCGCTTGGGCTCAGTGCATGACACGGACCCCTTCCGTCGGCTAATGCTACGGCTCCAAGCCACGGCCCGCAAGTTGACAAGCTGGAGCACCAAATCCAAAGGGAACATTCGGGACAAGATGGCCATCTCCAGGGAGTTGATCTCACACTGACAAGGCCCAGGAGGACCACATGCTCTCCCCTGCTAAAGGTGTTGGCTGCGCAAGCAACTTAAGATCACCTATCTTGGGCTCGCATCTTTGGAACGCACCATTGCGAGGCAACACGCAAGAATAGCTTCCCTTAAAGACGATGATGCCAACACAATGTTCTTCCACCGGCAATGCTCTTTCCGCCGGTAAAAGAACCACATATTCAGCCTCACCGTGGACGGCAACATGATCACAGACCAGGGGGGAATGGCACAGGCAGCCTTCTCACACTTCGACGAGCTGCTCGGCTCCCACGCCCCCCTTGACCACTTGATAGACTTGTCGCAGCTCATTGTACCATGCGACCTGACTGGCCTAGACGCACCATTCAGCCACGAGGAGAATTGGGACGTTGTGGGCATGCTGGGACATAGTACCGCAGGATTTTCTGGATGCCTTCCAGCAGCTCTTTGAGCTGCGCGGCCGCGGCTTCAGCAAACTAAATCAGGCCCTCCTGACCCTGCTTCCAAAGCGCGCCGACGCCTGCCAGCTTCGCGACTACCGCCCGATTTGCCTCATACACATTGTGGCCAAGATTTTCGCTGCGTCTTGCCCCAAGATTTGGAGAATTGGTAAGCCACAACCAGAATGCATTCATCCCAGGACGGAGTCTCCATGACAACTTTGTCCTCGTCAGGCAATCGATGAAGCAGCTGCACCAGCTCACAGCCCCACAAGTCATGCTTAAACTGGACCTAACACGGGCTTTCGACTCCCTATCCTGGCACTTCTTGTTTGAAGTGCTCAGCCAATATGGATTTGGGCCTCGATTTCGGGAGTGGATCACGATCTTACTCATCAACTCGAGCACCATGATCATGCTCAATGGTGAGCCAGGGCCGCCCATATGGCACTGATGCGAGCTACGCCAAGGTGACCCTGTGTCACCACAACTCTTCGTGCTTGTTGTGGACATCCTTGGCCGCCTCATCGGCCGCGCCCACGATTGTGGCATCCTACGACAGCTGCACCCACGACGGAACATCCCGGCTATCTCATTATATGCCGACGACGTCATGCTATTCTGCCATGCCACATCGGACGACATGAGGCCATCAAGGGCACCCCCGCCCTGTTTGGCAACGCCAGCGGACTACAAGTCAACTATGCAAAGAGCTTGGCCACCATCATGCATGGAGATCGTGAGACGACCACGATGATCACCCAAATGGGATGCACGGTGGTAGAGCTTCCCATCACCTACCTGGGCAAGGACGCCCTACCTGGGCAAGGACGCCCCACGGCCTCCAGCCACTTCTCGACTCGGTGGCTGCCGACATGGAGGCATGGCTCATGAACAAGGCCGGAAGACTCGCATTGGTCAAATCAGTACTCAACGCTATCCCGGTTCACCAAATGCTGCCATTTGCCCCCCCCCCCCCAAAGAAAACTCTCAACCAACTAGAGAAGGTCCAGAGAGGCTTTCTGTGGGCCGGCCGCGCCATGGCCAATGGCGGGCACTGCCATGTCAACTGGTGCCATGTGTGCCGCCCAATTGAGTATGGTAGCATGGGGATCCGAGACCTAGAGCACGTCGGGCTGGCACTCCAACTAACGATGGTTGTGGTACGCCCGCACCGACGAAGACTACGCATGGCAATGACTCGACCTACAGTTCTCCCGTGAGGAGCGAGCGCTATTCTTCGCCTCCACTTCCATGGTCATTGGAGATGGACGGACTGCCCTGTTTTGGGATGACCGTTGGCTACATGGACAGCCTGTGCACGAATTTGCACCGGTGTTATACAAATGCATAACCAAACGGCGATGCAAAACAAGAACACTGGCGGAGGGGCTCATCGGCAACTCATGGACATGCGACATCCAAGGAGTCGCCGGGATGCACGAGATTGACCAATATCTGCAGCTTTGGCAGGCCGTGCAACACATCACCCTCATGCACGAGCCAGACCAAATGTTGTGGAGATGGACAGCAAGCGGCACATACTCAGCACAATCATGCTACGCCGCAACGTGCCGCGACGTTCCACGGCTCCACGCTTTGCCCCTCATGGAAACTGACGTCGAAGAGCTGGGCGCCGCCTCGCGTCTTGTTCAACTGGTTGGCACGCAAGGATCGATGTTGGACGGCGGAGCAGCTAGCTCGACGCGGCCTACCACACCACCCCCGATGCCTACTGTGCGACCAAGCCCCGGAGACTATGCAGCACCTACTGTTGGCATGCCCGTTTGCCGAGCAAACTTGGCACGACATCCTAGCCTGGACATGCATACCAGCAGAACCCCCCACCAGCGAACCTACACTCAGGGTGTGTTTGGAAGCAGTTCCCATCCTATGCTAGTTGTTCCCATTTGAGACATGTTGAGTATAAACATGCTCAGTACATGCAACTGCAGTTGTTTGGTAGCAGTGTACGTATTGACGCATGTTGAACTGAGATTGTGTTTGGTAGGCTGCATCAAACGAGACATGTTATGCCAAGACTGTGTTTGGTAGCATGTATCTGAGCTAGGTTGCATGAATATATTTTTTGACGCCAAGACAATATTGACACAACATATCAACATTTTAGGGAACAATTCCGACAAAAATATTACCATGACGAGAAAATCAACAATTGACATAACACATATAATAACATAATTTTATTTGAGTCCCAATCACTAGACCGACTCCTCTCACAATTAGCTGCCTTTGTTTTCTTGCCATCTCATCCATCTATTATAATACAAACAAATTCAATTTTAGTAGCAAAATATGCAAAAAAAACAAAACTTAACAAATTCAATCTTATATCTGCATCTGAAAAACACGGTCATCTATCTAATCCAGGCCATATCTGCATTTGAACTTTGCTTTTAATAAAAGAGAATGACTCAAATACAACTATGGCAGCTTCTGTTCAGGAAAGCCAGGGGGAGGGGTGGAGGCGCCAGCGGGCCGGCAAGCCGGCGGCCTCAGCCTGGCGGAGGGGGAGGGGTGGATGGTAGAGGCGACGGCAGGCCGGCGAGCCGGCGGCTTCGGCCTCGCGGAGGGAAGGGGGAAGAGGAGGGTGGCTACCTGTGCTGGGGAGGCGACGGCGGGACGGCGGGGAGGGGCCGGTGGCGCGCCCTTCTGGCGGCTAGGTCGGGAGGGGGAGGGGGCCGGCTCCCTTCTGGCGGCTAGGTCGGGAGGAGGACAAGGGGGAGGGGAGCGCTGCGTGGGTCGGGGGCTCGGGGCAGTGGGTCGAACAGAGCTAAGCTCAGCCCAGCTCGCCTCTACGGGGGTGCTCTCCTCAGCCTTGTTCTGGACGTTTTTTGCATCAAGTGGACTATGCTCACGAGAGCCCATACAACCTACCAAACATCTAAAAGTGGGTTGGGGAGGGAACTTTTTAGTCTCATGCACCCTTGTGCATGCTACCAAACACACCCTCATAGACTGGTGGCAGAGGGCAAAGGAACAGACACCCCCGGTGTTGTGCAAAGGCCTGCAATCAATCGCCATTCTCGTCCCCTGGATGATTTGGAAAGACCAGAACGAATGCGCCTTCGACAATGCGCGACCCTCAATAGACACATTAGTGGATAAGATCAGAGATGAGGCCAACTGTTGGGCACTCGCTGGGGCACAAGCACTACGGGTTGTCCTGCCCACATCCTGGGATGTACACTGACCGGGCGCACGACCCATGTATCACCAGCCTCTTAGGAGGATTGTACTTTCCAGCTTTCCAATGAAATGAAACGCAAAAGAGTCTTTTACGTTTTCTCAAAAAAAAACATAACATGGTATCATGAGCCTACGTTTATGTTAGAGAAATATGCTTCTTAGTATTATCAGTAGGCTAAAGCCATCATATATACACGTCCATGAGGGAGGCCAAAAACCAGAATACAAAAGGCCAAAGGCCACCATAAATATAGCTCTAACACCCCCCATCAAACTCATGGTGGATCCACAACATTGAGTTTGGAGAGGTAAAATCCATGTTGAGCTCTAGTCTAAGGCCGCCAATTGTAACTCATAAGGCACATACACATGATCCTGGACACCAGCGTGCACAAAAAAAGCATCAACCCCAATATGCTTGGTAAGCTCATGCTTCACGGGGTCCCACGCAATACTAATAGCACATGTACTGTCTCACAAGAGGGTAGTCGATGTAGTAACAGAAACACCAAAATCCTCAGGCAACCATCGTAACCAAGTCACCTCCGTCGTCAATAGAGCCATAGCTCGCAACTCAGCCTCTGCATTCGAACAGGAAACTACAGAATGTTCCTTCGTCTTCCAGGCAATGAGAGAACCACCAAGAAAAACACAGTAAGCAAATAGCGAACGGCGATCCGAGGGATCACTAGCCCATGTAGCATCCGAATAGGCATGGAGCTGTAGCGATCTGGAACACGAAAGAAGAGACGGTGAGAGATCGTGCCATCAAGATATCCTAGAACAAGAAGAAGGTGACCGTAGTGAACCAAAGTGGGAGCAAAAACAAATTGATTCAAAATATGGACAGGATAGGAGATATCCAGACGAGTAACAGCAAGATAGACAAGATTCCAACGAAGATGACGATAACATGTAGAACAAACAAGGGCCCACCATCAGCAGCACGAAGATGAACACTGAGCTCCATAGGAGTCTCAATAGTGCGCTCATCACTAAGAGTTGCACGAGAAAGAAGATTCTCGATATACTTTTCTTGAGAAATAAAGAAGCCATCAGAGGTAAAGGAAACCTCAATCCCAAGAAAGTAGTGAAAAGGACCAAGATCAGACATAAGAAACTGCTCATTAAGGCGTGCCTTGACAAAAGCAATGTAACCAGCCTCTTAGGAGGATTGTACTTTCCATCTTTTCAATGAAATGAAACGCAAAGTCTTTTGTGTTTTCTCGAGAAAAAAAGCAATGTACTCAGAGTCGTCGCCAGTGATGATCACGTCATCAACATATAGAAGGAGAAGAGTCCTACCACGAGCAGAAATGTGGAGAAGGAGAAGAGTCCTACCACGAGCAGAAATGTGGAGAAGGAGAAGAGTCCTACCACGAGCAGAAATGTGGACAAACAACGCTAGATCATGAGCACTTGGCGAAAAACCAGCGGCGGTCACCACAGAAGCGAAGCGTTCAAACCAAGCAAGGGGGGATCATGAGCACTTGGCGAAAAACCAGCGGCGGTCACCACAGAAGCGAAGCGTTCAAACCAAGCAAGGGGGGCTGCTTAAGGCCATAGAGGAGCGATGAAGACAACAAACCATGTCATCGGGAACAGAATACCTAGATGTTGGATGCATATAAACCTCCTCTCACAACTCATCATTTAAAAAGGCATTCTTCACATCAAGCTGAGACACAGGCCAATGGCGAACAGAGGCCACGGCGAGAATGTGCAGACGATGGTCATATGGGCCACCGGAGCACAAGTCTTATCGTAATCACGACCATGCTCCTGCTAAAAGCCACGAGCTAGATGAGGTTTGTAACGCTGAAGAGAACCATTAAAGCAAGTCTTAATCTTATAACCCACTTACAAGTGATGGGGCGAACACAGGGAGGAAGAGGAACCAGATCCCACGTGTCGGTGCGCTCAAGGGCGGCAATCTACTCTGCCATCGCAAACCGCCATTCAGAATGAACAACATCTCGATAATAAGTCAGTCCAAGAACAGTCGAAAGACCAAAGCGCGAAGGAGAATATCAGTCAGGCGGCAGACAAGGTTGAGAACGAAGACCATAAATCGGCTGAGAGGAGGAACACGGCACACCAGAACTAGAGGGCATATCAGTAGAATCATCCACAACACGTGGACGACGAGTATAATGGGAAGGAAAGGAGGGAAGAGGTGGAATCACTGGTGGTGGAGACGGGGAATGTATCGGTGATGAAGGTGGAGAAGGAAAAGTGGAAGGTGTCTGCAATGAAGGTGGAGTCATGCGATGAGGGACGAGAAGAAAATGTAGGAGAGGACGGTGTCGCATCTCTAACAGCAAGACAAAAGTGGGAATAATGGGCACAAAGAGAGGTGTATGCAGAAATGTAAGAAAAGAGATGTCCTCCGCGGAAAAGGCCAAGGAGGATGGACGCGGGTAGAAGGGACGAGACTCATCAAAGGTCACATCCCGAGAAATACGCATCCAGCGACCGACGGGATCCCAACACCGATAGCCCTTATGCTCATCACAGTATCCAAGAAAGACATTCAACAGACTGAGCGGTTGGTTTGGTGCATTCACGAGGGGCAAGCAAAACGTAGCAAACGCAACCAAACAAACAAAGCGCCGAATAATCAGGAGAATGGCCAGAAAGACGCTCGAGAGGAATACCAACCTGTAGAGCAGAAGATGGTTGAATGTTGATGAGATAGGTGGCAATGGTAACAGCCTCAACCCAGAAGTGAGGTGGAAGAGAGGCAGCGATCATCATCGCGTGCGCCTTCTCAAGATGGTAACGATGCTTGCGCTCAGCCACACCATTCTAAGCATGAGCACCAAGACAAGATAATTAAGGGAGGTACCTTGCTCGGCAAGGAATCCACGCAACGCGTGGGAGATATATTCACCAGCTGAATCTGCACAGAAAACACGAATAGGAGTGGAAACTGGGTATGAACCATGACAGCGAATTTTTTGTATATAGATAAGACCTCACAACGAGAAGACATGAAAAAGATCCAAGTGTACCGAGAAAAATCATCTACAAGGAGAATATAGTAGCGATGACCCCCTTTCGAGTCGAAGGGAGCCAAACCCCAAACATCAAAGTGAATGAGATCAAAAGGGCGCTCGGACGCTGTGAGGATAGGGTAGTTGAATCTGCTTACCAAGCCTACAGCCCAGACAATCCAATGAAGCGTTACCGGAGACGGACCCAGAACACCACGATGAACCAAAGATGAGAGACGAGAACCACATAAATGGCCAAGACGATGATACCATTGCTGAAAAGAGCTAGAGGATGCAATAACAGGGACTGCGATACTGGCGGCGGTGGCAACAGCGGGAAGACAAAGCCGGTCAAGCTTCCACATGCCATCAGGGCGTCGAGGGCCAGCACCAATTAGAGTGCATGTGCGACGATCATGAACAACTAGAGTCAACAATCTGACTACCTGATATGAGTTGCATGGTAAGTCGGGGAACATGAGCGACAGAGGGAACGTGAAATGAAGAACTGCGAAGAGTGCCTCGACTAGCTACAGGGAGGGGAGTACCATGAGCCGTAAGAACATGAACAGAAGACTCAACAGGTCGAACAGAGGTCAAAGTGGAAGAACCATAAGTAATATGAAAAGATCCAGTATCAAGATTCCATGGGGATGTACCTGAATGAGTAGAAGGTCGTTTCTCAATGCCAAAAGAGTCTGTCGCAGAACCTGCAGAACCTATCGATGAAGAATCCCAAGCGGCAAGCAGGCATCGCAGCTGCGCAATCTCATGCGTAGACAGGGACACGACGGAAGAGGTCGAGGTAGAAACACCTGCATATGATGAGCAGTCACCACCGCCCATGGAAGTCGTTTGTAGAGTCAACCGGGAGTGGCGAGTCGACGTGGAGCCACATGTGGAAGCCACAGGGGGAGTCGACGCAAAGCAATCACCACTCCACGCAGAAGCCGCAAGAGGAGTCGACGTAGGACGGTCATTGCTGTGCGCGGAAACCGCAAGAGTCGGTGTAGAGCAGGCACCACCATTGCAAGCAAAAGCCGCAAGAAGGGTCAACAAATCAACACAGCCTGCTGCAGACGCCATAGGATAGAACGTCACAAACAGACGAACACCAAGCACCGAGTGGCGACGTGCCTGTGAGACTGGGTCAATGTAGGGAACACCGTCGAATATCATCTGACGGCCTTATGACGTCAAAGACATGGTGCTCCTTTGCTTTTTTTACTCTCTTTCTTTAGGAAAATATCCAATCTACAAAGACCACCTGAAGATCCCCAGTTCAGTCAACTGAACACCACCAACACACGGGCAGAGGGACGCTAGGCCAAAAGAGCACCGGAATCTGCTGGCCAGAGGACGAGCAGAGAGCGGCCCTGGATGCCGTGGGAGCCACCTGCGGACAAATCCCCGTTCAATCCCACGGCAGTGGCAGAAATGCGTCGGACTTCAACGGCTAGTTGAAGAGCCAGCAGCGGACAACGGCTGGCTACCGAGCTTGAGGAGACTACGGCCGACGGCCAAGCTTAAGGAGACAGCGACATCGGATGGGCGAACGGTCGGGGAGACGGCAAGGCCTGAAGGAGCCACGGCAATGGCGGCCTGACCTGGGCCTGGAAGAGGAGAGGGGACCGACGACGGCTTGGCCTGGGCCTGGAGGAGGCGGGACGCTGGCAGCTGGCCTAGAGGAGGCGGGGCAGCGGCAGCTAGCCTGGACCTGGAGGAGGCGAGCGACAGCAGCCTGCTAGACGCAGTCGTTGAGAAGCTGCGAAGGCCAGGAGGGAGCAGCGGACCAGCCACACTTCGATCTGGACGGGGAGCCCTACGTCGATCTGGACGAGGAGCCACTCGAGGATGGTCCTGGAGAAAGGCGACTCCCAGAGGACGACGACAATGAACGAAGGGTTGTGGCAACTAGATCGAGGCGGCATCAACCAAAGAACGAGAACTGGAATCACAGAAGAAAAACTGGATTGATTAGCACTAGCTGCAACCATTGCGGGAAAAAAAACTAGCTCGATTCCATGTTAGGAAAATATGCCTCTTAGGATTATCAGTAGGCTAAAGCCATCATATGTACATGTACATGGCGGAGGCCAAAGGCCACCATAAATAGAACAATTTACAGATTATTTTGAATGTTGCAACTCGTCCTCTCGAACGATTTTTTTCCGGTCTCATTCAAACGAGTTCCTCGGTCTCCTATTCCCTTAATCAGTTGATGACGCCACCATTGGGATTTTTCAAATTGACGCATCCTCCGGATTGAGCGCCCATCGCTCGACCTCCATGTAGCTCGGGTCGTTCATGCGTCACTATCCTGCGCAAATCGCTTCGCTCCACCCAACTGGATCAGGTCGTGTTGCTCACCACTGAACATTGTTTGCCACTTGACACATGCATGTTGTAGCACCCATATGTCGTTGCGCCTCCACGACGGATACCTCTGCCGCCCAACCAGCTGCCATCTCGCCTCCCAGAAGCCACATGTATCTTCCCGCCCGATGAAGCTTGTCGATTATTGCTCACTTCGGCCACTACAGCCCAGGCGCCGACTCCCAACAAACTCCCTTACCTGCGACACCTCAACATTGCTTGCTAGCTAAAATTAAGACTACAACAGGACGATGCCTCCCTATCGGCTTCGCCACTCCCTGTCTACTGAAGACCTAACAACTTGTCACCATCTGGCGGCTCCATCATGGCTCCCACATTTGTTTGCTTGTTGCTTCATGTGCGCGTGTTTTATTGTGCACTACTATAGTGAGCCCGATGCTCTCACTACCACAAGCACTTGGCTTACTCATGATTGGTTCGTACTAGTATTAGGCTTCCACTGTGATTCTATACAAAAAATCCAATGTCGTTTGCCTCCTGTGCCTTCCGCTCATACACCATCTTCTCATTATCTCGACCTGGCCAGTTTTGAAAAGTCTCCATGCCATGACAAAACTCTCAAGACGCGTTTTTTGTATTAGTTTTATTTGCTAGTAGTGTTACAGTCGTTCAAATGCAATGATGCGCTTTGCATTGGGGGGCGGGGTGTTAAGGAGTACGAGTATTGGTCTAGTAGTCCATATTGTATATGCAACGACCATTTAACTTGAGCTCCTTAAGCTAAAGGAAATCAAGGGCAGCGCAAAATTTATCTATAAGACGATTGATCTTGAGCTTGTTCTTGTCGGTGATCTTGGTGATCAAGATGAAGTCACCAGGAAACAACCAGTCCTGGCGAATAAAAGGTTGGAGAGGTCTAAGCTCCAAAATGAAAAGCAACTTGTTCGCTTCACTTTGGGCCAAGTCCCGAACACAGGGTTATACATGCCTTTGCATGTTGCTCCATGGGAGGATGTATCTTTGGACTTCGTCTTGGGTTTGCCAAGAACAAGACAAGGGAGTGATGTTGTGTTTGTGGTCCTCACAGATTCTCTAAAACGACTCATTTTGTTTCATGCCACAAGAGAAGGGATGCTCATCATGTGGCAAACCTATTACTTCGAGAAGTGGTCAATCTTCATGGCCTTCCAAGCTCCAAACGCATTGGCAAGCATGCTTACAAACTACTGCTTCCTGAGGGTTGTCAACTACGCAGTACGTTCCATGTCAGCCAACTCAAGAAACACACTCGCCCAAAAGTAGTCTCATCCCCACTGTTACCACTGGTAGGAGCTAAGGGCCAGATCAAGATGGAATCTGAAACAATACTGGAAAGAAAACTCATCCCAAGGCGGCAAGGCAACATCAGCGTTCCTGTGGTTCGTTGGTTGGTAAATGGGTGAATATGCCGGTGAAAGGGCCCACCTGGGAAGATTCGGCCTTCATTCAAAAAGTTTTCCCTGCTTTTCGGGCTTGAGGACAAGCTCCATCTCTTCAGGGGGGTATTGTCAGGCCGTTTACATTCAGTAGTTGCAGTTATTCTGTTCCTGCATGCCAGAAGAAGAGAAGACCGAAGATCTCGCATTCAGCGGCTCACAGTGCAAGGTACCGGTTCACCAGGCTGCATCGCTTCTGATCGTCCATCAGTGGTGTTGTGTTTGTGGTCCTGGACAGATTCTCTAAAATGACTCATTTCGTTTCATGCCGTAAGACAAGGGATGCTCATCATGTGACAAACCTATTACTTCGAGAAGTGGTCAATCTTCATGGCCTTCCAAGGTCCACCGTCTCAGACCATGATAGCAAGTTTCTAGCTGGATTTTCGCTCACTTCGTGGAAGCAGTTTAACACTGAATTAAAATTTTGTAGCACTGCCGCTCCACTAAAAGAAAGTGGTGAACAAATTTTGGGGTAATCTGATCCGGTGCATTTGTGGCGAAAGAAAGGTACAACGGGATTTGGTTTTATCTCTTGCAGAGTTCTCCTACAATAACTCCAAGCATAGATCGACAAGGAGTATTTTTTCCATTGTCTACACTAAAGGTCCAACACATGTGGTGGACCTGGTGAAGCTACCGTCAAGGGGAAACTCAAAATCAGCATTGTCCTTTGCTGATAATTACACTGTCTTACTTCAAGAAATTTGAGGTGTTCTGGATGCACAAAATCAGAAATATAAACAACTGGTGTTCTGGATGCACAAAATCAGAAATATAAACAACTTGCTGACTTCAGAAGAAGGATGAAATCATTCCAAGTTGGTGATAAGGTGATGGTCTACCTCTGAAAAGAAAGATAGCCTATTATGAGGGAGGTAAATGATAATGGTTATGTGACAGATTTTTCAAGCGAGATGGGTACATCCAACACATTCGATGTTGCGGACTTGACTCTCTATCACCCATAAGAAGCACTCTATGAAGATAATTCGAGGTTAAGTTCCAAACAGCCACGGGAGAATGATGAGGAACAATAGAGGGGGCAAAAACATATGTCGAATCCGTTTGGCTATTTCCAGATAGTTCTACTCTAGTCTAGTTACTTCCTCCGTTCCTAAATATATGTCTTTTTAAAAATTACACTACGGACTACATACGGATGCATATAGACATACTTTAGAGTGTAGGTTCACTCATTTTGCTCCGTATGTAGTTCATAATGAAATCTCTAAGAAGACTTCTAGTTAGGAACGAAGGGAGTATTTCTTTTCTTTTCTTAACCCTAGCTAGTGTTTATTAGAACCTTCTAGCTATGAGTAGAATGGTGAATATTGAGTAATGTTTTCTAGAGTATTCCAGCTATAAGTAGAAGTGGGATGTGAAGGCTTCCAAAGCCCTATAAATACAGGCCATCACCTCTAATTTGTAACCAGACTATGTACCCCACTACCTATAATAGAACTTGGTGTTCTTATCTAAGATTTTGGACTAGATCTATTGCTATACGAGTTTCGGACTGAACTCAAGCTGCCATATCGTCCTATACTCACCTCTAGAGCGATATCTAACGCAATACATTTAAGTAGTTCCTTCAACATTTGTGTTGTACACTTTGTAGCAGCAAGGTGGAGTTGCTCCTCGACGACCTTGTGCTGCTTTAGTCACCTCCAAATCTCCAATCTCAGTAGTAGTGGTCTCTTTGTACCTCAATCCAATTTACACTCTCCAATCTCAGTAGTAGTGGTCTCTTTGTATCTCAGACCAATTTACGCTTCCAAATTTCTCCAGCATTCAACCAGAGTGGAAATCAATAGACCAACTATACTTGCCTGCTTAGCTCGATTTAACTACATATGATAAAATGTATGAATTTTGTCATTCCATCTGGAGAGTTTTTTTAATTTATCTTGCATCTGATTCAATTTTTTGTCCCATTCACTTTTTAGATGTTTTTTATCGCATTCATCATCCATCAAGGAAATACTAAATAGATCTCTAGAGGTTGCTATCACTAGTGGCTTAGAACTACTTCCAGTGGGTAGCCTAAAATTTTCATTTGTGATCGCTACTCAGAATTAGTAGCTTGTTTTGGTTTGTTTGTGCCTGCTTGCAATAATACTTTTTGAAGCAATATTAAGAAGTTGGTCCATCACTAGAAACTAATTTCATTTGCTTGATGTATCTACCCTTCTCCACTATTTACTGAATCTGAATGACAATTGTTCCTTCAATCTTCAGCTTGAAAAATTAAATCTCCTCTCAAACATCTGCCTCCTATGAAAAACACTCATGTTTAGCCATTCATCTTTAGTATTCTTGTATATATGATGGATGTACGACGGCGTATGGCAATATGATCTATCTTCACAAAACAAATTGCATAGGTTCTCTCCTATTTAGTCCGTACTTGACCACGTGCCAAAATATTATAGCAATGTCAAATTAGATTAGAATGCGAACAATCCAAAATATATCAATACTCCATTAGTAGAAAAACATTTTAATGATTCCATCGAAAGCAAGGCGTTCATAGCATTTAGAAATCTACTAGATGTACCGTTGCAACCCTATGTCTTCTCAACATAGCCGGTCCCAAGCCTGGGTAAAGGAGGAGGGTTGTGATAGGCCTGGCGAGCCAACATCAAAACTCAGCCACTCTTATGGAGATGAAACCCAAAAGAACAACATTGGGGCATAACCCTCCTAGCAACGCGCTATATCAGAACCCGGGTGTGGTTTTAAATGGGTGAGGGTCGGGCTGCCACACCCTTAGTGGCACGTCGTATCTTGATTTGGATATGGTGATAGTGAACAAGGATCGAGTCGTTGCATCGTTAGTAGCGTGCTATATCAACGCCCAGGCGTAGTGAGAAATGAGCTAGGGTCTTCGCATTTGACTAGACAAGTGCGAAGGGGAAGGAAGCTAGCCGAGCCTAGTAGGATCCGCTTAGGTAGTTTGACCGGTAAGTTCCGGGAGCTAGTTGATACAGCAGTGAGAAAAGGAGTTAATATCCCATGCATCCAAGAAACTAAATAGAGGGGACAAAAGGCGAAGGAGGTGGAGGATACCGCTTCAAGCTGTGGTACACGGGGACAACTACAAATGGAAATGGAGTAGGCATCTTGAAGAGCCTTAAGTATGGAGTGGTAGACGTCATGTGGCAAGGGACTAGATTATCCTGGTCAAGCTAGTAGTTTGGGACTAAGAGCACCAAGAGGAAGTTCTGGGAAGGCCTAGAGGACATGGTTAGGAGTACCTATTGGCGAGACACTTTTCATAGGAGACCTCGAAGGCCACGTGGGGCCTAACACGGGTTTTAAAGGGGCGCATGGGGCCTTCGGCAATGGCATCACGAATCAAGAAGGAGAAGATGTAGTGAGTTTCACTCTAGCCTATGGCATGATCGTAGATAACACCCCCTTTTAAACAGATAATCCCATCTAGTGACTTCTAGTAGTGGTCAACACTCTAGCCAGATTGATTTCATCCTCTCGAGAAGAGAAGACATGCGTGCTTGCCTAGATTGTAAGGTGATACCAAGAGAGAGTGTTGTCACTCAACATAAACTTATGGTAGAGCGACCACCACCACGTACGGACACCGCCAAAGGAGTCGGTGTAGAGCGGTCGTCACATTTGCGGAAGCCATCAAACGAGTTGACGTTGAGCGGCCATAACCGCGTGCAAAAGCCACGTGAGGTGTCGACGTAGAGTGGCCACAACAACAGGCGGAAGACAGGAGAGGAGCCAACGTAAAGGCACCGTCGCATGCGGAAGCCACGGGAGCATTTGCAATAGTCTCCTCAAGGAACGGCGACACGGAAGGATGAGCACCAAGTACCGAGGGAAGGCACATGTGCGCACAAGTCACTGTAAGGAACACCGAAAACACCGTCATAATTTAGCGAAGAGCGGGCGACAGACACCAGGGCAGATTTTTTTTTTCTTTTCTTTTTTTCGAGAATAATAGAACTAACAAGTCGGTCCTCAAGCAGTCGAACGAACAGCCAAATAGCTTGGCAGCCCACGAGCAACCCTCGACGATTCACGCAGGCGTAGGGTTGACCCACATGAGAGGAACTGACGGGCGGCAACATCCTGCAGGGTATATGAAGAGGAATCACCGGGACAGTGTGGCTAACAAAAGGAGATCCAACAAAAAGGTTGGCTCGATCTGGAGTAGCAGCGAACCGCGACGGCGGACGGAAGACCACCACGATTTGGAGTAGCAGAGGACAGATAACCCTACGGCGGCGGTGGACCCGCGGAGGACTTCAGCGGCCAGCTGGAATAGACAGAAACAGCGGCAACGGGCCCGCGTCGGACTTCAGTTGCCAGCTAGAATAGCCAGAAACAGCGGTAGCGAACCACTTCAGCGGCCGGCTGGAAGAGCCAGCAGTGGTCGGAGCTAGCAGGGGCGGCGGCAGGAGGTGTAGCAGGTAGAGGAGGTGCAACCGGTGGAGCCGATTGAGATGATGCGAGAAGCAGGAGGAAGCGACGGACTAGATACAGGTCGCCAGACCCGACCTATTCAATCCAAAAGAAGAGGCGCCTCTTCGATCTGAACGGGGAGGCCAAAGAAGGGGAACCGAAACCGACATTCTGAGGAGCGACGAAAGCTAGGGAGTCACGGCCAAGCCGGAGAAGAGCGAATGAGAAGTTCAGTCGGTCTGAAAGAAGATAGCGGCGCGGCAGCGGCGGTACTAGATGCATCCAGCATGAGTTGCAATCGTGCAGAAAAAAGAACCCAGGCTCGATGCCATGTTAGGAATACCAACACATCATATTATCTAGAGGCCAAAGCCAACATATATACATGTACAGGAGGGAGGCCAAAGGCCAATATATAGAAGAGCAAACGCCAACATAAATATAACTTAACAACTTCCACTTTCGAATTTGTGTCCAGCAATATGGGCGCGCCAAAAACGCTAGATCGAAGTGGTGAAAGCTCAAGAGGGGGGGCAGCTCAGCCTTTAAAGGAGAGGGTTATTAAGGAGGGCCCTTGGAAGGAAGGAGGTGATGCAAATAATATGTGGATGAAGATGGGGACTTGCATTCGTAAGGTGGCTCCAGAGTTTGGGGTGACCGGGGGAAGTAGAAGCGAAGCTAAAGATACCTGGTCATCAAAATAGATGTCAAGAAGGCTATTAGCGATTTCAGATGCCTACACCTGGATAGGAGTGCAAACAACATAGAGAAGGACAAGGTGACAACGAAGGCCGCAAAGCGAGTTGTGAGTGAAGCAAGGGGTTGTGCGTACAAGGACCTCTACCAGCACTTAGACACGAAGGTAGACGAAAGGGACATCTATAACATGGCCAAGATCCGAGAGAGGAAGACAAGGAATGTCAACCAAGTCAAATGCATCAAGGACGGAGCAAATCAGCTCATGATGAAGGACGACGAGATCACATAGATGGTGGAGCTCATGATGAAGGACGACGAGATCACATAGATGGTGGGCGTACTTCGACAAGCTATTCAATGTAGCGAATGAGAGCTCTAGACAACTCCTTTGATGATACCAGTAGGCATTTTGTGCGACGAATCCAGCAATTTGAGGTTAGTAGGATTTTAAAAATGATGAAAGAAGGCAAGGCAATGGGCCCTGTTTGTATACCCATTAAGGTTGGGGAGGCCTCAAAGAAAGAGCGATAGTATGGCTACTAAGGTTTTAAAACCTCATTTTTCAGGCAAACAAGATGCGAGAAGAACGAAGGTGGAGTATATTAGTACCAATCTTCACGAAGGGGGGTGTTCAAAGTTGTAGTAATTACCATGTAATTAAGCTGATGAGCCAGACAATAAAGCTATGGTAGAGAGTCATTGAGCACCGCTTAAGAAGAATGACCGGCGTGACCACCAAAAATCAGTTTGGTTTCATGACACGAAGGTCGACTGTGGAAGCCATTTTCTTGGTACGACAACTTATAGAAAGATACAGGGACCAAAAGAAGGACATGCATATGGTGTTCATTGACTTGGAGCAGGCCTACGACAAGATACCGCGGAATGTCATGTGGTGGGCCTTGGAGAAACACAGAGTCTCAACAAAGTATATTACCCTCATCAAGGACATGTACGATAATGTAATGACAAGTGTTCAAACAAGTGATGGCGACACTAATGACTTTGCAATTAAAAAATAAAAATAGGATTGCACCAAGGGTCACTTTTGAGCACTTGTCTTTTGCTTTGGTGATGGATGAGGTCACAAGGGATATACAAGGGGATATCCCATGGTGTATGCTCTTTACGGATTATGTGTTGCTAGTCTATTATAGTCGGGCGGGGATCAATAGGAAGTTGGAGCTATGGAGACGAGACTCTAGAATCAAAACGCACCTTTCGATATTTGGGGTCAATTTTGCAGAAGGATGGTAATATCAATGAAGATGTGTGTCAACGACCCACTGACAACTCAGGCGGTCACTGAAGGAGAAGGGAGCGACGCGGCAATTGCAACTGACAACCAAGGACAGAAGACTGCAGCGCTGGCGAAAAGGCCCATGTCAACAAGGCCCAAGAACTTACCTCAGTGGCTTACAAGCCCACACTGGGCCCGATAATGCGAGTGTAACTCTACTTATACTGTTGCCTGTTCTATAGACCAGGTGGAGAGGGACTGGCGGCTCTGCCGACTCGCGTGAGTGGATAGAGGAGAGAGAGAAAGGGACGAACTCGTGCGTGTAATTTCAATCCTCCAGTACAATTTCCCCAAATTTGTCCTATCTAGCATGTGAGATCCGAGTTCCTCACAGTTGGTAATCAGAGCCTTCGTCCTGGAGTTTCCGCTGCATCGCCACCACACCAGGTTTCGCAACCGTCGTCAGCGTCAAGCTATGGAGGACCTCAGCGGCCCAGCGAGGGCCGCGCCATGTACCATCTGCTTCGCCATGAGATCTCCACCGACTTCGATCTGAACCTCAAGGCGCAAGAGGAGTCAATACTCTAGTCCACGAGGAGGATGCTGGAAGCCAACAACTCCACGCTCGACAGCCTCATGTCAGCACGGGCCGACGCCATTCGCGACGAGGTCATGCTCGATCTCGAGCAGATCAAGGCGGATGTGAACAAGCTCGATGCCGCAGATACGGGTCCCAAGCAAGATGGAGGTTCATCGTCGCGCAACGTTGGCCAAGGTCATGGCGACGCCACCACCAACTCCCTTGGCTACGACAACGACCACCTGGGGAAGGCACATAATATCTATGTCCCTCCTCCAGTCAGACGTGCGCGAGAATCAAATTCCTTCCCAAAAAAAAATCGCCGCGTGATTCCTCTTGTGACGGATGCTACTGAACTATCTACATTTTCTCTGCAATTGGATATGCCCAAATTTGATGGTACCAATCCCCGTCTGTGGCAAAACCGATGTGAGGACTGGTTCCGCCTCGGCAGTGTTCCTAGTTATCAATGGATTTCCTTGGCCACAGCTCAATTTGAAGGGGCTGCTGCACGATGGCTGGAATCAGTTCAACGCCGCATGCCTCACTCCAATTGGTCTGAATTTTGCACGGCATTACAGAGGAGGTTCGGCTGCAACCAGCACCAAACTCTACTACGCAAATTGTTTCATACAACTTAGAGCAGCACAGTAGAAGATTATGTTGAGCGTTTTGCTGAGTTGTATGATCAGTTGACAGCTTATGAGGATACTCCAAATGCACTACACTACACTACCAGATTCCTAGATGGTTTGAAACCAGATGTGAGAATTGCAGTTGCTTTACAGAAACGCAAAGATTTGGATGTTGCATATGAGTTGGCTCCATTTCATGAGGAATTGGGAGAAGCCATCACACCAATTAACAGCTACTCTGCTAGAAAAGCGTCCATTGTCTCCTCTACTGTCACTTCCATCAAGAAAATTCCTGATACTCCCAAAACACAGCCTTCTGGGTGTTACAGTATATGTGGATTGCACTAGCCCTTTCCATCAATTTGGACTTTTGGTTGCGTTGGCTAGTGCATGGAGCTTAACATGGTATCAGAGCTAAGGTCTTGAGTTCAAGTCTTGGCTTTCGCAGTTTATTAAAAATTGCTGATAGCCCCCCTTTGTGTCCACGTAGAGACCTCTTGAGTCATATGTGAGTTTTGCGCGTCGTCGCTCTCTTCCGGTTGCACGCTTTGACTTGTCTTCCCCGTCACACGTGAGAGGGGATGTTACAGTATATGTGGATTGCACTAGCCCTTTCCATCAGTTCGGACTTTTGGTTGCGTTGGCTAGTGCATGAAGCTTGACACTGAGGACAAGTGGTCTGTGTCGTGGTTTTGTCACAGTAGATGTCCTAGTGGAAGGACTTAATGATGGAGCCATCGCACCTTGGTGGCGACTCAAAAGGGTTGAGCGGGAGCGGGACTCAGATTTACCCAGGTTCGGCCCCTCGTGAGGAGGTAAAAGCCTACGTCCTGCTTTGTGTCGTGTTGATGATGTTTCGATTACAAGGAGGGCGTAACTCGCATGACCTAGCTCTCGATGATTTCTAAAATCTCCTCTCCTCTCCAGGAACTCGCCTTTATATACAGTTCGAGGCCTTAGGGTTTACAAGAGTCCTTGCCATAACACAAGTCGTGATTCTTTTTATCTCTAAATCGCCGTGCTTTCCAAGACTGGAGAACTCCCCGATAATTGATCCTCCACGTGGATCTTGAACTGCCATCCAGCTCCTGGGCCTACCGAGCCAAAGCCTGAATCGCCGAAGGATGAGTCGCCCACTTGGTGACCCGGCCCAACTAGGGCGGGTCACACCGCAGATAATATCCCCAACATTAGGCCCCAGATTGACTTGAACCTGTTCACGCCAATAAACTCTTACCTAGTTTAGGGGCGACTCATTCCACTCCTTTCATGCATCATACGCTTAAGCCGCCATCCTCCATGGAAATATCCAAGTTGCCGAACCATTTCTTGATGACATCACCTTATCCCTTTATCCTTGGAAAATGATGAGGCAATCTCCAGCGGATCTCGTGGCGCAAATATCCCGAAAATCTTGGCGCCATAAGTGCGAATCTTTAGTTTGCCCTTTTGGTTCCCGCGCGAGGCGCCTCGATCCCCGCACCCGACCTATTAAATAGGCTCGGGAACAGGAGCGGAGGGAATCTTCACCTACTCGTCCCATCGGCTTCTTCTTCCATCTGAATCGCCAGACCCTCATAAGTGGAGCAAGTGGCTGTCCATGTGTGAGTTCTGGTACAATACTAATTGGCATTCTGCTTTTGGCAAAAAAAAAACTTTGAGATCTTGTATGGCCATCCTCCTACATATTTTGGCATCTCTGCTAGTGACACTGTTGCTGCTCCTGACATTCAGCATTGGCTACAAGAAAGGCAGATTGTTCTAGATTCAGTAACTCAACATTTGCATCGTGCTCAGCAAAGAATGAAAAACCAAGCTGATAAACACAGAACTGAGAGAAGTTTTGAAGTGGGTGAGATGGCGTTCCTGAAGCAAAATCGGTGAAGTGGCCACAAGCTTTCCTTCAAGTATTTTGGGCCTTACCAGATTATCGACAAAATCGGTGAAGTGGCCTACAAATTGCAGTTGCCTCCTACAAGCAAGATTCATCCATTTTTTCATGCGTCGCGGCTCAAGAAGGTTGTTTCCATGACGACAACTGTTCAACCCAAGCTACCGTCTGATTCCTACCAGATGCAGGTTCCAGTGGCAGTTCTGCAAACTCGCGTCCGCCAAGCTGGTCAGAAGGCTGTAGCACAAGGACTGATCCTATGGAGTGGTTATAATCCTTCTGAAGCTACTTGGGAAGATCCGGAGTCCTTGCAACAGCAGTTCCCTCGGGCTGCGGCCACTACCCGCCAGTCCATCGCCACCTGGTCTAGAGAACAGGCAACGGTATAAGTAGTTACACCCACTACTAAACAAGGGGGGATGTCATCGACCCATTGACGACTTAGGCGATCACTGAAGGAGAAGGGAGGGACGCGGCAAGTGCAACTGACGACCGAGGACAGAAGACTACAGCGCTGGCAAAAAGGCCCGAGTCTACAAGGCTCAGGAACTTACCCCGGTGGCTTGCAAACCCACACTGGGCCCACTAATGCGGGTGTAACTACTTATACCGTTGCCTGTTCTCTAGACCAGGTGGCGATGGACTGGCGGGTAGTGGATAGAGGAGAGAGAGAGGGGGGGCGAACTCGTGCCTGTAATTTGAATCCTCCAGTACAATTTCCCCAAATTCATCCTATCCAGCATGTGAGATCCAAGTTCCTCACAATGTGAGACATCGAAGTAAAGTCGTATGGATGAAGTGGCGCCAAGCTTCTAGCGTTCTCTGTGACAAGAGAGTTCCACAAAAGCTAAAAGGTAGATTCACCAATATATTGTCCATCCAAAGCAAACCCTAACTGGGAAACTAATTTTGACCAGGCATATTGTGAGTAACTAGACTATCTCTATATCTGTTTCAGCTTTAGGCAGCAGCTTCTCATAGAAAATATCAGAAGCCAAAACAAACAGCTATTTGAAATCAGCTTTGCCGGTGAAGCTGAAACTGGATTTGGGCCATTTTCAGTGCAATTGCCTGAAGCACGTCTAGTTGTATTCAGTGGAAAAGTTGATTCCCAATGAAGCGAATCCACATGTGATTTGGAACCAATTGAAGCTCAAACAAACAAGGCCTGCACATCATGCTAAAACACAAAAAACTTTACAGGTAAGAAAAAACTTACTGCTTGACCAACTTCGCACATCAAACTAGTAAGACCAGCAATAATCTTCTCACTTCTATTAGCTAGAGCTGGTAAAAGAAGAACCTCTCTGATGTATGGCATCTTGCTTAGAAATGCCTGCGGTAATTCCTACAACCATACCAGCATACATCAGAATTCTCATTCATTATGAGTTGGAAGAACATTTGCTGAACAATGCTTTGCTAGTCAGCAACCTCAACAGAAGGACAGTGGACAAAAGGGGGCACAACATCCGTAGTCAACAACACTGCATGACAACTACTTCATACCATGACACGGATCTTCTTAGCCCACCAACCACACAGAAGCAGCAAAAATGCAGTGGTTGCACGTGAAAAGAGAACCAAAAATGCATGTGTTGCACGTGAAAAGATAAAGGGACTGGAATCAACTGACATGTCCAGATCCAGATTATTTCATGATGCTTCATAAAGATAACTACGGTTTAACTGAAAGAAATGCACTGCATGAAAAGTAAGTACACTGAGAAGTTGGTACAAGGTCCATTTCAAGCACTATTTCATACAACAATTAAACAGTAAAGTAGATGTTAATGAGTTGATTGCACTAATGCAGTACAGAAGAACGGAACTTACTTGGTACTGGCTGACAAGTTCGGTCATAACCTCTATGGCCACTTCAAACGAGAAGAACGCCTTTATCAGCCACACAGGAACGAAACAACGTGAGGACGTGATGAGTTCACAACCAATTGGTCGAAGTGGGTACACTTTTCGCACCTGCAGGGAGTTGAACGCGAACGTCAGAAGTGGGTGTGCGGCGAGGGCGGACGCCGGCGCTCCCGCGAAGCATCCCGCGCGAACCTGCAACATTGCCGTTTCTCTTAGCACAGGGAGAGCGAGAGACGAACGCAGTTGAAATATTGAGTTGAGGGTGAAGCAAACAAGGACCGTACATACCCAGCTCAGTAGACATCGCAGGATTCTACGGCTGCGCTCGTGGAGGGGCAGCCCGTCGGCGGCGGCCGGCTTCTCAGACTGCGCTAGCAGGAACTCAAGCACGGCGGGCGCGTGCGTGAGCAGCTCACGCGTGAACCTGCACCGCGTGGCGGAGTCGACCCCCGTGTCGCCGCTCTCATCCTGCGCCACCTCCTCGGGGAGCACGGTGAGCAGCTCCAGCAAGGCGGGGTCGGGTAGGTGCGGCATTCGAGCGAAAAGCCCGTCTACCCCTCCCTCCGCGCGGAGCGCCAGCGCCGCGAGGGCCAGGCAGATCTGCGTGAGCAGCCGGGGAGGGGCAAGGCAGAAACGGCGCGCTGCGACAAGGAGCGCGTCGAGGAGCTGCGCGGCGTTGTCCAGGAGCGGGTAGTCGGGTGACTGGATCATCCGGCGAAGCATCTGGGCGGCGAAGAAGAGTAGATCGACGGAAGGGGCCGGATGATCCGCGGAAGCGAGGAGCGAGACAGACAGCGCCCACGCCTGCGGCGAGCGCTGTAGGCCGAGGAGCCACTGGTTGGCGGCTAGACGTGCGGAGGGATGCGAGGCGTGATTAAGTGCGTGCACGGCCGCGGCGAGCTGAGCCTGGATGTCCGGTGACTCGGCGACGTCCATCGCTGCCGCCCAGGCGGCTGGGAGGTGGGCGCGTGCGTAGGTGGATGGATTCGGGTGGGGAAGCGAGAGGAGATTTGATCATTCGCCCCAGTTTACTCGGGCATTTAATAATTGGAAGCGCTTGCCTGCGACACGCCGGCTGAACAGCCGGTCCATCTTGCCCCATCTCATGCGACTTAGATCAAGCGGCTGGAATCCCGTCTCGCGTCCATATCCCTTTACACGAATTTCTGGCCGCATGTGAACTTCCGACTCTCCCTCGAACGACGTCCTCCGTCTTTTTCCCCTCCCCTTTCTTGTCCATGAAGGGCGACCATGAGCCGCCGTGTGTCAGGACTAGTGGCGGGCTGAGGCCTCGCCAACCAGGTGGCCTACAAGAACCAGGAAGCCCAATCCATGGAATCACGGTCCCGAGTGGGTGTGAGGCGCAGCCTACTTAGACCATCTCTAGCAGAGCCCTTAAACCCTTAAATTCTTAAAAATAACCGTTTTTTTACAGTTTTCAACGAAAAAACGGTGTGGACTAGAAACCGTAAACCCTTAAACCCGTAAAAAAAATTAGAGGTCCAACCCTCAAACCCCTTCCCAGCGTGTAGAAGTGAGGATTGGGAGGAAAAACTCTCCCCAACCCGCACTCCTCCTCCCACATCGCGCGGGAGGAAGTTGGTTCCCCCGCGGGAGGAATTCGCAGCCGCCGCCGCCAGCCCGCCGCCCACCGCGCCCCGGCCGCCGCCCCTCCGCGCCCGCCTCCGCGCCCCGGCCTGAGCCGCTGCAGCAGTTCCCCAGCGCCCCGATGAGCTCCTGTTCCAATCCTTCTCCACCTCCACACTTCTACCATGGTGCCCTCGCGAGCTAGATAAGTAGAACAGAATTATTGGCAGAGAGACAATTGATACATGCCTTGTGTATGTGAGTTTCTAGCCAACTGGATTTTTTTCAGGCAAGTCATGATAGATTTTGCTTCAGGTTTCATGGTTTCAGGTTTCATGGCAGATTTTGCCCTGTACAATTGATACATGCCCTGTGCAATTGATACCGATTTTGCTTCTGGTTCCATGATTTCAGGTTTCATAACAGATTTCATGGCAGATTTTGCTGCTAAGAAATCAGTTACAAATAGAGGCTAGTAAATAGAATTTGCATGATATGCTTACCTTGTATTTTTCTTCAGATTGCTGCTAAGAAATAAGTTAGCATGTGAATAATTTGGTTTCAGATTTTCATGATATGCTTACCTTGTATTTTTCTTCAGATTACTGCTAAGAAATAAGTTAGCATGTGAATAATTTGGTTTCAGATTTTCATGATATGCTTACCTTGTATTTTTCTTCAGATTGCTGCTAAGAAATAAGTTAGCATGTGAATAATTTGGTTTCAGATTTTCATGATATGCTTACCTTTGTATTTTGCTTCAGATTGTCATGATCTTCCAAAGTTGCTATTATTTCACTTTACATTTTATCTCCATTGTCAAATGTTTTACTCATGATTGAATTTGTGATATGTCATATGATGAAATGTGATGAAATGTGTGATATATGAAATGACAGTTTTAAGGGTTGGATTGGGGCAAAGACTAGAACCCTCAAACCCAACCCTTATAACGGAATATTCCATTATAAGGGTTGGGTTTGAGGGTTCTAGTCTTTGGCCCTGTTTTTCAACCCTTAAAAGTGTCAAAAATGCTCAATTCTCAACCCTTAAAACTGGTTTTAGATTTAAGGGTTTGAGGGTTCTACTAGAGATGCTCTTAGCTAGCGTTCATTCGAGGCAAACGGTATTCACTGGATCACGGCACGAAACGGCGGCGACTCTTTTCCCCTTCCTCCATTCTTCCCCAATTTGCATATCGGATGATTGTATCCCCAAATAGCTATCTAATTTGTGTGATTGAGTAATAGATCGAGAGCGGATTCGTTAGGTTGCTAACATCTCGTATTCATAGCCTGGATCTTCGTGCTCGCGCACGTGATCGAGACGCGTCTTCAGCAATCGGTGAGTAACCAGATCCAAGCCATGGAGCCGACGTTCAAGGACTACTTCGACAAGATGTCGAACTCCCTTAACGCCATCCACACCGACATCCGCGCAAACACGACACAACTCATGGATCTGGTCAAGTGGCGCCCCGATCTGGAGCGACGGGTGGATCAGCTATCCACGACGGTCGCGGAACTTCAACAAGGGCGACCTGCAACCGCAGGTGAGGAGCATCTGGCGGGGGCACCAGCACCATCGTTCCAGTTCCAGGCGTGACCACGTCGGCACCAGCAAGGACACGGGGGGCGACTACGCCCTCGAGCCAATGGGCCACGCCATCGACGTTCTACATCAGGCTCTGGCATCAACGTTCGCGTCGGTGTCCACCCCGGCCAATAATCCGTTTGCTAATCATGTCTATGTTCCGATAGCTTCTCCTTTCACGCATGCTATCCAGTTGCTCGCGGGAATCGGGCAGGTGCATCCATCGATCGCCTTTCCCTAATTTGCACGCGAGAACCCGCGCATGTGGAAGTCTCTGTGCGAGGAGTACTTCCATATGTTCGCCATCCATGAGAAGTTCTGGGTGCCCATGGCTACCGTGAATTTTTCAGGGTCGGTTGCAGTGTGGTTGCAGTCGGTGCAGAAGAAACTTTCTGACTTCGATTGGGCATCGTTGGCTACGCTGATGTGTAACTGTTTTGGCAGGTATCGGCATCAGCTTCTCATACATCGGTTTTACACGCTTACACAAACATCCACTGTCGCCGATTACATTGAACGATTTGAACAAATTATAGTCATCTTTCTGCTTATTCTGAATCGATCCATCCTTGCTACTATCTCACTCGTTTTGTCGAGGGTCTTCGAGCCGACATTCGCGCCATTGTTCTGGTGCAGCGGTCGCCTGACTTGGACACGGCGTGCGCTTCCCCTGCGTCAAGAGGAGATAGTTGAATGCATTACTGTCTATCGTCTTCGACGAGTGCGTGCAGCCAAGGCAGCGGACCTGGCGAGTCAGGCGCACGCGGGCGTGCCCATGGCGCTACCACCACCGCCCGCACAAGGGCGACCTCCTACTGTGGCAATCACTCAAGAGCACCGTGGGGGAGACGGAGGTCGTGGCGACGGCTCCAAGATCAAGGCACTACGGGAGTATCGACGAGCTCGCGGGCTCTGCTTCAAGTGCGGAGAACGCTGGGGGCCGGATCACACGTGCCCCACCAGCGTAGAGCTCCATGTCGTCGAAGAACCGCTGGAGTTGTTCGCCATCGACGGAGAGGATGGGTTGCAGAGCGCGCCACTGGAGACGGCGATGGCCATCTCGTGCCAAGCTCTCACAGGCAGGATGCCACCCAAAGCCATCAAACAGCAAGCGTGGCTTCAAGGGCGAGTCGTTCTGATGCTGGTGGATTGGGCAGTTCCACATCGTTCATCGACGCTCAACTTGCTGATTCACTTCACCGAGTGGTGCCACTGGTCACGCCCTCTCGTGTTAAGGTCACGGATGAGGGAGAACTCAACTGCATCTCGCACATCCCCAACTGCCAATGATCATCTCAGAATCAGGAGTTTGTGACTGACATGAAGATCCTTCCCTTGGGTGCATATGATGCGATACTAGGTATGGACTGGTTGGAAGAGCACAGCCCTATGAGTGTGGATTGGAGGGGCAAGCACCACCTTATCACTACACCAACGGGTCCGGCACATCTCCAAGGGCAAACAGAATGCACCACGACAGGCACTGAAATCAAGAGTGTGCAGTTTCAGTTCCTGCTGCACCACGGAGAGGTAGCTCAAGTGGTGCAGCTGTACCGGGTGTGCGAATCGGATGAAGTTTTCACACCAACTCCTAGCAATGTCCAAGCAGTAATTGATCAGTTCAAGGACATATTCAAAGAACCCAAGGGATTACCACCGAGGCGTGCTTGTGACCATCGGATACCATTGATGCCAGGCGCACAACCTATTAACTTGCGGCCTTACAGATACAAGCCAGAGAACAAATCTGAAATTGAGCGTCAGGTTAAAGAATTACTGGCAATGGGCATTATTCAGAAGAGCCATAGTCCCTTATCTTCCCCAGTCATTTTGGTCAAGAAGAAGGACGACACATGGCGGCTGTGCATGGACTATCGTCACTTGAATGCTATGACGGTGGTTGGAAAGTATCATGTACCCGTGATTGATGAGCTGTTGGACGATCTGCATGGTGCTAAGTGGTTCTCCAAGCTGAATTTACGCGCACGATATCACCAGATTTGATTGGCAGAGGGAGAAGAGTTTAAAACTGCTTTCCAGACTCACTCGGGCCACTTTGAGTTTAGGGTGGTCTCATTTGGCCTCGCAGGCGGGCCAGGCACATTTAATGGAGCTTTGACAGTGACCTTAAGCCCGCTAATCAGAGTCTATGTGTTGGTGTTCTTTGACAATATCCTTGTGTTTAGCAAGACACTTCAAGATCATGTGCAACATTTGAGACAGGTGCTTGAGCTTCTCCGTCGCGATCAATGGCAAGTGAAGTTCAGCAAATGTGCTTTTGGTCAGTAGCGCATCGTCTATCTGGGTCACGCGATCAGTGATGAAGGAGTGGCAACCGACCCAACCAAGATCCGAGCACGGGAACAATGGCCGACCCCAACCAATGTCGAGGAAGTTCGTCAGTTCTTGGGACTAGCAAGGTACTACCGTCGCTTTGTCACGTAGTTTGGAGTCCTAGCACGCCCTCTATTCAATCTACTCAAGAAGGGCTCTCCATTCGTATGGACAGACAATTCGGAACGAAGTTTCCAGCTGCTCAAGAAGGGACTGATCACAGCTCATGTGCTCGCGTTACCTGATTTCAGCAAGAAGTTCACAGTTGAGACCGATGCGTGTGACACGGGCATTGGAGCAATCATGCAGCAGGATGGTCACCCGGTAGCGTTCATGAGTAAATCTCTCTACAACAAGTATCCGGGACTATCCACATACGAGAAAGAATACTTGGCCATCATCGCAGCAGTCGATCAATGGCGTCCCTACCTTTAAATTGACGAGTTCATCATCAAGACAGATCAGCGTAGCTTGGTCCACTTGCAAGAACAGCGTCCGTTACCCCTTGGCAGCAGAGAGCATTCACGAAACTGTTGGCGATGTAGTACCACATCATCTACAAGAAAGGAATAGAGAACGCGGGTGCAGATGCGCTCTCTCACCTACCAAGAGCTGAGAATATGTTCAGCATTTCGACCTGTCAACTAACATGGCTTGAAGATGTCATTACCAGCTACAACAACATGCACGCCCAGAAACTCCTCGAGCAACTGGCGATCCAAGAAGACCCAAAAGGCCGCTTCAAGTTGGTTCAAGGAATGATTCGTTTCCGCAATTGCATCTTGTTGGGGATGTTATCCCGTTATAAGACCCGCCCTATGAGGCCGGGTCAAAATAATGGCGGCTCTATCTGCATGGTTAAGATGGGTCTTTGTCTGAGCGGAAGGCGCCAGACGTACGTTATGAAGGGGCAGTTGGCCCAAGACTTGAAGAAGGCGACTCACGGCCCACATGAGGAAAGAGTCACGTGAAGTTTCCTTGCGTAAGAGACAAGGCGAGTTAGAGGTAGACCGGCTCATGAATTGTAATGAGAGTTGGACTCTTGTAAACCTAGAGCCTCGACCTGTATATAAAGGCGAGTCTCTAGGGTTGATAGGGTTAAGTTAACATCTATCGAGAGCTAGGTCAGGCAAATCCGCACCCTTGTAATCGATTCCCATAGCAATACAGACATAGCAGGACGTAGGCTTTTACCTCAATCTGAGGGGCCGAACCTGGGTGTACTCGTCTCCCGTTTCCCGATCAACCCCTTTGAGTCGCCACATGGTTGCGATGGCTTCACCACTAAGTCCTTTCACAAGGACATCTACTGTGACAAAACCACGACAGTTGGCGCCCACCGTGGGGCTAGTGCACAGTGGAATTGAGTCCTCGAAGGGAGCCCTTCCAGGGTTCGGGATCTATGCGGTCGGCCTCATGACTAAGAGCCGTCGCAGGAAGGACCACATCGACAATTCAAGCTGGGGTCCCGAGGCCGGTTCAATCGAATACGGATACCGGGTCCCCTTTGGCAAGATCCACGTCTTCATCGGCAAGATCGGAGCACCGTTTCCCGAGCCATACATCTACACCGACATCGCTGAGCCGGCTCGACTCGCCCAACCCGCCACGCATCTGTTCAGACAGCGTCGCGTCTTTGTCAACTCTGATGGCGAGTCGTTGATTAGAGATACCGATTCAATCTACCCTCTATATGAGGGAAGGCTGGGTGGTTTTCCTGAGGCGGCGATCTCCGGAGGACCACAGGACCCCCCCCCCCCGCCAAGTCGCCATCTATATGGCACGAGCCATGGCAGCTCACGACCAGCCAAACGCGGAGAATGCCAATGGGGCCAGCGGGTCAAGCAAGACCCCAGCTGAGGCCATGTCAGATCTGATGGGTGAGATGTCAAAACTCATGGCGGTAGTCGTGACGGCTGAAAACCAGGCGGAGGTTAACGCCGAATTGGCTAAACTTCGTGAAGATTTGGCCCAGATACATCACCAGATCGATGCGGAGAAAACCCGGATGACGGATCAACAAACCCAAATGGATGAAGAGGAGGAGCGTCTGAAGTTGGAGGCATGGCGACTTGAGCGTCGGCGAGTCGCGTCAGAAGCCGTTTATGAGAGGCGGCGCCACAGTCGCATCCCACCCAACCTTAATCCAACTCGCCTATTTAGCAGCCCGCAAACGACCGACCTGGATCGTAACCTGCCAGGTCAGGGCGATCCACGTGGGGAGATTATCCAGCAACCGATGCAGCCCCCGGTGAACCCGCAGGCGGCTCAACACTTCCAGACACCTCAGGGTCACTTCTCCAATCCGGTGGATAAGGTGTTGGCTGCGACCCACCACTTGGGGTCTCTCCCCATTCATGGGAATACCACCCTAGAGGTGGACGCACGAAACGCCATAGAGATGCTAAAGACTGCGGTAGTCCACCAGGCTCAGATTTCGTACACTCATGATCCTCTGCACTCCACGCCACAGGCAAGCCACACGAAGAGTCGCCCAGATGATCCTCCGGCGGTTTCCAGTGACGCTCGTCGACACCAACCTCAGATCGATCTGCCAGAGCCGCCAGCATCCAATGCTTAGGCGCTTGTCAATGTTGCCCGAGCCGCCCGGCAGGCCGAGGTAGAGGCAGCGGCAGCCCTGGCGGGTCAAGGAGTTCCGGCTTATGCTCAACTAGCTCCGGGATACAATGGACAAGGGAGGAATGCCGGGGTTCCTTGCCTATATTTCAGTCTGCGCAATGAGTGCATGCCCAAAGACTTCAAAGGTCCTCGTAAGGTGCCCAACTATACTCCTAATCTTGAACCGGGGGCGTGGGTTGAGATTTATGAGCTGGCTATGGACATGCTCGATGCCAGTGATGTGGTCTACGCCAAATACTTCACCATGATGTTGGAAGGGTCGGCTCGTACGTGGTTGAAGAACCTGCCGCCCAACTCCATCAGCACTTGGACGAGGCTCAAGGAGTGCGTCGTCAAGAACTTTCGAGGAACTTGCAAGCGCCCAATGACAATTGTAGATCTTCAACACCGTGTTCAGCGGGCTGATGAATCCGCCCACCATTGGACCTGGCGGGTCACAAAAATCATCCATTCCTCGGATGACATTACGTCGGCTGAGGCCGTGCTGATCTTGGAAAAGAATTGTCATTTTCATCCCCTGGTGTTGAAGCTTGGCCGCCTCAAGCGAAAGGTGCAGGATATGGGTGAGTTGATGGACACTCTCGCCAGGTAGGGGTGGGCATAAAAACCGACGAACCGAAGACCGAACCGATGCCGAAACTGAATAAACCGAATTTTCGATTTTTGTTATTATCATAAAAAAATTCGGTTTTTATATTCAGTAACCGAACATAATTTGTTCGGTTCGGTTTTATCCCGGTTAACCGAACATATACCGAAAATAGGTGAGTTAGCGTAAAGTCAGGCAGAATCAACTCTCGGGCAGAGCGCCCGTGTCGCTAGCACCAGCCAACCTGCACATCGCTGCATGTGCGTGTGACAAGACTTGGGCCTACCTGATCCAGAACATGTAAAATAAAGAAAGGCCCAGCTTCACGTGGTATTTTTGTGCCCGCGTGCGAGCGTGCAAAGCCACAAGGGGCATCTCGTTCTATTAATCCCACCTCGCCCAGCTTAGGAGTTGAGGATGAGATTTCTTGCTATATATTAGGCTGCCGCTGCTACATTCTTATCCCAATTACGAAGCCACGGTCCTTTCGGTGTAAACCGGAAACCGAACCGAAATATTCGGTCAACCGAATATTCGGTTAGCTCTTTTAAGCTATCATTTTCGTTTTTAAGATTGCTAACGAATTGTTAAAAACACCGAACAGTAGAAACCGAATTTTCGGTTTCTACCGAATGCCCACCCCTATCGCCAGGTATGTTGAGTCAGACGGAACAAAGGATGCCGGCTCTGATGACGAGAAGGTCAGTGAAGCTAAAAGAGGAGACGGAGGCAAGGGCCACTTCCCCCATTCTGGGCCCAATAATAACCAAGGAGGACAAGGAAAAAGGAGGCAGTAGGATGGCGTCTCTGACTTTGTTGCTAACACCAACGCCGGGCCACGAAATCAACATTGGAACATGAATCACGGTGGTTTTCAAGACCGAGGCTTTACCGGGAGGAAGCCGCGCAATTATGAGGAGATGCTCAAGGGACCTTGCCCCAAGCACAGTACCCCAGGTGCCCCGTCTACTCATTCTTGGGGAAAATGTTTTGTGATGTAGGAGTTACGCCTTCAGGCATCTCGGGGTCACCAAGGAGGCGGTGAAGGTGCCTTGCAGGACCAGTTTGGCCCGTGCGGGTCACGTGGCTCTTCGTTTGATGATTTTCCTAACCCGGGGGCTCAGGGGCGAAGCGACTCGCATCGTAATGGTGGACAATCATCAGGCCCAGGTGGACGAGAGTATAACGACAGGGGCGAGTTCCAGCAGCCGAACAACCAGGGCGGGTTTGAGAGCAACCCTAAGCAGTTGAATGGTGGGCAATACCATGTTTTCACCATGAGCACTTGCAAGAGAGACAAGAAGGTAAGGCACATGACTATCAGTATGGCTGAGCTGGCGGTTCCCATGTACTTAAATTGGTCAGAGTAGCACGTAACATGGAGCAGGGCCGATCACCCGCCCCAAATTGATAACCCGGGCGACTTGGCGTTAGTTGTGGCACCTCAGGTTGGTGGATACACGCTTTCTAAGGTCCTCGTGGACAGAGGTAGTAGTATCAACATTTTATACTATGACACCTTCCGACGGATGAATTTTGATGAAAAGGACTTAATGCCCTCAACCACGGTCTTCCACGGCATTATTCTGGGCAAGTCGGCGTACCCTGTTGGGCGGATTAAGTTGAATGTAGCTTTCGGTGATGAGTCCAATTACAGAAGCGAGTCATTGACGTTTGAGGTAGTCAAGATCAAGAGCCCTTATCATGTTTTGTTTAGACGGCCGACTTATGCCCGTTTCATGGCCCGACCTTGCTATGTGTACCTCAAGCTTAAAATGTCGGGTCTCAAGGGCACCATTACAGTCGATGGAAATCGAAAGATAGCTCAGGAGTGCGAAGAAGGAGACGCTGCATATGCTGAGTCGGCGTGCGCTACCGAAGAGCTGGAGTTCCATAAGGCCAATGTGGATCCAGCTGACATGAGCCCGTTGAAGAAACTGACGGTTGATGTTGAACCTCCCCGTAAGTTCAAGCCGGCAAATGATACCAAGCAGGTGGATTTCGTCCGTGGCGACTCTTCGAAGCAGTTCACTATTGGGACCGACTTGGATCCCAAATAGGAAAGCGCGCTCATCGAATTCATCCGTGAGAATCGGGACATCTTCGCAAGGAAATCTTCTGACATGCTAGGTGTGCCGAGATAATTCACTAAGCACCATCTCAATGTAGATCCCAAGATGAAGCCAGTTCGTCAATACCTTCATCGTTTTAATGAGGTGAGGCGCAAGGCGATTGGAGAAAAAGTCGCCTGACTTTTAGCCGCCGACTTCATCGTCGAAGTCTTTCACCCTGAATGGTTGTCTAACCGGTCTTGGTTCTAAAGAAGAACGACACTTTCCACATGTGCATTGACTACACGGACCTTAACACAGCTTGTCCCAAGGATCCCTTTGCCCTACCTCGTATCGATCAAATCATTGACTCTACGGTGGGTTGTGAGCGGCTATGCTTTCTGGACGCGTACTCTGGGTACCACTAGATCAAAATGGCCAAGGAGGATCACAAGAAAACAACCTTTATCACCCCCTTTGGTGCTTTTTGCTATGTCTCAATGCCTTTTGGGCTCAAGAGTGCAAGGGCGACTTATCAGCGTTGTATCTAGAACTGTCTGCACAGTCAGATTGGACGCAACATCCATGCTTATGTTGATTACATCGTGGTAAAATCGCAGAAGAAGGAAACGCTTCTAGGTGATCTCAAGGAGACGTTCGACAACCTTCGGGTCTATCAGGTGAAGCTTAACCCAATTAAATGCGTGCTTGGGGTTCCTGCAGGAATGTTCTATTGGAAATATGCCCTAGAGGCAATAATAAAGTGGTTATTATTATATTTCCTTGTTCATGATAATTGTCTATTGTTCATGCTATAATTGTATTAACCGGAAACAGTAATACATGTGTGAATATATAGATCAGAATATGTCCCTAGTAAGCCTCTAGTTGGCTAGCTCGTTGATCAACAGATGATCTTGGTTTCTTGATCATGGACATTGGATGTCGTTGATAACATGATCACATCATTAGGAGAATGATGTGATGGACAAGACCCAATTCTAAGCATAGCACTAGATCGTGTTGTTCGTCTGCTAAAGCTTTTCTAATGTCTAGTATCATTTCCTTAGACCGTGAGATTGTGCAACTCCCGGATACTGTAGAAGTGCTTTGGGTGTATCAAATGTCACAACATAACTCGGTGACTATAAAGATGCACTACGGGTATCTCCGAAAGTGTCTGTTGAGTTGGTATGAACCGAGACCGGGATTTGTCACTCCGTTTGATGGAGAGGTATCTTTGGGCCCACTTGGTAGAACATCATCATAATGATATCAATGTGACTAAGGAGTTAGTCACGGGATGATGTGCTACGGAACGAGTAAAGAGACTTGCCGGTAACGAGATTGAACAAGGTATAGGGATACCGACGATCGAATCTCGGGCAAGTATCATACTGATAGACAAAGGGAATTGCATACGGGATTGATTGAATCCTTTACATCGTGGTTCATCCGATGAGATCATCGTGCAACATGTGGGAGCCAACATGGATATCCAGACCCCCGCTGTTGGTTATTAGCCGGAGAGGTGTCTCGGTCATGTCTGCATGCTTCCCGAACCCGTAGGGTCTACACACTTAAGGTTCGATGATGCTAGGGTTATAAGGAAATAGTGTACATGGTTACCGAAGGTTGTTCGGAGTCCTGGATGAGATCCCGGACGTCACGAGGAGCTTCAGAATGATCCGGAGATAAAGAATGGTATATAGGATGAAGGGTTTTGGACACCGAAAGCGTTTCGGGCATCACCGGCAATGAGCCGGGACCATTAGAAGGGTTCCGGGGGACCATCGGCCCCGGGAGGCTACATGGGCCAAGTGTGGGAGGGAACCAACCCCTTGGTGGGCTCGTGCGCCTCTCACCCAGCCCATGGCGCATCAAGGAGGTGGAGGGGGCAAACCCTAGGCGTGGGAGGGGGCCCAAGGCCCACCTAGGGCGCCGCCCTCCCCTCTCCACCCTGGTCGCCGCCCCTTTGGCCCCAGATGGTCTGCCGCCACCCCTAGGGTGGAAACCCTAGAGGTGGCGCACCCTCCTCCCTCCCTCCTATAAATACCCGGGGTATTGGGGCTGATTTGAGACACGAACTCTCTCTCTCTCGGCGCAGCCCTACCTCTCTCCTTCCTCATCCTTCGCCGTGCTTGGCGAAGCCCTGTCGGAGTTCCACGTAGCTCCACCGCCACCACGCCGTCGTGCTACCGGAGCTCTCTCCCTCAACCGATCCTTCCTCCTTGCTAGTTCAAGGTGTTGGAGACGTCACCGGGCTGCACGTGTGTTGAACGCGGAGGTGCCGTGGTTCGGCACATAGATCGGAATCCACCGCGATTTGAATCGCTACGAGTACAACTCCATCAACTGCGTTCATAGTAACGCTTCCGCTTAGCGATCTTCAAAGGTATGAAGATGCTCTTCCCTCTTGCTCGTTGTTGGTCTCTCCATAGATAGATCCTTGTATGGCGTAGGAAAATTTTGAATTTACTACGTTACCCAACAGTGGTATCAGAGCCAAGGTTTTCTATTCGTAGATTCTATGCACGAGTAGAACACAAAAGTTGTGGGCGCTGATTTTGTCAATTGCTTGTCGTTACTAGTCTTATCCTTTTCCGGCGATATTGTGGGATGAAGCGGCCCGGACCAACTTTACACGTACGCTTACATGAGACTAGTTCCACCGCGTGACATGCACATGGTGCATAAGGTGGCTAGCGGGTGTTTGTCTCTCCCACTCTAGTCGGATTGGATTCGATGAAAAGGGTCCTTATGAAGGGTAAATAGCTTTGACATATCAATGTTTTGGTTGTCACGTAGGTAAGAAGGCGTTCTTGCTAGAAACCCAAATCAACCACGTAAAACTGGCAACAACAATTAGAGGACGTCTAACATGTTTTTGCAGGGTTTGCTATGTGATGTGATATGGCCAAAGGATGTGATGTTACATGTGTGATGTATGAGATTGATCATGTTCTTGTAATAGGATTCACGACTTGCATGTCGATGAGTATGATAACCGGCAGGAGCCATAGGAGTAGTCTTAATTTATTGTATGAGATGCAACGCCATGTGTTTATGAGTTTACTCCATTGCTAACGGTTATCTATAGTAGTAGAAGTAATAGTTGGCGTGACAACTTCATGGAGACACAATGATGGACATCATGGTGTCACGCCGGTGACGATGATGATCACGCGATGCCACGAAGATGGAGATCAAAGGAGCAAAGATCATAATGGCCATATCATGTCACTATATGATTGCATGTGATGTTTATCATGTTTTTCATCTTATTTCTTG
Organism: Hordeum vulgare subsp. vulgare; assembly: GCF_904849725.1. Taxonomy (NCBI): domain Eukaryota; kingdom Viridiplantae; phylum Streptophyta; class Magnoliopsida; order Poales; family Poaceae; genus Hordeum; species Hordeum vulgare. The sequence goes on along the minus strand of NC_058521.1, from coordinate 267,254,446 downwards.
GAACGACTATAGCTTAATAATATGATCCCTCATATAATTTCGAGAAAGGTATTCCCCTAAGTGTGCACTATTGCGAAGGATCGTTGTCTCGAAGCACCACGTGATGATCCGGTGTGATAGGTTCTAACGTTCACATACAACGGGTGTGAGCCAGATTTACACACGCAGAAAGCTTAGGTTGACTCGACGAGCCTAGCATGTACAGACATGGCCTCGAATACAGGAGACCGAAAGGTCGAGCATGAGTCGTATAGTTGATACGATTAGCATGGAGATGCTTGCCATTGAGGTCCGTCTCACATGATGATCGGACACGGGCTAGTCGACATGGATCATGTAACACTTAGATGAATAGAGGGATGTCAATTTAAGTGGGAGTTCATTACATAATTTGATTAGATGAACTTGATTAGCATGAACTTAGTCTAAAAGTTATCTTTACAAATATTGTAGATCCAATGGCCAACGCACCTCTCAACCTCAATTTCAACACGTTCCTAGAGAAAACTAAGCTGAAAGATGATGGCAGCAACTATGCGGACTGGGTCCGTAACCTGAAGCTCATCCTAATTGCATCCAAGAAGGCTTATGTCCTTGATGAACCGCTAGGTGACCCTCCCGTTCCGGGAGCAGCCCAGGACGTTCTAAACGTGTGGCAAACGCGGAGTGATGACTACTCTTTGGTTAAGTGTGGCATGCTATACACTTTAGAACCGGGGCTCCAAAGGTGTTTTGAGAAACACGGAGCATATGAGATGTTCCACGAGCTGAAACTGGTTTTTCAGCACCATGTCCGGGTCGAGAGATATGAAGTCTCCGACAAGTTCTTTAGCTGTAAGATGGAGGAGAACAGTTCTGTCAGTGAGCATATACTCAAAATGTCTGGGTTGCAAGGTCGTCTAACTCAGCTTGGTGTCGAACTTCCGGATGATGATGTCATTGACAGAATCCTCCAGTCTCTTCCACCAAGCTACAAGGGTTTTGTGCTGAACTACAACATGCAAGGGATGGAAAAGACCATTCCCGAGTTGTACTCGATGCTGAAATCTACAGAGGTGGAAATCAAGAAAGAGCATCAAGTGTTGATGGTCAATAAGACCACCAGTTTCAAGAAAGGCAAGGGTAAGAAGAACTTCAAGAAAGACGACAAAGTTGTTGCCGCTCCCGGTAAGCCAGTTGCCGGGAAGAAGAAAAAGAACAGACCCAACCCCGAGACCAAGTGCTACTATTGCAAGGGAACCGGTCATTGGAAGCAGAACTGCCCCAAATACTTAGCGGACAAGAAGGCCGGCAACGTCAAAGTTATATATGATATACATGTTATTGATGTGTGATACGTCTCCAACGTACCTATAAGTTTTTATGGTTCCATGCTATTATCTTGTCAAACTTTGGATGTTTTGCATGCCTTTTATATATTTTTTGGGACTAACTTATTAACTCGGTGCCAAGTGTCAGTTCCTGTTTTTTCCATGTTTTTGACCCCTTTCAGAGGAGAATTTGAAAAGGAGTCCAAACGGAATAAAATCCCCGAAAAGATTTTTTCCGTAACGGAAGAAGATCAGGAGACTTGAGAGCCAAGGCAGGGGGTCCCCAGGGGCCCCACAAGCCCCCTCCCCGCGCCCAGGGGAGGTCGCGGCCCTCAGGCTTGTGTGCCCCCTGGACCTCCTTTGCCCTAGGTTTTGCGCCTATATATCCCCAAAAATTCCACAAAAAAACAGGAGATCATCGAAAGTACTTTTCCGCCGTCGCAAGCTTCTGTCTTCGCAAGATCCCATCTGGGGCACGTTCTGGTGCCCTGCCGAAGGGGGTATTCGGATACGGAGGGCTTCTTCATCAACACCATGACCTCTCCGATGATGCGTGAGTAGTTCACCATAGACCTACGGGTCCATAGATAGTAACTAGATGGCTTCTTCTCTCTCTTGGATATTCAATACAAAGTTCTCCATGATCTTCATGGAGATCTATTCGATGTAATCTTCTTTTGCGGTGTGTTTGTCGAGATCCGATGAATTGTGGATTTATGATCAGATTATCTATGAATCTTATTTGAGTTTCTTCTGATCTCTCTTATGCATGATTTCATATCCTTGTAATTCTCTTCGAGTTGTGTGTTTTGTTTGGCCAACTAGATCTATGATTCTTGCAATGGGAGAAGTGCTTGGTTTTGGGTTCATATCATGCGGTGACCTCACCCAGTGACAGAAGGGGTAGCGAGGCACGCATCGTGTTGTTGCCATCAAGGGTAAAAAGATGGGGTTTTCATCATTGGTTTGAGATTAGCCCTCTACATCATGTCATCTTGCTTAAAGCGTTACTTTGTTCGTCATGAACTCAATACACTAGATGCATGTTGGATAGCGGTCGATGCGTGGAGTAATAGTAGTAGATGCGGAAAGTATAGGTCTACTTGTCTCGGACGTGATGCCTATATGTATGATCATTGCCTTAGATATCGTCATGACTTTGCGCGGTTCTATCAATTGCTGGACAGTAATTTGCTCACCCACCGTATTATTTGCTATTTTGAAAGAAGCCTCTAGTGAACACTATGGCCCCCGGGTCTACTCCACACCATATTTCAGCCTTACACTTTTTACTTCGTTGCACTTTCCGCCTTCAGATCTCACTTTGCAAACAATCTTGAAGGATTGACAACCCCTTTAAAGCGTTGGGTGCAAGCTCTTTTGTGTTTGTGCAGGTACTCTGGACTTGATGAGATTCTCCTACTGGATTGATACCTTGGTTCTGAAACCGAGGGAAATACTTACTGCTCCTGTGCTGCATCACCCTTTCCTCTTCAAGGGAAAAACCAACGCAAGCTCAAGAGACGACAGAAGGATCTCTGGCACCACTGCCGGGGAAGGACTTTTGTTGACGTAGCAGAAGGATTTCTGGCGCCGTTGCCGGGGAGGATCAAGTCAAGAACTCATCCAAGTAGGTCTCGCAAACTCATCTCTTGCATTTACTTTGTTTGTCAGTTGCCTCTCGTTTTCCTCTCCCCCACTTCACCAATTTGCCTTTTTCGTTTGCCTTTTTCATTTGCCTTTTTCGTTCGCCCTTTTCTTTCGCTTGCTTTCTGTTCGCTTGTGTGCTATGTGCCTTCAATATGCTTGCATCTTCGCTTGCTGAAAATCTATTGATATGGATCCTCACCCACTTGCTAATCTCTTTAAGAGATCCAATTATGTTGATCCAATTGCTAGTGAGTTGAGTGCACTTGACTTTCTCTATGGAGTTTTGCTTGAGATGCGTGAATCTGAAAATCGTGATGAACAAATTTATGAAGTGATTCACAAGGGCTCCTTGAATGAAAAGCATGACTGCAATGATTTCATTATAAATTCTATTAATGACAATCATGCTAAAAATATGCAAAACCCTAAGCTTGGGGATGGTAGTTTTGCTATGTCCACTACTTGTTGCAATGATCATGAGTGGGGCGATGATTTTTCTTATGATCTTGAAAATTTGTTTAAGACTCATGATGAATATGATATTTGTAATAATATTGAAAGTGGGATTGGAGAAGTCATGACTTTAGTTGATGATAATCCCAATATTTTTTAAGAGCGTCAACTTTGCATGCATGTGGACCATGAAAAGAATATCCTTTGTGATAGTTATATTGTTGAATTTCAGTATCATCCCACATGTAATTTCTATGAGAGAGGAAAATATTGTGGTAGAAACTTTCATGTTACCAAATTACCTCTCGTTATGTTGAGATTGCTATTGTCTCTTTCTTCTTCCTTGCATATGGTAACTATTGTTGTCTTGACAATTTGTTTTCCTATAAAATTCCTATGCATAGGAAGTATGTTAGACTTATATATGTTTGTCAGTTGTTTCATGATGCTCTCTTCGTGTCTGATTGCTATCTTTTATGTGAGCATCATTGAATTATCAATGCCTAGCTAAGGGCGTTAAACAATAGCGCTTGTTGGGAGGCAACCCAATGAATTTATCTTTTTCTTTCTGTTTTGTTGCGTCCACACCATAATAATTATGTTGTGATTGTGTTTTTGTGTTTCTTTTTGTGTTTGATCCAAGCAAAACCTTTATGACTAGTCTTGGTGATGGTTGTTTGATCCTGCTGGAAAAGACAGAAACTTTTCGCTCAAGAAATGATTTTTCATTTTTATTCAGAAAGAGCTTTTGAGTTGATTCTTTTTGCTCCTAGTTGATATGCCTTTTGCCCAGGTAGTCGTAATTGTTCAGAATTTTTGAGGTACTAGAAGTATACGAAGTATACAGATTGCTACAGACTGGTCTATTTTTGACAGATTCTGTTTTTGTTGAGTTGGTTGCTTGTTTTGATGAAACTATGGATAGTATCGGGGGGTACTAGACATGGAAAAGTGAGAATACAGTAGCCCAACACCAATATAGATAGAATTCAAGTTTTCTACAATACCAAAAGAGGTGGTAGTTTGTTTTCTTGTGCTAATGATATCACGAGTTTCTGTTTAAGTTTTGTGTTGTGAAGTTATCAAGTTTTGGGTGATGTTCTCATGGACAAAGAGATAAGGAGTGGAAAGAGCTCAAGCTTGGGGATGCCCAAGGCATCCCAAGCCAAATTAAAGGACACCAAAAAGCCTAAACTTGGGGATGCCCCGGGAAGGCATCCCCTCTTTCGCCTTCAATCCATCGGTAACATTACTTGGAGCTATATTTTTATTCACCACATGATATGTGTTTTGCTTGGAGCGCCTTGTATCGTAGGAGTCTTTTCTTTTTGTTGTGTCACAATCATCCTTGCTGCACACCTTTTTGAGAGAGAGAGACATGCACTCATTGTGATTTTGCTAGAATGCTCATAGTGCTTCACTTATATCTTTTGAGCTAGATACTTTTGCTCTATGTGCTTCACTTTTATAATTTTAGAGCACGGCGGTGCGTGACTTGGTAGTTGGCTTATGCTATGAAAGTAGTCCCAAAGTGATAGGTACACAAAGAGGATACAAAAACCTCCATCTTCATGTGCATTGAGTAGTAAGAGAAGTCTTGATTCCTCTCAATTAGTTTTGAGACGTGGATTTGGTAATATTAAGAGCTACGTTAGCAGGGTGTTGTGAATCTAGAGATACTTGTGTTGAAATTAGTGATTCCCGTAGCATGCACGTATGGTGAACCGCTATGTTAGGAAGTCGGAGCATAATTGACCTATTGATTGTCATCCTTTGTGTTGAGGTCGGGATCGCGCGATGGTTAACACCTACCAACCCTTCCCCTAGGAGTATGCGTTTAGCACTTTGTTTCGATTACTAATAAAAACTTTCGCAACAAGTATGTGAGTTCTTCATGACTAATGTGAGTCCATGGTATAGATGCACTTTCACCTTCCACCTTTGCTAGCCTCTTTAGTGCCGCACAATTCTCGCCGGTGCACAAACCCACCATATGCCTTCCTCAAAACAGCCACCATACCTACCTACTATGGCATTTTCATAGCCATTCCGAGATATATTGCCATGCAACTCCCACCGTTCCGTCTCATGACTTGTGCCGTCACTCTCATATTGCCATTGCATGATCGTAAGATAGCTAGCGAGATGTTTTCAACGTCATACGCCATGCTAGATCGTTGCACATCCCGGTACACTACCAGAGGCATTTCCTATAGAGTCATCATCATTTTGAGATTTGAGCTGTGAGTAAATAAAAGTGTGATGATCATCATTATTAGAGCATTGTCCCGTGTGAGGGAAAAAAAGAGGCCAAAGAGCCCAAAAATAAAAAAAGGAGAAAAAAAGAAGAGAAGAGGCCTAAGAGCCCAAATAAAAAAAAGAGAAAAAGAGAGAAGGGACAATGCTACTATCTTTTTCCACACTTGTGCTTCATAATAGCACCATGTTCTTCACGATTGAGAGCTTCTTGCTTTGTCACCACCATATTCTAGTGGTAATCTTCATTATATAACTTGGCTTGTATATTCCAATGATGGGCTTCCTCAAATTGCCCTAGGTCTTCATGAGCAAGCAAGTTTGATGCACACCCACCAGTTCTCCTTTCGAGCTTTCACATACTTATAGCTCTAGTGCATGTCTTGTATGGCAATCCCTACTCATTCACATTGATATCTATTAATGGTCATCTCCATAGCCCTTTGATACGCCGAGTCAATGTGACCATCTCCTCCTTTTTGTCTCACAACCACCACAACACTCTATTCCACCTATAGTGCTATATCCATGGCTCACGCTCATGTATTGCGTGATAGTTATGAAAAGTCTGAGAAAGTAAGAGTGCGAAAACAATTACTTGGCCAATACCGGGGTTGTGCATGATTTACATTAGTTGTGTGAGGATGATGGAGCATAGCCAGACTATATGATTTTGTAGGGATAACTTTCCTTGGCGTTGTCATTTTGAAAGTTCATGATTACCTTGCTAGTTTGCTTGAAGTATTATTGTTTTCATGTCAATAGCAAACTATTGTTTCGAATCTTACAAATCTGAACATTCATGTCACGTGAAAGAAGTTGCAAAGGAAAACTATGCTAGGTAGCATTCCACATCAAAAATTCATTCTTTATCACTTCCCTACTCGAGGACGAGCAGGAGTTAAGCTTGGGGATGCTTGATACGTCTCCAACGTATCTATAATTTTTGATGGTTTCATGCTATTATCTTATCAAACTTTGGATGTTTTGCATGCCTTTTATATATTTATTGGGACTAACTTATTAACTCAGTGCCAAGTGCCACTTCCTGTTTTTTTCCATGTTTTTGACCCCTTTTGGAGGAGAATTTGAAACGGAGTCCAAACGGAATAAAATCCCTGAAAAGATTTTTCCCGTAACGAAAGAAGATCAGGAGACTTGAGAGCCAAGGCAGGGGGTCCCCAAGGGCCCCACAAGCCCCCTCCCCGCGGCCAGGGGGAGACCGCGGCCCTCAGACTTGTGGCCCCCCTGGACCTCCTTTGACCTAGGTTTTGCGCCTATATATCCCCAAAAATTCCACAAAAAACCAGGAGATCATCGAAAGTACTTTTCCGTCGCCGCAAGCTTCTGTCTCCGCAAGATCCCATCTGGGGCACATCCTGGTGCCCTGTCGGAGGGGGGATTCGGATACGGAGGGCTTCTTCATCAACACCATGACCTCTCCGATGATGCATGAGTAGTTCACCATAGACCTACGGGTCCATAGATAGTAACTAGATGGCTTCTTCTCTCTCTTGGATCTTCAATACAAAGTTCTCCATGATCTTTATGGAGATCTATCCAATGTAATCTTCTTTTGCGGTGTGTTTGTCGAGATCCGATGAATTGTGGATTTATGATCAGATTATCTATGAATCTTATTTGAGTTTCTTCAGATCTCTCTTATGCATGATTTCATATCCTTGTAATTCTCTTAGAGTTGTGGGTTTTGTTTGGCCAACTAGATCTACGATTCTTGAAATGGGAGAAGTGCTTGGTTTGGGTTCATACCATGCGGTGACCTCACCCAGTGACAGAAGGGGTAGCGAGGCACGCATCGTGTTGTTGCCATCAGGGGTAAAAAGATGGGGTTTTCATCATTGGTTTGAGATTATCCCTCTACATCATGTCATCTTGCTTAAAGCGTTACTCTGTTCGTCATGAACTCAATACACTAGATGCATGCTGGATAGCGGTCGATGTGTGGAGTAACAGTAGTAGATGCAGAAAGTATCGGTCTACTTGTCTCGGACGTGATTCTTATATGTATGATCATTGCGTTAGATATCGTCATGACTTTGCATGGTTCTATCAATTGCTCGACAGTAATTTGTTCACCCACCGTATTATTTGCTATTTTGAGAGAAGCCTCTAGTGAAGACTATGGCCCCCGGGTCTACTCCACACCATATTTTCAGCCTTACACTTTTTACTTCGTGGCACTTTCCGCCTTCAGATCTCACTTTGCAAATAATCTTTAAGGGATTGACAACCCCTTTAAAGCGTTGGGTGCAAGCTCTTTTGTGTTTGTGCAGGTACTCTGGATTTGACGATATTCTCCTACTGGACTGATACATTGGTTCTCAAACTGAGGGAAATACTTACTGCTCCTGTGCTTCATCATGCTTTCCTCTTCAAGGGAAAAACCAACGCAAGCTCAAGAGACGACAGAAGGATCTTTGGCACCACTGCCGGGAAGGACTTTTGTTGACATAGCAATGTGTACCTTACCAGCGGTCGTAGTAGCTCTTGTGTATTTGATACCGATGCTGTTGCTCACATTTGCAACTCGTAGCAGGAACTGCGAAATAAACGAAGGCTGGCTAAGGACAAGGTGACGATGCGCGTCGGGAATGGTTCCAAGGTCGATGTGATCGCTGTTGGCACACTACCTCTACATCTACCTTCGGGATTTGTTTTAAACCTTAATAATTGTTATTTAGTACCAGCTTTGAGCATGAACATTGTATCGGTATCTTTCTTAGTGCGAGATGGCTACTCATTTAAATCAGAGAATAATGGTTGTTCTATTTATATGAGTGATATGTTCTATGGTCATGCCCCGCTGGTCAATGGTTTATTCTTGATTAATCTCGATCGTGATGTTACACATATTCATAGTGTGAGTACCAAAAGATGTAAGGTTGATAATGATAGTCCCACATACTTGTGGCACTGCCGCCTTGGTCATATCGGTGTCAAGCGCATGAAGAAACTCCATACTGATGGACTTTTGGAGTTTCTTGATTTTGAATCATTTGACACATGCGAACCGTGCCTTATGGGCAAGATGACCAAGACTCCGTTCTCTAGAATAATGGAGCGAGCAACCAACTTATTGGAAATAATACATACCGATGTATGTGGTCCAATGAACGTTGAAGGTCGCAGTTGCTATCATTATGTTCTCACTCTCATCGATGATTTAAGTAGATATGGATATGTCTACTTGATGAAGCACAAGTCTGAAACATTTGAAAACTTCAAAGAATTCCAGAGTGAGGTTGTGAATCAACGTGACAAGAAAATAAAGTGTCTACGATCTGATCATGGAGAATATTTGAGTCACGAGTTTGGCACACACCTAAGGAAATGTGGAATTGTTTCACAACTTACGCCGCCTGGCACACCATAGCGTAACAGAGTGTCTGAACGTCGTAATCGCATTTTATTAGATATGGTGCGATCTATGATGTCTCTTACTAACTTACTGCTATCATTTTGGGGATATGCATCGGAAACCACAACATTCACTTTAAATAGGGCACCGTCTAAATCCATTGAGACGACACCGTATTAATTATGGTTTGGCAAGAAACCTAAGCTGTCGTTTCTGAAAGTTTGGGGCTGCGATCCTTATGTGAAGAAACTTCAACCAGAAAAGCTCGAACCCAAAGCGGAGAAATGCGTCTTCATAGGATACCCTAAGGAAACTATTGGGTATACCTTCTACCTTAGATCCGAAGGCAAAGTATTTGTAGCAAAGAACAGATCCTTTCTAGAGAAAGAGTCTCGAAAGAAGTAAGTGGGAGGAAAGTACAACTTGATGAGGTAATTGTACCTCCTCTCGAACCAGAGAGTAGCACAGCGCGGGAAAATGTTCCCGTGGCGCTGATACGTCCATTTTGCATCATGTTTTCATCTTGATATTTACCGCTTCTTGGGATGTTATTTCACTTCACGGTACAATTCTTATGCCTTTTCTCTCTTATTTTGCAAGGTTTACATGAAGAGGGAGAATGCCGGCAACTAGAATTCTGGCCTAAAAGTGGAGCAAAGTTGAGATACCTATTAAGCGCAACTCCAAACGCCGTGAAAATCAACGAGGATTTTTTTCCGGATTTATCAAAAATACTGGGCCGAAAAAGTGCCACAGGGGCGCCAAGGGTTGGCCATAAGCCTACACGGCGCGACCACCCCCCAGGCCGCGCCATGAGGGCTTGTGGGCAACCTGCTGGCCCACTTGCCCCCCTCTTCTGCTATATGAAGGGTTTCGTCCAGCAAAAAATGAGGGAGGAGCTTTTTCGTGGATTCGCCGCCGCCAAGAGGCGGAACTTGAGCAGAACCAATATAGAGCTCCGGCAGGACGATCCTGCCGGGAAAACTTCCCTCCCGGAGGGGGAAATCATCACCATCGTCATCACAAATACTCCTCTCATCGGAGGGGACTCGTCACCATCAACATCTTCATCAACACCATCTCATCTCCAAACCCTAGTTCATCACTTGTAACCAATCTCCGTCTCGCGACTCCTATTGGTACTTGTAAGGTTGCTAGTAGTGTTGATTACTCTTTATAGTTGATGTTAGTTGGATTACTTGGTGGAAGAGTTTATGTTCAGATCCTTGATGCTACTCATTACCTCTTTGGTCATGAATACAATTATGCTTTGTGAGTAGTTACTTTTGTTCCTGAGGACATGGGATAAGTCATGCTAATAGTAGTCATGTGAATTTGGTATTCGTTCGGTAATTTGATGTGTTGTATGTTGTTTTTCCTCTAGTGGTGTTATGTGAACGTCGACTACATAACACTTCACCATTATTTGGGCCTAGAGGAAGGCATTGGGAAGTAGTAAGTAGATGATGGGTTGCTAGGATGACAGAAGCTTAAACCCTAGTTTATGCGTTGCTTCGTAAGGGGCTGATTTGGATCCACTAGTTTAATGTTATGGTTAGACTTTGTCTTAATTCTTCTTTCGTAGTTGCAGATGCTTGCGAGAGGGGTTAATCATAAGTGGGATGCTTGTCCAAGTAAGGGCAGTACCCAAGCGCCGGTCCACCCACATATCAAACTATCAAAGTAACGAACGCGAATCATATGAACATGATGAAAACTAGCATGACAGAAATTCCCCTTTGTCCTCGGGAGCATTGTTCCTCCTATAAGACTTTGTCCAGGCTTGTATCTTGCTACAAAAGGGATTGAGGCACTTTGCTGCATCGTTGCTACTTTTGTTACTTGTTGATTGCTATGAATCATCTCATCACACAATCACTTGTTACCGACAATTTCAGTGCCTGCAGATTTTTCCTTGGTGAAAACCACTTGTCATATCCTTCTGCTCCTCGTTGGGTTCGACACTCTTACTTACCGAAAGGACTACGACTGATCCCCTATACTTGTGGGTCATCAAGACTCTTTTCTAGCGCCGTTGCCGGGGAGTGAAGCGCCTTTGGTAAGTGGAACTTGGTAAGGAAACATTCATATAGTGTGCTGAAATTTATTGTCACTTGTCACTATGGATACTAATCCTTTGAGGGGCTTGTTCGGGGTATCTTCACATCTAGACTTGCATCTAATCTATGTAGATGAAATTTGTGGTTTATTTAAGCTTGAAGGTTTGCCCGAGGATGAGGTAAAGAAGAAGGTCTTTACTTTATCTTTGAAGGATAAGGCGTTGACATGGTATAGGCTATGTGATGATACTGGATCATGGGACTACAATCGGTTGAAATTGGAATTTCATCAAAAGTTTTATCCTATGCATTTAGTACATCGTGATCGGAATTATATTTATAAATTTTGGCCTCGTGACAGAGAAAGCATCGTTAAGATTGGGGGAGGCTTAAATCAATGTTATATTCATGCCCCAATCATGAGCTCTCGAGAGAAATTATCATTCAGAACTTCTATGCTCGGCTTTCTCATGATGATCGCACCATGATTGCCACTTCTTGTACCGGTTCTTTTATGAAGAGAGATATTGACTTCAAATGGAATTTATTGGAGAGAATTAAACGCAACTCTGAAGATTGGGAGCTTGAAAAAGGTAAGGAGTCAGGTATGAATTTCACGTTTGATTGCGTTAAATCCCTTGTTGAGACAAATACTTTTTGTGACTTTAGCGCTAAGTATGGACTTGACTCTGAGATAGTAGCTTCATTGTGTGAATCATTTGCTGCTCATATTGATCTCCCCAAAGAGAAGTGGTTTAAATATCATCCTCCTTTAGAAGTCAATGTAGTTAAACCCATTCCAGTTGAAAAGAAAGTCATTGCCTATAATGATCCTGTTGTTCCCAGTGCTTACATTGGGAAACCACCTTTCCCTGTTAGGATAAAGGATCATTCTAAAGCTTCAACTGTGATACGTAGAGGCTATATTAGAACACCTACACCCCCTGAGCAAATTAGAGTTGAACCTAGCATTGTTATTATCAAAGATCTTCTGTCCAACGATGTTGAGGGACATAATATTCACTTGTGTGAAGATGCTGCTAGAATTGCTAAACCTCACTTTCGAGACAAACATAGTCCTGTTGTTGGCATGCATGTGGTTTCTGTTAAGATAGGAGATCATTGTTATCATGGTTTATGTGACGTGGGTGCTAGTGTTAGTGCAATACCTCAATCCTTATACGATGAAATCAAAGATGAGATTGCACCTATTGAGATAGAGCCTATTGATGTCACTATTCAACTTGCCAATAGAGATACGATCTGCCCTGTGGGAATTGTTAGGGATGTTGAAGTCTTGTGTAGTAAAACTAAGTATCCTGCTGATTTCCTCGTTCTTGCTACCGCACAAGATAGCTTTTGTCCCATCATATTTGGTAGACCTTTTCTCAATACTGTCAATGATCATATTGATTGTGAGAAGCAAACTGTCACTGTTGGCTTTGAAGGTGTGTCACATGAGTTCAATTTCTCTATGTTTGGTAGACAACCTCATTAAAAGGAGTTGCCTAGTAGGGATGAAACTATTGCCTTAGCCTCTATTGATGTGCCTCCTACTGATCCCTTAGAGCAATACTTGCTTGAGCATGAAAATGATATGCATATGGATGAAAGGGATGAGATAGATAGAGTTGTCTTAGAACAATATCCTATCCTTAAGAATAACTTGCCTGTTGAACTGCTTGGGGATCCACCCCCACCAAAGGGTGATCCTGTGTTCGAGCTTAAACAGTTGCCTGATACTCTTGAGTATGCCTATATTGATGAAAAGGAGATATATCCTGTCATTATTAGTGCTAGCCTCTCAGAGCATGAAGAAAAGAAGTTGCTAAAAACTCCGAGGAAGCACCGTGCTGCTATTGGATATACTCTTGATGATCTTAAGGGCATTAGTCCTACCCTATGCCAACACAAGATTAAAACTGATCCTGATTTCAAACCAGTTGCTGATCATCAAAGGAGATTAAATCCTAAGATGAAAGAAGTAGTGAGAAAAGAAATACTAAAGCTCCTGGAAGCGGGTATTGTCTATCCTGTTGCTCATAGCGATTGGGTGAGTCCGGTGCATTGCGTCCCTAAGAAGGGAGGCAGTACCGTTCTCCCTAATGATAAGGATGAATTGATCCCACAGAGGATTATTACTGGCTATAGGATGGTGATCGATTTATGGAAATTGAATAAAGCCACTAGGAAAGATCATTACCCTTTGCCTTTTATCGACCAAATCCTAGAAAGGCTGTCCAAACACACACACTTCTGCTTTCTAGGCAGATATTCTGGTTTCTCCCAAATACCAGTTGCACAATCTGACCAGGAGAAAACCACTTTCACATGTCCTTTCGGTACATTTGCTTATAGACGTATGCCTTTTGGCTTATGTAATGCACCTGCCACCATTCAAAGATGTATGATGGCTATATTCTCTCACTTTACTGAAAAGATTGTTGAGGTTTTCATGGATGACTTCTCCGTTTACGAGTCTTCCTTTGATGATTGCCTCAGCAACCTTGATCGAGTCTTGCAGAGATGTAAAGACACCAATCTTGTCTTGAATTGGCAGAAGTGCCACTTTATGGTTAATGAAGGTATTGTCTTAGGGCATAAAATTTCCGAAAGAGGTATTGAAGTCGATAAGGCTAAGGTTGATGCAATCGAGAAAATGCCATACCCCACAGATATCAAAGGTATAAGAAGCTTCCTTGGTCATGCTGGTTTCTATAGAAGGTTCATTAAAGACTTCTCTAAGATTTCTAGGCCTCTTACCAATCTGTTGCAAAAGGACATTCCTTTTGTCTTTGACGATGATTGTGAGGAAGCCTTCGAAATACTTAAGAGGGCTTTGATAACCGCACCTATTGTTCAACCACCTGATTGGAACTTACCTTTTGAAATCATGTGTGATGCTAGTGATTATGCTGTTGGTGTTGTTCTAGGGCAAAGAGTTGATAAGAAGTTGAATGTTATTCACTATGCTAGTAAAACTCTAGACAGTGCCCAGAGAAACTATGCTACTACAGAGAAGGAATTTTTAGTAGTCATGTTTGCATGTGAAAAGTTCAGGTCTTACATAGTTGATTCCAAAGTCACTATTCACACTGATCACGCTGCTATTAATTACCTCATGGAGAAGATGGACGCTAAACCTAGACTTATCAGATGGGTTCTCTTGCTACAAGAATTTGATTTGCATGTTGTCGACAGAAAGGGTGCTGATAACCCAGTAGCAGAAAATTTGTCTAGGTTGGAGAACGTTCTTGATGACCCACAACCTATTGATGATAGCTTTCCCCATGAGCAATTGAATGTCATCAATGCTTCACGTAGTGCACCGTGGTATGCTGGTTATGCAAACTATATCGTTGCCAAATACATACCACCTAGTTTCACGTACCAGCAAAAGAAGAAATTCTTCTTTGACTGGAGACATTACTTTCGGGATGATCCTCACCTTTATAAGGAAGGAGTAGATGGTGTTATTAGACGTTGTGTACCTGAACATGAACAGGGACAGATGCTACAGAAGTGTCACTCCGAGGCCTACGGAGGTCACCATGCGGGAGATAGAACTGCACACAAGGTATTGCAATCAGGTTCCTATTGGCCCACTCTCTTCAAGGATACCCGTAAGTTTTTCTTGTCTTGTGACGAATGTCAAAGAATAGGTAATATTAGCAAACGTCAGGAAATGCCTATGAACTATTCACTTGTCATTGAACCATTTGATGTTTGGGGCTTTGATTATATGGGACCTTTTCCAAAATCCAACGGGTATACTCATATCCTAGTTGCTGTTGATTACGTCACTAAGTGGGTAGAAGCTATCCCCACTAGTAGTGCTGATCACAACACCTCTATCAGGATGCTGAAAGAAGTTATCTTCCCTAGATTTGGAGTTCCTAGATATCTAATGACCGACGGTGGTTCACACTTCATTCATGGTGCTTTCCGTAAAACGCTTGCTAAGTACGATGTCAACCATAGAATTGCGTCTCCCTATCACCCTCAGTCCAGTGGTCAAGTAGAGCTAAGTAATAGAGAAATTAAACTAATTCTGCAAAAGACTGTCAACAGGTCTAGAAAGAATTGGTCTAAGAAGCTCGATGATTCACTGTGGGCTTATAGGACTTCCCTTAAGAATCCCATGGGCATGTCTCCGTACAAAATGGTGTACGGTAAAGCATGTCATTTACCTCTTGAGCTAGAGCATAAAGCTTATTGGGCAATCAAAGAGCTCAACTTTGATTTCAAACTTGCCGGTGAGAAGAGGTTATTTGATATTAGCTCGCTTGATGAGTGGAGAACTCAGGCATATGAGAATGCCAAGCTATTCAAAGAGAAGGTTAAGAGGTGGCATGATAAGAGGATACAAAAGCGTGAGTTCAATATAGGTGATTATGTCTTGCTATATAACTCCCGTTTAAGATTGTTTGCAGGCAAGCTTCTCTCTAAATGGGAAGGTCCCTATGTTGTTGAGGAAGTATATTGTTCCGGTGCTATCAAGATCAACAACATGGAAGGTAATTGTCCGAGAGTGGGAAATGGGAAGATAATCAAGCATTATATCTCATGTACTCCCATAAATGTTGAAAGCAATATCATCAATACCATAACTCCGGAAGAATACCTAAGGGATATTTATCAGCCTGTTTCAAACTCCGAAAACGAGGAGGTATGTGATTCGGTAAGAAAACAGAGTCCAAAACTTTTCCAGTAGGAAATTTTCTCCATTTTGGAATATTTGAAAAAAATACAAATATTGGAAGTAGTCCAGAAAGTGCGTGAGGAGGCGACAAGCCTGCACGGTGCGGGCCCACCCCCTGGCCGCGCCGTGAGGGCTTGTGGCCACCTCGTGCGCCTCCCGAACTCCGTTTTCGTGCGGGGTACTCCTTTTGGTCTGAAAAAAAAATCATTATATATAGTCCCGTTTGGTCTGACCCCTGCATCACACAGATTTCCTGTGTTTTTCGTTCCGAGCCTGTTTTCTGCCGCAGATCTAGGTCAAGATGTCTTCTCAGGATTCAGAGGGGGAGAGCTATGTGGTTGATTACCTTGCTAACCCCAAGGTCTATGGGGACTTGGATCCTTATGGATGGACCACTGATGAGGAAGAAGATTATGATCCGAAGGGGAAGGAACAAACAAGTTCCGATGAAGAGGAGGCTCCTCTACCTCAACCTGGACACACTCATGTGGAGTTCAAGAAGTCGAGCCTCCCTGACTCAAGGAAGAAGCCTAAGACCTTGTTTATCCCTTCTCGTTTCTTGCAGGAGAGTAAGCAGGAATTATGCCAAAGGGTGTTTAAGCTTGAAGATGAAAATGATGATCTGAGGGAGCAGAATTTTATGCTCAAGTGGAAATTAAACAAGCTCAAGACCTCTTCAACAACTCCACCACCATCACCACCAAAGGAAGACAACGGAGCATTGGTATAGGCAATCCCCTTGGCTTGTGCCAAGCTTGGGGGAGTTGCCCCGGTATCGTATCACCATCACATCTTTTGCCTTTACCTTTGTTTTAGTTTTCCTTTTCAGTTTTCTTTTTCTCTAGTAGTTTAAAAGTCTTAGCATTTTAGTCTTGAGTTTTGCTTTGTGTCACCCCCGATGTATTCAAGCTCGTGAGCCATATAATAAAGAGTGTCTTAGTTTAAGGGCTTTGCCTCTTGCCATGATCAAAAGAGTGGGAATATAACAAAAACATGAAAGATCATGTAATGATCTTATGGGAAGTGATGGCTTCACATATAAAAAGAATGATGATCGAAACTTGTTGAGGGTAGGCAAACGTAGACCTTGGTCATTGTTGCAATTAATAGGAAGTGATAAAGAAGGATAGGTTCACATATAAATATATCATCTCTGACACCATCTATGATTGTGAACACTCACTAAACTATTGCATGCCTAGAAGTAGATGTTGGACAAGGAAGACAACATAACGAATTGTGTTTGCTTGGCTCCGAACAATGTTATATGAGTAGAGATCCCTTAGCATGTGACGATTGCTTCCACCTCACATTAGCCAAACCTCCCGCACTAAGTAGAGATACTACTTGTGCATCCACAAACCATCAACCCAGTTTTGCCATGTGAGTCCACCATACCTACCTATGGATTGAATAAGATCCCACAAGTAAGTTGTCATCGGTGCAAGCAATAAAAATTGCTCTCTGATATGTATGATCTATTAGTGTGTGGAAAATAAGCTTTATACGAACCTGTGATGAGGAAGACATAAAAGCGACATACTGCATAATAAAGTTCTTTATCAGAGGAGGCAATATAAGGTGACGTTCCTCCGCACTAAGAGGACACGCATTCAAACCTCAAAAGCGCAAGAAAACCTCTGCTTCCCTCCGCGAAGGGCCTATCTTGTACCTTTACTTTTTGCCCTTGAAAGAGACATGGTGATCTTCACCAATTCCTTATTTCGCCTTTATCTTGGCTAACGTCATATGCTTGGGAAAGATCTTTATTCATATGTCGACTCGGAAGTAAGTATTCATGAATTATTATTGTTGACATTACCCTTGAGGTAAGCAGTTGGGAGGCAAAACTATAAGCCCCTATATTTCTCTGTGTTCAGCTGAAACTTTGATCTCATGAGTACCACGTGAGTTGTAGCAATTGTAGAGAACGAAAGAATGATTGAGTATGTGGATTTGCTTTACAAGCTCTTATTTGACTCTTTCTGATGTTGTGATAAATTGTAATTGCTTCAATGACTAAAGGCTATCGGTTGTTACTTCTCGGTAAGGTTCTTGATCCATGCTTTACTTTGTGAAGGTATTATCACTTTAGCATGAGAGATTATATGTTGGTATTGCTGTTCTGATCTTGATCATGATGCATGCATGTTCGTATCTTGTTTTGTCGACACCTCTCTCCCTAAACATGTGGACATATTTATTGAGCTAGGCTTTTGCTTGAGGACAAGCGAGGTCTAAGCTTGGGGGAGTTGATACGTCCATTTTGCATCATGTTTTCATGTTGATATTTATCACTTCTTGGGCTGTTATTTCACTTCACGGTACAATTCTTATGCCTTTTCTCTCTTATTTTGCAAGGTTTACATGAGGAGGGAGAATGTCGGCAACTGGAATTCTAGCCTGGAAGTGGAGCAAAGTTGAGATACCTATTCTGCGCAACTCCAAACACCGTGAAAATCAACGAGGATTTTTTTCCGGATTTATCAAAAATACTGGGTCGAAGAAGTGCCAGAGGGGCGCCAGGGGTTGGCCACAATCCTACACGGCGCGACCACCCCCCAGGCCGCGCCATGAGGGCTTGTGGGCAACCTGCTGGCCCACTTGCCCCCCTCTTCTGCTATATGAAGGGTTTTGTCCAAAAAAAATGAGGGACGAGCTTTTTCGTGGATTCGCCGCCGGCACGAGGCGGAACTTGAGCAGAACCAATCTAGAGCTCCGGCAGGACGATCCTGCCGGGAAACATCCCTCCCGGAGGGGGAAATCATCGCCATCGTCATCACCAACACTCCTCTCATCAGAGGGGACTCGTCACCATCAACATCTTCATCAGCACCATCTCATCTCCAAACCCTAGTTCATCACTTGTAACCAATCTCCATCTCGCGACTCCTATTGGTACTTGTAAGGTTGCTAGTTAGGTTGATTACTCTTTGTAGTTGATGCTAGTTGGATTACTTGGTGGAAGAGTTTATGTTCAGATCCTTGATGCTACTCATTACCTCTCTGGTCATGAATATGATTATGCTTTGTGAGTAGTTACTTTTGTTCCTGAGGACATGGGATAAGTCATGCTAATAGTAGTCATGCGAATTTGGTATTCGTTCGGTAATTTGATGTGTTGTATGTTGTTTTTCCTCTAGTGGTGTTATGTGAACGTCGACTACATAACACTTCACCATTATTTGGGCCTAGAGGAAGGCATTGGGAAGTAGTAAGCAGCTGATGGGTTGCTAGAGTGACAAAATCTTAAACCCTAGTTTATGCATTGCTTCGTAAGGGGCTGATTTGGATCCACTAGTTTAGTGCTATGGTTATACTTTGTCTTAATTCTTCTTTCGTAGTTGCGGATGCTTGCGAGAGGGGTTAATCATAAGTGGGATGCTTGTCCAAGTAAGGTCAGTACCCAAGCGCCGGTCTACCCACATATCAAACTATCGAAGTAACGAACGCGAATCATATGAACATGATGAAAACTAGCATGACAGAAATTCCGGTGTGTCCTCGGGAGCATTTTTCCTCCTATAAGACTTTGTCCAGGCTTGTCCCTTGCTACATAGAGGGATTGGGCCACTTTGCTGCACTGTTGCTACTTTTGTTACTTGTTGCTTGCTACAAATCATCTCACCACACAATCACTTGTTACAGACAATTTCAGTGCCTGCAGATTTTTCCTTGCTGAAAACCACTTGTCAGATCCTTTTGCTCCTCGTTGGGTTCGACACTCTTACTTATCGAAAGGACTACGATTGATCCCTATACTTGTGGGTCATCAGGCGCCTACACCAAATGGAGAGGAAGTTGATGATGGTGATCATGAAACTTCGAATCAAGTTGCTATTGAACCTCGAAGGTCCACGAGGGTACGTTCCGCACGAGAGTGGTACGGCAACCCTGTTATGGAGATCATGTTGTTAGACAACGGGGAACCTTTGAACTATGAAGAAGCGATGGCGGGCCCGGATTCCAACAAATGGCTTGAGGCCATGAAATCCGAGATAGGATCCATGTATGAGAACAAAGTATGGACTTTGGTGGACTTGTCCAATTATCGGCGAGCCATAGAAAATAAATGGATCTTTAAGAAGAAGACTGACGCAGATGGAAATGTGACCGTCTATAAAGCTTGACTTGTCGCAAAGGGTTTTCAACAAATTCAAGGAATTGACTATGATGAGACTTTCTCTCCCGTAGGGAAACTGAAGTCAGTCTGAATCATGTTAGCAATTGTTGCATTTCATGATTATGGAATTTGGCAAATGGACATCAAAACAACATTCCTTAATGGCTAGCTTAAGGAAGAGTTGTATATGATGCAACCAGGAGGTTTTGTCGATCCTAAGAATGCTGACAAAGTATGCAAGCTCCAACGCTCCATCTATGGGCTGGTGCAAGCATCTCGGAGTTGGAACATTCGCTTTAATGAGGTGATTAAAGCGTTTGGGTTTATACAGATTTATGGAGAAGCCTATATTTTCA
Source organism: Hordeum vulgare subsp. vulgare (assembly GCF_904849725.1). NCBI lineage: Eukaryota > Viridiplantae > Streptophyta > Magnoliopsida > Poales > Poaceae > Hordeum > Hordeum vulgare. The sequence continues at coordinate 267,234,157 of NC_058521.1, read as the reverse complement.
AGAAAGTGAGTGGGAGCTTTGTAGCGTTTCTCGTACTATATGTGGATGACACATTGTTGATAGGAAATGATATATAGTTCTTGGAGAGCATAAAGGCCTACTTGAACAAAAGTTTTCCAATGAAGGACCTTGGAGAAGTTGCATACATATTAGGCATCAAGATCTATAGAGATAGATCGAGATGCCTCATAGGTCTTTCACAAAGTACATACCTTGACAAGATATTGAAGAAGTTCAATATGGATAAGTCAAAGAAGGGGTTCTTGCCTGTATTGCAAGGTATGAGATTGAGTAAGACTCAATGCCCGACCACGGTAGAAGATAGAGAGAAGATGAGTACCATCCCCTACGCTTCAGCCGTAGGTTCTCTTATGTATGCCATGCTGTGTACCAGACCTCATGTGAACCTTTCCATAAGTTTGGTAGGGAGGTACCAAAGTGATCCCAGTATGGAACACTGGACAACAGTCAAGAATGTCCTTAAGTACCTGAAGAGGACTAAGGAGATGTTTCTCGTTTATGGAGGTGATGAAGAGCTCATCGTAAAGGGTTACGTCGATGCTAGCTTCGACACAGATCCGGATGACTCCAAGTCACAAACCGGATACGTGTATGTTTTGAATGGTGGGGCAGTTAGCTGGTGCAGCTGTAAGCAAGACGTTGTGGCAGCATCTTAATGTGAAGTGGAGTACATAGCTGCTTCAGAAGCAGCTCAAGAAGGGATCTGGATGAAGGAGTTCATTACCGACCTTGGAGTGATTCCAAGTGCATCAGGCCCGATGACACTCTTCTGTGACAAAACTGGAGCTATTGCCTTAGCCAAGGAGCCCAGATTTCACAGAAGACCAAGCACATCAAACGCCACTACAACTCCATCCAGGACTACGTCCAGAAAGGAGACATGAATATTTGTAAAGTACATATGGATCAGAATATTGCAGACCCGTTGACTAAACCTGTTCCACGAGCAAAACAGGATCAACACCAGAATGCTATGGGTGTTTGATTCATCACAGTGTAACTAGATTATTGACTCTAGTGCAAGTGGGAGACTGTTGGAAATATGCCCTAGAGGCAATAATAAAGTGGTTATTATTATATTTCCTTGTTCATGATAATTGTCTATAGCTCATGCTATAATTGTATTAACCGGAAACAGTAATACATGTGTGAATATATAGATCACAATATGTCCCTAGTAAGCCTCTAGTTGGCTAGCTTTTTGATCAACAGATGATCATGGTTTCCTGATCATGGACATTGGATGTCGTTGATAATGGGATCACATCATTAGGAGAATGATGTGATGGACAAGACCCAATCCTAAGCATAGCACTAGATCGTGTTGTTCATGTGCTAAAGCTTTTCTATTGTCAGGTATCATTTCCTTAGACCGTGAGATTGTGCAACTCCCGGATACCGTAGAAGTGCTTTGGGTGTATCAAACGTCACACGTAACTGGGTGACTATAAAGATGCACTACGGGTATCTCCAAAAGTTTCTGTTGAGTTGGTACAACTCGAGACCGGGATTTGTCAGTCCGTGTGATGGAGAGGTATCTTTGGGTCCACTCAATAGAACATCATCATAATGAGATCAATGTAACTAAGGAGTTAGTCACGGGATGATGTGCTACGGAACGAGCAAAGAGACTTCCCGGTAACGAGATTGAACAAGGTCTAGGGATACCAACGATCGAATCTCGGGCAAGTATCATACCGATAGACAAAGGGAATTGCATACCAGATTGATTGAATCCTTGACATCGTGGTTCATACGATGAGATCATCGTGGAACGTGTGGGAGCCAACATGGATATCCAGACCCTATTGTTGGTTATTGGTTGGAGAGGTGTCTCGGTCATGTCTGCATGCTTCCCGAACCCGTAAGGTCTACACACTTAAGGTTCTATGATACTAGGGTTATAGGGAAATAGTGTACGTGGTTACCGAAGGTTGTTCGGAGTCCCGTATGAGATCCCGGACATCGCGAGGAGCTCCGGAATGATCCCAAGATAAAGAATGGTATATAGGATGAAGGGTTTTGGACACCGAAAGCGTTTCGAGAATCACTGGCAATGAGCCGGGACCACCGGGAGGGGCCACCGGCCCCGGGAGGCTACATGGGCCAAGTGTGGGAGGGAACCAGCCCCTTGGTGGGCTGGTGCGCCTCCCACCTAGCCCAAGGCGCAACAAGTAGGTGGAGGGGTGAAACCCTAGGTGTGGGAGGGGGCCCAAGGCCCACCTAGGGCGCCGCCCTCCCCTCTCCACCATGGCCGCAGCCCCCTTGGCCCCAGATGGGCTACCGCACCTAGGGTGGAAACCCTAGAGCTGGCGCACCCTCCTCCCTCCCTCATATAAATACCCAGGGTATTGGGGCTAATTTGAGACACGAACTCTCTCTCTCTCGGCGCAGGCCTACCTCTCTCCTTCCTCGTCCTCCGTGGTGCTTGGCGAAGCCCTGTCGGAGTTCCACGTAGCTCCACCGCCATCACGCCGTCATGCTGCCGGAGCTCTGTCCCTCAACCTCTCCTTCCTCCTTGCTGGTTCAAGGTGTTGGAGATGTCACCGGGCTGCACGTGTGTTGAACGCGGAGGTGCCGTGGTTCGACACATAGATCGGAATCCACCGCGATTTGAATCGCTATGAGTATGACTCCATCAACCGCGTTCATGGTAACGCTTCCGCTTAGCAATCTGCAAAGGTATGAAGATGCTCTTCCCTCTTGCTCGTTGCTGGTCTCTTCATATATAGATCCTTGTATGGCATAGGAAACTTTTGAATTTACTACGTTACCCAACAAGTTCCTGAAGTTTTTAGTATCCGAGCGTGGCATAGAAGCTAACCCGGACAAGACCAAGGCGGTTACCTCGCTTGGTAAGCCGACCAACATTAATCAAGTCCAGCGTATGGCGGGTCGCATCGGGGCACTAAGCCGTTTCATAAGTCACCTTGGTGAGAAGGCTATCCCGGTCTATCAGTTTCTGAAGAAGACACATCACTTTGTTTGGACCGATGCGGCCAATGAAGCGTTTGAGGCCCTCAAAAAACAACTTGCTGAGCCGCCCTTGCTGGCAGCCCCGACTGACAAAGAGCCGATGCTCTTGTACATCGCCGCTAATTCTAAAGCGGTGAGGGTATTCTTGAGCAACGAATATCCTGTCCAATGACTGGTGTATTTCATTAGTGAAGTATTAACCTTGTCCAAGCAGCGGTATCCACATTGGCAGAAGTTGGTCTTTGGGATTTTCATGGCAAGCCGGAAGTTGAAGCACTACTTCTTGGAGCACCCAATCACCGTGGTCATTTCCGCGCCCATCGGGGATATTATACAGAACCAAGAGGCCACCAGGCAGATTGCTAAGTGGGCGATAGAGCTTGGTCCTCATCATGTGAATTATATGCCTCGTACTGCCATAAAGTCTCACTTGCTGGTAGATTTCATCAATGATTGGACCGAGCTGCAGATGCCAGAAGAGAGGCCTGGTAACACCTATTGGACGATTCATTTTGATGGTTCTAGGCAATTGGAAGGTTCAGGAGCTGGGGTGGTGTTGTCATCCCCAAGAGGAGACAAGTTTTGTTATGTTCTACGGCTCATGTTTCCTTGCACAAACAATGTAGCTGAGTTTGAAGCTTTACTCCATGGGATAAGGATAGCTAAAGAGATGAACCTGAGTCGAGTCAGGTGCTTGGGCGACTCAGATTTGGTGGCCCAGCAAGTGTCAGGTACTTGGGACTCCAAGGACCCGTTGATGGCGGCTTAGAGATGTGCAGTAACCAAGGTGGCGGGTTATTTCCATGGATATCAAGTTGACCATATTGATCATCGACAGAACGAGGCAACTGATGCTCTTTCCCGGCTCGGGTCACAACATAAGCCCGTCCCTCCTAATGTATTCTTGTATGTCTTACATAATCCTTCTGTGAAGTTGCTCTCTGAAGAGGACATAGCGGTTCCTGACCCGGAGTCACAATTGGTGGCGGCTCTCAGAGCAGTTCCTAACTGGACGATACCCTACACGGCTTATTTGGCTCGAGGCAAGTTGTCATCTGATGAGGTCTTCGCCAGGCAGATAGTACGGTGATGCAAGTCCATGGTTATACATAAAGGCGAGTTGCACAAAAAAAGCACTTGTGGGATTTTCCAGCGTTGTGTTTGGCCAGAAGAGGGGCGAGATGTTCTCAATGAGATACATGTGGGCGACTCTGGACATCACGCCGGGTCATGATCTTTGGTGTCAAAGGCCTTTCGCCATGGTTTCTACTGGTTAACGGCTCATGCCGATGCGTAGGACATAGTGCGTCGATATGATGGATGCCAGAAGTCCAGATGTCAGGCGCATATGCCGGCTCAGGAATTGCGCATGATCCGCATTACATGGCCTTTTGTAGTTTGGGGGCTTGACATGGTCGGCCCGTTTAAAAAGACTTCTAACAAAAAGACACATTTGCTGGTGGAGGTCAATAAGTTTACCAAGTGGGTCGAGGCAGAGCGGGTGAGCAACTACGAAGCAGAAACAACGGTTAAGTTCCTCAAGAAGCCGATCTTCCGTTTTGGTTACCGTCGTAGCATCATCACCGAAAATGGTACTAACCTTTCTAAGGGGGCAATGAAGGACTTCTATCAGCGAGAGCATATTCGGCTTGACGTATCCGTAGTAGCTCATCCACAATGTAATGGTCAAGCTGAGCGACTGATACGTCCCAAACGTATCTATAATTTTTGTTTGTTCCATGATCTTTTGGGTGACATTGTTACATGTTTTGCTACACTTTTATATAATTTTACACATATTTGGACTAACCTACTAACTCAGTGCACCTAGCGCCAGTTTCTGTCTGCTGATGTCTTTTTTGCACGGGCTTTTACCCAATTTTCTGAAGCCCGAAAAAATCCAGAAAAATATATAAAAAAATCAGCGAAACAAAAAAGCTTCGGGATCACCGAAGGAGGGCCAGAGGGGGCCCAGGGGCCTCCCAGGCGGCCTACTGGCGCGGCCAGGGCGCAGGTCGCGCCAGGAGGTCGCCTGGGTGGGCCGCACCTCCTCCGGTGCCCTCCTTTGGCCTATATTTAGTGTTCCATGAGGAAACCCTCACACAATTTTTGGAATCGCGAATTTCTCCATCGTTCAGCCGCCGGAGTGCTTCCAAGATCGGGAGTGTCAGGAGACCTCTTCCCGACACTCTGCCGGAGGGAGGATTGACCTCCGGGAGCTTCTCCACCGCCATGGACGCTTCCTGGATGTGCCGTGAGTAGTTTCCCTTGGACCATGAGTCCATGACGAGTAGTTATGTGATGTATTCTCTCCAATCTTGTGCTTCAATGGTTAGTCCTTGTGAGCTGCCGTACATGATCAAGGCATCTATGTAATTCTCTTGCTATTGCTATTCTCGGTTTGTTGGGATCCGATGGATTATGAGATTATGTTTAGATTGTTATGAGTTATATATTTGATTATCATTTTATATTATGTTCTTTAGATATTCTTGCATGTTCTCCGTTGCTTTTTATGCTTTGGCCAAGTAGTAGATCGTAACTCCAAGAGGGAGCGTTATGCATGATTGTGGGTTCGGGCCCCTCGTTGTCTAGCTTGAGTGACAAAAACATGAGACTAGGGGATGTGCTTGTTGCCACCAGGGAGAAAACATCGGTGCTTGTGACCACGGTTGCAAGGATTGTTTACCTTACGCATAGTTCATTAATGCAGTTGTCCGTTGCTTTAAGTTTACACTTTGGGTGGGGCTCGCAACTTAATACCGGAGAGATGTTCTGGATAGATATCTCAAGGTGGATGATTAGTAAGTACATGCTGATGAATAAACGGTCTACTTGTCTTGGCGTATTGCCCATTACTATTGAACCTCATACTATCAAGGATCATAATTAGCATTCCGGTGCGATCATAATTTTGTCAATTGCCCAACCGTGATTTGTTTACCCTAGCATAGTTGTTTATCGTCTTTTGGGAGAGAGACATCACCGCTGAACATCATGTGACTCCGGTGCATACCACCATCATTTCTTACACCTCCACTATTTACCGCTTTATTTACTTTTTCGTTGTAATAACTATTACCTTCCCGCTTGTGTTTTGATCCTTTGGAAACTACAAGCCTGGAGAGATTGACAACATCTCTATACTCGTTGGGAGCAAAGTTATTTGTTGTGTGTGCAGGTCCATGTCTTCTGCTAGCGCGAGGGTGGAAGACACCTACTTGTTGAGCCTAGGAGTCCTCCTGGTTCGATAAACCTTACAGTCTCCGTGCAAGGGAAATTTGCTGCTGACTACATCTTCCCCTTCCACTTGGGGTCCAACGAGGGGCGAGAAGTATATACATCAACTCGTCATCAAGTGAATTTCTTGCGCCATTGCCGGGGACTCCACTCTTCAAGATAGGGGAGTTGCACACTATCTTTTACCTTTGCTTTTTAGTCTTGTTAGTTTGCTTTCTAGTTTTTGTTTTAGAGTCTTATACCAAAAACCACAAAAAATTAGTTACTTTGCTTTGGTTAGTCAGTATGCCTAAATCCTTTGCCTCTAGTGTTGCGCGCGAAGGAGATATTCTCACCTTCAAACAGAGGGTTGGAGAAAGTTTGAAAGATGCTTGGTATAGAATTAAAAACTCTCTCGATAGAGCCACCAAGAAGCAATTCACCACTATTTTTCTTAGAAATTTTTATGTTGGTATTACTTCTTGGCATAGGTTTGTTCTAGACACAACAATAGGAGGGAATTTCTTGGAAGATCCCGTTGGGGAGGCTCTTAACATTATGGAAAATCTTGTTGGAATCCCACCTATTGTTGACATAAAGGATAATATCACTTTATCTCATGTTATGAGTAAACCTGAGAAAATAGAGCTAGAGATGCCAACCATGAGTAAGATTAATGAAGTAGATCATAGGATTCAAGGGAACTTAAATAGACTTGATAGCTCCATGAACAAAATTTATAAAATTTTGGAGACCCTTAAATCCCATGATGTGGATCCTTCTAGGATTGATAAGATCGATGATATTTTTGAAACTTAGGAGCTACTCTATCCTCCATGAAGACTAAAAAGGTAGAAACCCTCACAAGTAAGGGGCCTAGGTTCGTAAACATACCCAAGGTTCCTCTACCCAAAACAAGTATACCTATTGCTAAGGGTGTTGAAACTGTGAAGACCTTGGAAGATATACCTCTCTTAAATAGAATTAGAAATGAAATTCCAATTGGTCTTACTACCTTTGCTTCTGCTCCTAGAAGTGTTGCCACTAATCCTCTCTTTGAGAGTCCTCTTAAGACTAGTTGTATTATTGAAGAACTCTTTGATGATCTCGATGATGGTTCAATTGATACAACTTGATCTTCTTGCACTATGCCTAGCTCAAAGGCATAAAATAAAGCGCTTGTTGGGAGGCAACCCAATATGTTTTTTACTTTATGTTTTAGTGGTCTTGATGTGTGTTACTACTATAGCAACATCATTGTATCTTTATTTTTAAGCTTTGTGCCAAGTTATAGCCTCCGATTGCAAGAAAGTTCAAAAATTGTGACATGCTGTCCAGAAACAGATTCTGTCTGCTTGACGGACAAATTCGCCAAAAATCACGAGATCATCTTTTTGATCTGATTTTTTGACAGCATGATCTATATTATTGTATTTTGGGCATCTGTTATGAGTTTTTTATTTGAGTTGCAGAAGTGCCCCGAATAAATTGTTTACTACATGCTGTTCTGTTTTTCACAGATTCTGCCATGTTTTGTGTTTTCATTGTTTTGCAAATCCTAAGCTTGCTTTTTATTTGCAAAAACCCTTTGGCATTCATGACAAGCAGTAGCTTTTCATGAGAATCTTTATTTCCAGCAGGTATTGAATTATTTTATTAAGGGAACTAACTACTCTAATCAGCTTATGATGAGTTCTGTATGAAGGGAATTTTCAAGTACTGCGATGGGAGAGATGATGAAAGAAGATAAAGGAGTGTCAAAGGCTCAAGCTTGGGGATGCCCCCATGCACCCCAAGAAATACTAAAGGATACTCAAGCGTCTAAGCTTGGGGATGCCCCCCGTGCATCCCCTTCTCTATCAACAATCATCAGGTGGTCCATCTCCATACTATATATTTATCACTTCATATGATATGTGCTATGCTTGGAGCGTCCCACTATTTGCTTTTTAGTTTTGTTTTAGTTCAGTTTGCTGTTCATAGCAAGTCAGAACTGAGCCTACCTTGTTTGGGAGACAAACACGCTCCATTCCACTCTAGAACACAACATAGTTTTTCATGCTTATCCTTTTTGTGTGTTCTTCATCTTTTCATAGCTACTATCATGCTTAGCTCTTAGTTTGCATGCTTATCTTTTTAAGAGCTTTTACTTAGGTTGATTTTGGAACTCTGTTGAGGTATCATGCTTATCTTTTTTAGAGAGTTGGCTTGTTGCACTGAGTTGTGTGTCTTGCATAAGTAGGTAATTGAGGTTGCTATTTAAGTATAGTAGTAACTTGCAATAGTTTTGAGGTATTGATTTGAGTAATGTTCGGATTATTGGTGCCGAGAGCTTGAGCCTATTAGTGATGGGTGTCGTATTTTGGGAAATCCGTGTGTTCTTCAAAAAACTAAGAATTAGTTGAGAACTCTAGCTACTAAATTGATCGCTAACCTCTGGAGGGGTTGGAATATATAGAGTACCCTCACGTTACCATGAGTCGAGGATGCGCAAGGATAACCAAACCCCCAAACATTTCTCCTCGGGGTACTTGTCTTTTTGTGAATTTCCTAACTAGATAGAGAGTTACCGATGATAAGTGTAAGTATAATGTGAGTATTTGATTGTTGGAACTTCCACCATCCATATTTTGCTAGCCTCTTCGGTACCGTGCATTGCCCTTTCTCACATTGAGAGTTGGTGCAAACTCCGCCGGTGCATCCAAACCCATGACATGATACGTGATACGTCCATTTTGCATCATGCTTTTATGTTGATATTTTTCGCTTTATGGGCTGTTATTACACTTCACGGTACAATACTTATGCCTTTTCTCTCTTATTTTATAAGGTTTACATGAAGAGGGAGAATGCCGACAGCTAGAATTCTGGTCTGAAAAAGGAGCAAGTTTGAGATACCTATTCTGCGCAATTCCAAAAGCCGTGAAAATAAAAAAGGAATTATTTTGGATTTTGTAAAAAATACTGGGCGGAAGAAGTACCAGAGGGGAGCCACCAAGAGACCACAAGCCTGCCACGCACGGCCTACCCCCTGGCCGCGCCTAGGTGGCTTGTGGGCCCCCTGTTGCCCCTATGGCTCCCATCTTTTGCTATAAGGAGGGTTTCGTTCCACAAAAAATCAGGAGGTGGCTTTCGGGAGGAATCGCCGCCACCACGAGGCAGAACTTGAGCAGAACCAATCTAGAGCTCCGGCAGGGCCGTCCTGCCGGGGAAACTTCCCTCCCGGAGGCGGAAATCGTCGCCATCGTCATCACCAAGACTCCTCTCATCGGAGGGTACTCATCACCATCAACATGTTCATCAGCACCATCTCATCTCCAAACCCTAGTTCATCTCTTGTAACCAATCTCCGTCTCGCGACTCCGATTGGTACTTGTAAGGTTGCTAGTAGTGTTAATTACTCTTTGTAGTTGATGCTAGTTGGATTACTCGGTGGAAGATCATATGTTCAGATCTCTAATGCTATTCAATACTTCTCTGGTCATGAACATAATTATGCTTTGTGAGTAGTCACTTTTGTTCCTGAGGACATGGGATAAGTCTTGCTATAAGTAGTCATGTGAATTTGGTATTCGTTCGATATTTTGATGCGTTGTATGTTGTCTTTCCTCTAGTGGTGTTATGTGAACGCCGACTACATAACACTTCACCATTATTTGGGCCTAGAGGAAGGCATTGGGAAGTAATAAGTAGATGATGGGTTGCTAGAGTGACAGAAGCTTAAACCCTAGTTTATGCGTTGCTTCGTAAGGGGCTGATTTGGATCCACTAGTTTAATGCTATGGTTAGACTTTGTCTTAAATTGTTCTTTCGTAGTTGCGGAGGCTTGTGAGAGGAGTTAATCATTAGTGACATGTTTTTCCAAGTAAGGGCAGCACCCAAGCACCGGTCCACCCACATATCAAATTATCAAAGTAGCGAACGTGAATCATATGAACATGACGAAAACTAGCTTAACAGAAATTCCCATGTGTCCTCGGGAGTGCTTCACCTCATATAAGAGTTTGTCCAGGCTTGTCCCTTGCTACAAAAGGGATTGTGACACTTTTGTGCACCTTTGTTACTATTGTTAATTTCTACTTGGTACGAATCATCTTATCACACAACTATATGTTACCGATAATTTCAGTGCTTGCACAGAATACCTTGCTGAAAACCACTTGTCAATTCCTTCTGCTGCTCGTTGGGTTCGACACTCTTACTTATGGAAAGGACTACGATAGATCCCCTACACTTGTGGGTCATCAAGACTCTTTTCAGGCGCCGTTGCCGGGGAGTGAAGCACCTTTGGTAAGTGGAATTTGGTAAGGAAACATTTATATAGTGTGCTGAAATTTATTGTCACTTGTCACTATGGAAACTAATCCTTTGAGGAGCTTGTTCGGGGTATCTTCACCTCGAACGGAAGCACAAGGAGTTGCTCCTCAACCTGCTGCACGTACTGAAAATATTTTTATAAAATTCCTTCAGGTATGCTAGAGAAACTGTTGGCTAATCCTTTTACAGGAGATGGAACATCACATCCCGACTTGCATGTAATCTATATAGATGAAGTTTGTGGTTTATTTAAGCTTGCAGGTTTGCCCGAGGATGAGGTCAAGAAGAAGGTCTTTCCCTTATCTTTGAGGGATAAAGCATTGACATGGTATAGGCTATGTGATGATACTGGATCATGGAACTACAACCGATTGAAATTGGAATTTCATCAAAAGTTTTATCCTATGCATTTGGTACATCGTGATCGGAATTATATCTATAACTTTTGGCCTCGTGATAGAGAAAGTATCGCTCAAGCTTGGGGAGGCTTAAGTCAATGTTATATTCATGCCCCAACCATGAGCTCTCGAGAGAAATTATTATTTAGAACTTTTATGCTCGGCTTTCTCATGATAATCGCACCATGCTTCACACTTCTTGTACCGGTTCTTTTATGAAGAGAGATATTGACTTCAAATGGAATTTATTGGAAAGAATTAAACGCAACTCTGAAGATTGGGAGTTTGATGAAGGTAAGGAGTCAGGTATGAATCTTAAGTTCGATTGCATTGAATCCTTCGTTGAAACAAATACTTTTTGTGATTTTAGCACTAAACATGGACTTGACTCTGAGATAGTAGCTTCATTATGTGAATCATTTGCTGCTCATATTAATCTCCCTAAAGAGAAGTGGTTTAAATATCATCCTCCCTTAGAAGTCAATGTGGTTTAACCCAATCCAGTTGAAGAGAAAGTCATTGCTTATAATGATACTATTGTTCCTAGTGCTTACATTGAGAAACCACCTTTCCCTGTTAGAATAAAGCATCATTCTAAAGCTTCAACTGTGATACGTAGGGGCTACATTAGAACACCTACACCCCGTGAGCAAATTAGAGTTAAACCTAGCATTGCTATTATCAAAGATCTCCTGTCCGACAATGTTGATGGCCATGATATTCACTTCTATGAAGATGCTCCTAGAATTGCTAAACCTCATGCTAGAGACAAACACAGGGCTGTTGTTGGCACGCCTGTTGTTTCTGTTAAGATAGGAGATCATTGTTGTCATGGTTTATGTGACGTGGGTGCTAGTGTTAGTGCAATACCTCAATCTTTATATGATGAAATTAAAGACAAGATTCATGTGTCGAGATGGAACCTATTGATGTCACTATTCAGCTTGCCAATAGAGATACTATCTGCCCTTTGGGAATTGTTAGAGATGTTGAAGTCTTGTGTGGTAAAATTAAGTATCCTGCTAATTTTCTCGTTCTTGCTACCACACAAGATAGCTTTTGTCCCATCATATTTGGCAGACCTTTCCTCAATACTGTCAATGCTCATATTGACTGTGAGAAGCAATCTTTCACTGTTGGATTTGAAGGTGTGTCACATGAATTCAATTTCTCCAAGTTTGGTAGACAACCTCACGAAAAAGAATTGTCTAGTAAGGATGAAATTATTGCCCTAGCTTCTATTGCTGTCCCTCCTACTGATCCTTTAGAGCAATACTTGCTTGAGCATGAAACTGATATGCATATGGATGAAAGGAATGAGATAGATAGAGTTATCTTTGAACAACATCCTATGCTTAAGAATAATTTGCCTATTGAACTGCTTGGAGATCCACCCCCACCAAAGGGTGATCCTGTGTTCGAGCTTAAACAGTTACCTGATACTCTTAAGTATGCTTATCTTGATGAAAAAGAGATATATCCTGTCATTATTAGTGCTAGCCTTTCAGAGCATGAAGAAAAGAAATTATTGAAAACTCTGAGGAAGCACCGTGCTGCTATTGGATACACTCTTCATGATCTTAAGGGCATTAGTCCCACTCTATGCCAGCACAAAATTAAAACCGATCCTGATTCCAAACCAGTTGTTGATCATCAACGGAGATTAAATCCTGAAATGAAGGAGGTAGTAAGAAAAGAAATACTAAAGCTCCTGGAAGCAGGTATTATCTATCCTCTTGCTCATAGTGATTGGGTAACTCCGGTGCATTGCATCCCTAAGAAGAGAGGTATTACAGTTGTCCCTAATGATAAAGATGAATTGATCCCACAGAGGATTATTACTGGCTATAGGATGGTGATTGATTTTAAGAAATTAAATAAAGCCAATAGGAAAGATCATTACCCTTTGCCTTTTATTGACCAAATGCTAGAAAGATTGTCTAAACACACACACTTCTGCTTTCTATATGGTTATTCTGGTTTCTCCCAAATACCTGTTGGGCAATCTGATCAGGAGAAAACCACTTTTACCTGCCCTTTCGGTACCTTTGCTGACAGACGTATGCCTTTTGGCTTATGTAATGCACCTGCTAGCTTTCAAAGATGTATGATGGCTATATTCTCCGACTTTTGTGAAAAGATTGTTGAGGTTGTCATGGATGACTTCTTCGTTTACGGGTCTTCTTTTGATGATTGCCTCAGCAACCTTGATCGAGTTTTGCAGAGATGTAAAGATACCAACCTTGTCTTGAATTGGGAGAAGTGCCACTTTATGGTTAATGAAGGCATCGTCTTAGGACATAAAATTTCTAAAAGAGGTATTGAAGTCGATAAGGCTAAGGTTGATGCGATCGAGAAAATGCCATGCCCTATAGACATTAAAGGTATAAGAAGTTTCCTTTGTCATGCTAGTTTCTATAGAAGGTTCATGAAGGACTTTTCTAAGATTTCTAGGCCTCTTACCAATCTCTTGCAAAAGGATATTCCTTTTGTTTTTGACGATGATTGTGAGGAAGCCTTTGAAATACTTAAGAAGGCCTTGATAACTGCACCTATTGTTCAACCACCTGATTGGAACTTACCTTTTGAAATTATGTGTGATGCTAGTGATTATGCTGTTGGTGTTGTTCTAGGACAAAGAGTTGATAAGAAGTTGAATGTTATTCATTATGCTAGTAAAACTCTAGACAGTGCCCAAAGAAACTATGCTACTACTGAAAGGGAATTTTTAGCAGTCGTGTTTGCATGTGAAATGTTTAGATCTTACATTGTTGATTCCAAGGTTACTATTCACACTGATCATGCTGCTATTAAGTATCTCATGTAAAATAAAGATGCTAAACCTAGACTTATGAGATGGGTTCTCTTGCTACAAGAATTTGATTTGCATGTTGTTGATAGGAAGGGTGCTGAGAACCCCGTAGCAGATAACTTGTCTAGGTTGGAGAATGTTCTTGATGACCCACAACCTATTGATGATAGCTTTCCTGATGAGCAAATGAATGTCATCAATGCTTCACGTAGTACATCGTGGTATGCTGATTATGCAAATTATATCGTTGCAAAATATATACCACCTAGTTTCACATACCAACAAAAGAAGAAATTCTTCTTTGATTTGAGACATTACTTTTGGGATGATCCTCACCTTTATAAAGAAGGAGTAGATGGTGTTATTAGATGTTGTGTACCTGAGCATGAATAGGGACAGATCCTACAAAAGTGTCACTCCGAGGCTTACGGAGGACACCATGCGGGAGATAGAACTGCACACAAGGTATTGCAATCCGGTTTCTATTGGCCTACCCTCTTCAAGGATGCCAGTAAGTTTGCCTTTTCTTGTGATGAATGTCAAAGAATAGGTAATATCAGTAAACGTCAGGAAATGCCTATGAATTATTCACTTGTCATTGAACCATTTGATGTTTGGGGTTTTGATTATATGGGACCTTTTCCAAAGTCCAACGGGTATACTCATATGCTAGTTGCTGTTGATTACGTTACTAAGTGGGTAGAAGCTATCCCAACTAGTAGTGCTGATCACAACACCTATATTAGGATGCTTAAAGAAGTTATTTTCCCTAGATTTGGAGTCCCTAGATATTTAATGAATGATGGTGGTTCACATTTTATTCATGGTGCTTTCCGTAAAACGCCTGCTAAGTATGATGTCAACCATAGAATTGCATCTCCCTATCATCCTCAGTCCAGTGGTCAACTAGAGCTAAGTAATAGAGAGATTAAACTAATTCTGCAAAAGACTGTTAATAGGTCTAGAAAGAATTGGTCTAAGAAGCTTGATGATGCACTGTGGGCTTATAGAACTGCTTATAAGAATCCCATGGGCATGTCTCCGTACAAAATGGTTTACGGTAAAGCATGTCATTTACCTCTTGAGCTAGAGCATAAGGCTTATTGGGCAATCAAAGAGCTCAACTTTGATTTCAAACTTGATGGTGAGAAGAGGTTATTTGATATTAGCCCACTTGATGAATGGAGAACTCAGGCATATGAAAATGGCAAGTTGTTTAAAGAAAAATTTAAGAGGTGGCATGATAAAAGGTTACAAAAACGTGAGTTCAATGTAGGTGATTATGTCTTGCTATACGATTCTCGTTTAAGTTTTTTTGCAGGCAAGCTTCTCTCTAAATGGGAAGGTCCTTACATTGTTGAGGAAGTATATTGTTCCGGTGCCATCAAGATCAACAACACGGAAGGTAATTTCTCAAGAGTGGTAAATGGGCAAAGAATCAAGCATTATATCTCAGGTACTCCCATAAATGTTGAAAGCAATGTTATTAATACCATAACTCCGGAGGAGTACATAAGGGATATTTATCAGCCTATTTCAGACTCCAAAAACGAAGAGGTATGTGATTCGGTAAGTAAACCGACTCCAAAACTTTTCCAGTAGCAATTTTTCTCCGTTTTGAAATTTTTAGAAAAATAGAAAAATTTAAAGTAGTCCGGAAAGCGCACGAGGAGGCGAGAAGCCTGCCAGGCGCGGCCTACCCCCTGGCCGTGCCTGGGTGGCTTGTGGGCACCTCGTGCGCCTCCCGGACTTTGTTTTCTTGCGGAGTACTCCTTTTGGTCAGGAAAAATTCATTATATATTCTCCCGAAAGGTCTGACCCTCGTATGGCGCAAATATCCTGTGTTTTCATTTCGAGCTACTATGCAGACAGATCTAGATCGCTATGGCGTCCCGAAAAGTTCCGAAGGACAAGTTCTTCGAGAAGGTCATCAATCCCTACCTCGCGGGAGTGCTGCAACACCCTCAATCTATCGAGATGCATGAGTGGGCGCTGCACATCCGTGATGTTGAGGGGCCCAAGAAGACCGGAAGCATGGAGGCGAGGCTCGAAGCAATGGAGCATCAAGTCTTCAAGTGCCAAGGGATGGTAGAACGCGGACTCAACGCCAACCACATGATGATCACGGAGTTCACCAACAAGCACAAGATCGATGCCAATGACATCGGGAAGCACCTCTCCAGGGTCTATGACAGAATTGATCACCTCCAATCCAAGATCTACGACCTGCAGAACCAAAACTGTGAGTATGAGTATAGATTTAAATCAATACGGTTGGCTGCAGATTTCAGGATTCCGGAGACTCGATCATCTTTCCATGATGGAGCACCTATGCCTTGGAAGACGGAGAACCAAAAAAAACCTTCGAAGGAAGACAACTAAGCACGGGTATGGGCAGTCCTCTTGGTTTGTGCCAAGCTTGGGGGAGTTGCCCCGGTATCGTATCACCATCACATCGTTTGCCTTTACCTTTTTTTTATCTTAGTTCGATCCTTTTTGGTTTTATCTTTTCTCTAGTAGAATAAAGTTTTTAGTATGTTCTAGGCTTGAGTTTTGCTTTGTGTTACTCCCAATGTATTCGAGTTCGTGAGTCATATAATAAAAAGTGTTTTAGTTAAGGGCCTTGCCTCATGCCATGATCTAAAGAAAAGAATAATAAGATAACAAAAGCATGAAAGATCATGTAATAATCTTATGGGAAGTGATGACTTCACATATAAAAAGAATGTTGATTGAAACTTGTTGTGGGTGGACAAACGTAGACCTTGGTCATTGTTGCAATTAATAGGAAGTAATAAAGAGGGAGAGGTTCACATATAAATATACCATCTTGGGCACCATCTATGATTGTGAACACTCATTAAACTATTACATGCTTAGAAGTAGATGTTGGACAAGGAAGAAAACATAATGAATTATGTTTGCTTGGTTCCGAACAATGTTATATGACTAGAGATCCCTTAGCATGTGACGCTTGCTTCCACGTCATATTAGCCAAAACTTCCGCACTAAGTAGAGATACTACTTGTGCATCCATAAACCTTCAACCCAGTTTTGCCTTGAGAGTCCACCATACCTACCTATGGATTGAAGAAGATCCCTCAAGTAAGTTGTCATCGGTGCAAGCAATAAAATTGCTCCCTAGATATGTATGATCTATTAGTGTGTGGAAAATAAGCTTTGTACGAACCTGTGATGAGGAAGACATAAAAGCGACAGACTGCATAATAAAGTTTTTATCACAGGAGGCAATATAAAGTGACGTTCCTTCAGACTAAGAGGTCACACATCCAAACCTCAAAAGCACAGGACAACCTGTGCTTCCCTCGGCGAAGGGCCTATCTTGTACCTTTACTTTTTGTCCTTAAAAGAGTCATGGTGATCGACACCAATTCCTTATTTCGCCTTTATCTTAGCTAACGTCATGTGCTAGGGAAAGACCTATATTCATATGTCAACTTGGAAGTAAGCATTCGTGAATTATTATTGTTGACATTACCCTTGAGGTAAGTAGTTAGGAGGCGAAACTATAAGCCCCTATCTTTCTGTGTGTCCAACTGAAACTTTGATCTCATGAGTACCACGTGATTTTTAGCAATTGTAGGAGACGAAAGGATGATTGAGTATGTGGATTTTCTTCACAAGCTCTTATTTGACTCTTTCCGATGTTATGATAAATTGCAATTGCTCAATGACTAGAGGCTATTGGTTGTTAATTCTCAATAAGGTTCTTGATCCATACTTTACTTTGTCAAGGAATTGTCACTTTAGCATAAGAGTTTATATGACGTTATTGCTGTTCTAATTATGATCATGATGCCTGCATGTCCGTATTTTGTTTTACCGACACCTCTATCTCTAAACATGTGGGCATATTTATTGATCTCGGGTTCCGCTTGAGGACAAGCGAGGTCTAAGCTTGGGGGAGTTGATACGTCCATTTTGCATCACGCTTTTATGTTTATATTTTTTGCTTTATGGGCTGTTATTACACTTCACGGTACAATACTTATGCCTTTTCTCTCTTATTTTATAAGGTTCACATGAAGAGGGAGAATGCCGACAACTGCAATTCTGGTCTGAAAAAGGAGCAAGTTTGAGATACCTATTCTGCGCAACTCCAAAAGCCGTGAAAATCAACGAGGAATTATTTTGGATTTTATAAAAAATACTGGGCTGAAATAGTACCAGAGAGGAGCCACCAAGAGGCCACAAGCCTGCCAGGCGCGGCCTATGCCCCTGGCCGCGCCTAGGTGGCTTGTGGGCCCCCTGTTGCCCCTTTGGCTCCCATCTTTTGCTATAAGGAGGGTTTCATTCTAGAAAAAATTAGGAGGAGGCTTTCGGGAGGAATCGCCGCGGCCATGAGGCGGAACTTGAGCAGAACCAATCTAGAGCTCCGGCAGGGCCGTCCTGCCAGGGAAACTCCCCCCCCCCGGAGGGGGAAATCGTCGCCATCGTCATCACCAACACTCCTCTCATCGGAGGGGACTCATCACCATCAACATCTTCATCAACACCATCTCATCTCCAAACCCTAGTTCATCTCTTGTAACCAATCTCCATCTCGCGACTCCGATTGGTACTTGTAAGGTTGTTAGTAGTGTTAATTACTCTTTGTAGTTGATGCTAGTCGGATTACTCGGTGGAAGATCATTTGTTCAGATCTCTAATGCTATTCAATACCTCTCTGGTCATGAACATAATTATGCTTTGTGAGTAGTCACTTTTGTTCCTAAGGACATGGGATAAGTCTTGCTATAAGTAGTCATTTGAATTTGGTATTCGTTCGATATTTTGATGCGTTGTATGTTGTCTTTCCTCTAGTGGTGTTATGTGAACGTCGACTACATAACACTTCACCATTATTTGGGCCTAGATGAAGGCATTGGGAAGTAATAAGTAGATGATGGGTTGCTAGAGTGACAAAAGCTTAAACCCTAGTTTATGCGTTGCTTCGTAAGGGGCTGATTTGGATCCACTAGTTTAATGCTATGGTTAGACGTTGTCTTAATTCTTCTTTCATAGTTGCGGGTGCTTGCGAGAGGGGTTAATCATAAGTGGGATGTTTTTCCAAGTAAGGACAGCACTCAAGCATCGGTCCACCCACATATCAAACTATCAAAGTAGCGAACGCGAATCATATGAACATGATGAAAACTAGCTTGACAGAAATTCCCATGTGTCCTCGGGAGCGCTTCACCTCATATAAGAGTTTGTCCAGGCTTGTCCCTTGCTACAAAAGGGACTGGGACACTTTTCTGCACCTTTGTTACTATTGTTACTTGCTACTTGCTATGAATCATCTTATCACACAACTATCTGTTACCGATAATTTCAGTGCTTGCAGAGAATACCTTGCTGAAAACCACTTGTCAGTTCCTTCTGCTCCTCGTTGGGTTCGACACTCTTACTTATCGAAAGGACTGCGATAGATCCCCTACACTTGTGGGTCATCAATACACTTTGTCGTACATAAGCCTTATTATATCTTTCCTCAAAACATCCACCATACTTACCTATTAAGACATTTCCGTAGCCTCTCCGAGATACATTGCCATGTAACATCCATCATCTCATGACTTGATCTTCATGTCATACATGCTTTTGCTTGATCATAGAGTCGCATGCTATTTGGGCCTTGCCCTCATTACTGCTACATGACGTGCTAGTATCATTGCATATCCTGCTACACTTGCAGAGGCATACATTTGCATACGTCATGATAGTTTTCACTTGTCTTTATGTTGATTACTTCTTATAAAGTGTGATGATTTTTCTTTCTATTCATGTAAAATATAGAGTGTTGCCCTTAAGTGAGGAAAAGATTCCAAACAGGACAAACAAAGATCCCAAAGAGTACAAATGAGAGATAAAAAGAAAGAGCCAAAGAGGCCACAAAAACAAAAACAAGCAAAAAGAGAAAAATAAAAATAAATAAAAAGAGAGAAGGGGGCAACACTACTATTCCTTTTGAAAGATCCACACTCATACTCCATTACTATATTGGTACTACATAGAGATTATCATTCATGCATAACTATGTGGGGATCCTTACACTATGGAACTTGGTTTGCATATTCCAATGATGAGCCTCCTCAAATGAGCTCTAGGTATTCATGAGCAAACAAGTTGGATGCATGCTCACTAGTTCCATTGGAGAGCTTACCTTAGCTCATATGTGCATCCGTTACATGGCAATCCCTACTACTCACATCATATCTATCACTTGGCTTTCTGTCGCCTATGGTTGTCCTCATTGATGTGAGCCTTTCACACCTTTTTGTCTTCCTTCCCCATCATTATTCTATTTGCCATCCTAAGTGCCAACATATCATGGTTACGGTCATTCATTGCATGAGTGCGCAAAATCGAAAGGGAGAGGATCATTTTGACTTGTGCCTGACAAGTGGTCTGGGGATGAGTCAAAATAAGATTCCAAAGGAGACTAAGTGTGAGGTTTAGTAGATTGAGTTATCAATTAAAAAAATATTTTATCTCTGAACCCATCTCCCACTTCTTGCACGCAAACACCATTTGGAGACATTCGAGTCACGGACAGCGAGAGCTCTTGCACCTTTATGTTCTTACTTTGCTAAATTCAATACTAGATATGGACTCTTGCGTGTTATTGTCTTGACTTGAATTGCATATATCACTTGCTTTACTTTGAAATTCTTATATGTGTGTTATCATGTCACCACATAAATTATTCTGTTATCATTTATCAACTCGAGGACGAGCAGAAATTAAGCTTGCGGATGTTGATACATCCCAAACGTATCTATAATTTATGCTTGTTCCACGATCTTTTGGGTGACATTGTTACATGATTTGCTACACTTTTATATCATTTTACACATATTTGGACTAACCTACTAACTCAGTGCACCCAATGCCAGTTTCTGTAAGGTGATATCTTTTTTGCATGGGCTTTTACCCAATTTTGCCGAAGCCCAAAAAAATCAAGAAAGATATATAAAAAAAATCAGCGAAATAGAAGCTTTGGGATCACTGAAGGAGGGCGAGGGCCTCCCAGGCGGCGTGTTGGTGCGGCCAGGGCCCATGCCACGCCAGGAGCTCGCCCGGGTGGGCCCCACCTCCTCCCGTTCCCTCCTTTGGCCTATACTTAGTGTTCCGTGAGGAAACCCTCGCAGACTTTCTGGAATCGCGAATTTCTCCATCGTTCCACCGCCGCAGCGCTTCCAAGATCGGGAGGGTCACGAGACCTCTTCCTGGCACCCTGTCAGAGGGGGGATTGACCTCCGGGAGCTTCTCCACCGCCATGGACGCTTCCAGGATGTGTCGTGAGTAGTTTCCCTTGGACCATGTGTAATGCCCCAAGTGTAAACCTTCCCTATTTGGTACGTATTTGACGTGGGACCACCTTGACATTGTTATGAGAGTGTCCTTTTGCATGTATGATTTCATGTGCACTTATGTCTTCATTGCATGCATGCATACCATATGTTTCATGCCATGTCTTGCCCTTGTGTTGCTTTGTGTTTTCATGGGATGTGTGTGGATACCTTGTGATCCCATGTGATCATGTGTGTTGATGTGTTGGAAGGGTTAGATGCATAGCATGTGGTGGCTTGATATTGTTTCATTTACCTTTGCTCTCTTTCCATCTCAAGTTCAAAATTCAACCTTTATTTTCCTGTTTTAAAATGTCTTTTGGATAGGAAAGATTGTGGAGATGTTGGGGTGCAAGATTTGGTGATTTGTAGAGTGTCCTAAAGGTGCAAGAAATCACAAAACAGATAATACCATTGCTGTTTTGTAATTATTTAGTTGCCCTAAAAATACCATTTGTATTTTATTTAAATAGCTTGTCTATTTTCATGACCAGGGACATTTTTAGTTTGATTTTTTCGCACAACAGATAGCCCTGTGTCTATTTTTCTTTCTCTGTTTTTTCTTCTATTAGGGAAAACAGTCCAAGGAGCCTTTCTCTATCTGTCGCACTAGATGGGCCTCCTCCTACCCAGTCGGCCCACTTCTCTTTCTCTCGCAGCCCAGCGTCGTTGCCCCTGCAGACGGCGTCCTATTCCCCCTTCCTCCATCAACTTCCTTCAGGCTTGCGGGATTTAGAGAAACGATGTCTGACGGTGTCATGGACGTCGAAGAGCATTCCTCGCCCCTCTCCTCCATAAAGGAGCCCCCCCTTGGCGTCCGTGCAAATAGGGTTTCCCCTCTCGCGCCGCCACCTCCATTCCCTCTCCATCTCTCTCTGTCAACGCACACCAGGTAAGGGAGGAGTCCTTCCGCCATGGCCGTGGGTTGAGGTGCTCCCCGCCGTCGCGTCCGAGCCTCTTCTTCCCCTCCGACGACTCGGCGAGCATGCTGGAACATCCAGGGATCCATCCCCGCGGCTAGGTCGACGAGATCGCCCCTGCTTCCTCTTCTCCACGACGGCGGCTCCCTTCCCCGACGAGCAGACCAGATCGGCGGCTTCCGCTTCTTCCCCTGCTTCCTCTCCGTCCACGGCCGAGGTCTTCTTCTGTTGGGTGAGCAGATCCCTCTCTTTCCCCTTCCCTCTCGTAGATCATCGAGTAGGAGCCGTAGGTCGCCGACGAGCTGCTCCCTGTCCCCGGCGCCGCCGCGCACCGTAGATAGGCCGCCGTGGTTCTTCTCGAGTGGAAGTAGCATAGGGAATGGAACCGTGTATGCGTAGGCGTCCTTCCATCAACGAGCCGGTGCTCGATTTAGCCTGTGTCGCCGGCGGGATAGCTCCCCTGTTCTGGCCGCCGTGGACCAGATGTGGATCCCGAAGGGGGTACTCAAAAGAGCCGATCCCCCTTCTTTGTCAGACTCCTGGCGTAGCGTAGTGGTAGTGGTAGTGGTGCTCTGTTGCCTCTTGAGAGGGCGTGGGTTCGAACCCTCCCCTCGGCAACCTTTTTTTCGTTTTATTCCTTCGGCACAGTAGAGGCAGGGTAAGCAATACCTTGTGAGCACACCCTCTCTGGTCAAACCAGTGGCTGTAGGAGAGTGGTGTGGCGACCTTATGCTGTGTGTGTTAGATCAGCAGGTCTGGTGTTCGACTCCAACACCTCCCCTTTATTTTTTTCCTTTGTTTCCTGTTATTCTTTTCCCTTTGCTGTTTCACCACCTTGCAGCCTTGTTCATTATAGTTATGTAGTTATTTTGCACATATAGGTTTGTGTTTAACCTCCTCTCATAATCGGCATGGGTGTATTGTTTGTTGCTAGCTTGTGGACCCTTGGTGATGCACTTGTGTTTGTGCATATGCACTTAGTAGAGCTTGTAGGTGCATGTGCTTGTATAATCTTGTGCTTGCAAGCACAGTGGAGTGTGTGTATGTGTGTGGATGGTTTCCCCCTCACCACATATTTTGGTGTGTGTGGGCATGCACAAGTGATGCTTGCTATGATTAGCATGTGTTGGTTTTTGTTGTAAGTTTCCATGGTAGATTCATGTGAGGTGTAGTAGTGTGGGTGTGTGTGGGATCACCCCCATGTACTAGAGCATGGGTGCACCATCACATGTCCATATGTGAGTGTGTGCATACCCTCTTGAGTATGTAGGTGAGAATATGATGTGCTTGTTCCTTGAGTTGGAGTTGAGTTATGCCAATGCACATAGGCATGAGGTCTACCCCTCATGTACCCCCTTGATGTTGTGGTCATGTGCAAGAGCTTGTGTAGATTAGATCTAGTGATTTTTGCACATGTGATGTTGCACTATTCACTATGTATGATTCTTGTAGTTTCTTGCTCCCTAGATTGTGCCGCTTACTCCAGGCAAGTGCATAGGTATTTTATATGCTTTTGGGGTAGAATCTCCCAAGGAATCCATTGGTAAACTTAGTTTTTTCATTGGAACATTTTATGGAGATGACATATTTCATATTTCTTCTATGTTTAGAGCTTGGTTCCATGTGATTTGTTGAGCACAAAGGATTGCTTATTGGTTGTGCTAGTAGAGGGTGACCCCCTCTACCTCATGTTGGTTTAATCTCATGATTAGGATTCCATATGTGCAAGTTATGCCCACTCAAAGTAGGCATGTGGCTGTAGATTCCAGATTAGTGAAAATCTGAAGTCTGAGAATCTGTTTATATTTTCTTCTCCTGTTGATGAGGTTGTGCAGGTCAATGTGTTGTGCTCTAGCCTTGGCTTTCAACTAGAAAGTTGGACCTGATATGTTTGTCTAGCTCCCTGTAAAAATTTCATGTCATTTGGAGTCCTGTAGATACTGTTTTGGCTGCTGTCAAAATGCTTCAGAGCATAGACACAAAGTGAGAATCCGGAATTTTCACTAAGTCCCTGAAAACTGATATTTTTGGGCAAGTTTGCAGCCTTGCATCTTTCTGTGTTTAATTCCTTTTTGTGTGATTCTTGCTTGTGCTTGTAGTATTCTTGGATATCTACAGCCACATATATTATTTGTCATATTTGGGTGGCTGTAGGTGCTTTGCATGTAGCTCACAAAGTGCTATGATGGAGTTTATGGCAGATTGTGTAGTTTTGTCATTTTGATGTTTGTGAGTGCTTAGTTGAGGATGTGGTGCTCTTCCTAGCTCCACCCCATCCATGATGGCTTTTTTATGTCTTGGCAACCTGGAAATACGAGAGTTGTGCCATTTGAGTGTGTGGTGATGATTTTTGTTACGTAGGGCTTCATATCTTGTTTCGTTGATTCCCATTGATCCGTAGCTCCAATTGTAATGTTCTTTATATGGTTTTTCATCATTTTCACGAAACGCATATGATCATGTAATTCTCATGCATGTCCAGGTAACTTAGGAAGTAGTTCTGTCCAGGAACATGTTTTTACTCCTTATGCTTGTGCTAGTGATAGAAATAGTGACGCATGCTCATATTCATCTCATGCATCATGTGATTGTTGCATCTTGAGGTGCTGTTGTTAATTGGATGTTATTCTTATGTTGGGTAGCACCGGGATCGGAGAACGAGTACGTGGATTCGGGAGAGTACGTGCAGGACGAACAAGAACCATTCCAAGCTGAGGATATCACAGGCAAGATGATATGACCTTGATTCCATCTCTAGACTTGTTATGCTAGATTACGATTCCTTGTCATATGGTCGCTGCCTACCACTGAAATATTTGCCTCTTGATATGCCATGAAACCAAACACTTACCCCTTCCTAGCAAACTTGAATGGCTAAGTAGGCTCTGCTCAGCTACTAATGTTAGCGTTGCTAGATGCAGGTGCTTTGTCTCATGTGATAACATGAGCTTGATATCATTATCTTAAATTCTGTTATTTACTTAATGCACCTATATATTTGGTAAATAACGGAAGGCCTAGCCTTTTGCCATGTGTTTTGTTCCGTTATTGCCGCCATAGTTACCGGTTACCGGTGTTTGATTCCATATTGATCGCTCCTAACACATTCGGGGTTGTTATGTGGACCCCCTCGATAAATCGCGTAGTGTTTAGACTTGTCCGGCAAGACACAACATTGGTGTTAATCTGCTAATCACTTAATAATAATCTGCATAGGGAATAGCTACCCCGAGGAATTTAATCAACAACCCGGGCCAGTGCTCCTCATGAGTGTTGGTCCACCCACCTAGCAGTCGGCAAGACCACCCCAAGGAAACTTGAGGTTTGGTCCTTGTCCACTTTGCATAAACGGTGTTGTCCTGAGACTGAGATACGCAGCTCTTATCAGGGTCGTCGACACACCGGGAGATCCTGCTAGTCTTGTCTTACCTTAGCGATATATCTTGCGTATAGGAATCCTAGTGAAGCTTTGGTTCTGCCAGAGTTGAGGTTTTCCTCTAAGGAATCCGACGAGATCACGAGATTCGTGATAGAGGATTACTTTGCGGCCTGCGTACGTTTGTGATGGACTAGTTGGAGCACCCCTGCAGGGTTTAATCTTTCGGAAAGCCGTGCCCGCGGTTATGTGGCAACTTGGAATATTTTGTTAACATCCGGTATTAGATAACTTAAACATAAGCTAATAAAATTGCCAACCGTGTGCGTAACCGTGACTGTCCCCTCGAAGATCTATCTTCGATCGGGAACACGGTGGGGTTATGATTGACGCAGGTAGGTGTTCAGGATCACTTAGTGATCAAGTATAATTGACCGCTAGTCTAGGCCACCTTCATAAAATGTTCTACGTAAGTTAGCCACCATATCAAGCTTAGGATGCTGCAACCTTAAACACTCTACCCTATCCAACCTAATAACTTGACTAGTTCTGGCACCGAGGTCATAGATTGCTGAGTCCCCGTGGCTCACAGATTCCTTCACAACTCCAACAGGTTCAGGTACCCTAGAGACAGGTGATCCCGAGGGCACGCAGCTGGCGTGGCAGTACGATGAAGAGACCGACCGCCTGTACGTGAACTATCCAGAAGATTGAGGCGTGGTCGTGATCGTGGGCCAACAGGCAGGGTAGCATATCCATTTCCCTTGTTTTGTAGTCCGTAGCGGAACTACTTTGATTGTATGCGTGATGTACTCTGATATATTTATGAGAAGACAATTGAACCCCTGATAGTCTATCTGTTATTATTATGTATGTGCTATGATACCTTGATTGCGAGACGCTTAGATGCGCTCCTTTCCAATTCGGGGCCTCGATCCCCA
This sequence comes from Hordeum vulgare subsp. vulgare, assembly GCF_904849725.1. Taxonomy (NCBI): domain Eukaryota; kingdom Viridiplantae; phylum Streptophyta; class Magnoliopsida; order Poales; family Poaceae; genus Hordeum; species Hordeum vulgare. The sequence continues at coordinate 267,207,822 of NC_058521.1, read as the reverse complement.
GATCAGAAAGGACCGCATCTTAGTCGTTACAAGTTGGTAATCAGAGCCTTACGACCATAGGAGCCTTTGAGTGATCGTACTTGGCCGAGTCGAGTCTAGTAAAATGTTTTGAGTCTTAGTTATATCGGAGAGTAGGATTCTTTTTTCTCCTCTTCCATGCTCTAGTGAGGTTCCCATCTTAGGAAATCTTTAATTCTACTCCTCTTCTAGCTCAATTTTTTTTAGGATGATGCGGGTATTTGTGAAATCTATATGATTTCGATGTGACGGAGTCCTGTCTTGGTGCCTCCTGTCTGCTTTGATTTCTTCCGGGGAGTTGAGCTCTAGGGGATTCTTGCGCACATCGCCATGATTCAGATTTCTGAGTATCTAAGAACGAAGGATGTTCGTAATTGCTTCAATACTGGTAGTGGAAAGATAACTCCGATGTCCCCAGTACCGGTGCAGATTGTTTGGAAGTACTGTCATACTTAGTATCGTTGTGATCAAGAGGGTCTGTTCTAGATGAAGGTCCGAGATGCTGGTTGTGTGTTGATGGATGTGATACAGGTGATGGGTTAGTATAGGAGTTGTGTGATATTACTCCTTGTATCCATGTACAAATTGCATGACTAGTTATTTCGGGAATTCATAGGTGGGATATCAAGTAGTATCTTATAGGACTATCTTCCTACAGATCCATGATTGAGGTTGGGGAAATCTCGATATATGTTTGTTCCGAGCAGTTCTAGCTCATACTTGTTTGCAGTGGTCTTAATCGGAATTTTGTCGTCCGTCACTTTGAGGAAGCATTCTTACTATTTTGTTCGAATGCAATTGCTTTATTCCTGTTCAGATATTCCTGTCTTTTGATTCAACAATATCTTCAATTTATTCTGTGGGCTAATATGCTATCTGTCTTCAGGATGACTCCACCAACTCGTCAGAACCCAGGGCGTGAGGATATGCCGCCTCCACCTCCTCCTCCGGAGAATCCTCCGCCGTCGCCGCCTCCTCCTGTAGAGGCCTGGAAAGCGGGGATAGTTGCTACTAATGCAAACACTCAGATGCTGCTACAGTTGCCGCAAGAGAGGGGTAACCAGCAGCAAGGCAATTTCCAGCATGGTGGCAATCAGTTTGCCAATCTGAGAGCCAGTTCCTGTCGAATCAACCAAAGACATTCACTTCTTGCGACCAGCCATTTGATGCAGAGGACTCGATCCATGATATGAACAAGCATTTCGAGTGTAGCAATGTGCGTCCTGAGGATTATGTCATGTTTGCAATGTTCCACTTGAAGGGGCAGGCTTCTATATGGTGGCAGCAGCTGAAGGACTCCAGAGGCGCTCGGGTGATTTCATGGGATGAGTTCTGTCATTACTTCAGGTCCCACTACATCCCTTCCAGCTTTGTGGAGGAGATGCGTGAGAAGTTCAGGCGTTTGAAGCAGGGTGGCAATTCCGTGTACAAGTACAACGTTGAGTTCCACGAGCTGGCCCGTTACGCGCTACAGGATATCCCGGATCAGAAGAGCAAGATTTATGAGTTCAAAGGTGGCTTGAAAGAAGATTTGTAGTTAGTTCTTGCTTTGCATGATCCTGAGGAGTTCGACAAGTTCTACAACCTAGCTCTTAGAGCAGAGGCAGCCTTGCTCAGGGTGGAGAATTCTAAGAAGCGCTTCAGAGATTCCAGCTCCTCCTCGACTCAGGTGGTTCAGAAGCAACAAAAGTTATGGGTTTCTCCTCCTCCTCGGCACTCGCAGCAGCTCAGGCACTCTGGTCGTCGTGGTTCTTCCCACCCACCCAACCGTGTCTTCCAGCAGAGATTCCAGCATCAGAAGCAAGGGCCTCCTCAGACTCAGTATCGGCAGCGAGCAGATGTTACTTGTCACAAGTGTGGTCAGAAGGGGCATTATGCCAACAAGTGTACTTCTCAGCTCCGTCTGCCGCCTCCTCCTCCAGGCAAACCTCCAAGCAGCGCTCTTGTCAAGTTCAACCCCAGATCAGCTCGAGTCAACATGGTGAATGCAGCTGAGATAGAAAACTCGTCAGATGTGATCATGGGTAACCTCTTCGTCAATGATATTACTGCTAGAGTGTTATTTGATTCTGGTGCATCGCATTCGTTTATCTCAAGGCCATTCTCATTTAAGCATGGGTTCCCTACTCGTGATTTGCCTAAGCCTCTTTCAATTGTGTGTACTGGCAAGATCATGAATTCTCACATGATGGTTCCAGATGTTTCTTTCAAGATGGACGCTTTTGCTTTTCTGACATCTCCTATTGTCTTGGGCAATTCTAACATCGACTTGATACTTGGTATGGACTGGTTGGCCATGAACAAGGCGTCAATTGATTGTGAAGCCAAAGAAGTGAAGCTTACCCACTCTTCGGAGGACGTGATTATATTTGCGGCGCGCGATGATACAATCCATCTGTTCTCTTTGAATGAAAAGGGTGAGATCAATCCTATTTCGCAAGTCCCAGTGGTCTGCGAATATGAAGATGTGTTTCATGAGGAGCTGCCAGGCATGCCTCCACACAGAGAAGTTGAGTTTGTGATTGAGCTTGAGCCAGGCACAGAGCCCGTGTGCAAACGGCCGTACAAGCTGGGTCCAGAAGAATTGAAGGAACTTAAGAGGCAACTCGATGAGCAGGAACGTTTGGGTTTGATCAGACTGAGCTCGTCTCCCTGGGGCTATGGTGTTTCGTTTGTCAAAAAGAAGGATGGCACAGACCGGTTGTGTGTCGATTACCGTCCATTGAACAAGAAGACAATTTGGAACAAATATCCACTTCCGAACATTACTCAGTTTTTCGAATAGTTGAAAGGTGCTAAGGTCTTCTCCAAGCTTGATCTTAGAATGGGCTATCATCAAATTCGCATTCGCGAGGAAGATATTCCGAAGACTGCCTTCAGGACTAGTTTTGGCTCGTATGAGTACACGGTCATGTATTTTGGTCTGGCAAATGCTCCTCCGACATTCTGTCGATTGATGAACTACATATTCTCTCCGTTCAAGATTGACTTGTCTTGCTCTATCTCGACGACATTCTGGTCTTTTCTGAAACTGAGGAAGGACATGAAGAACATCTCAGATTAGTGCTTGATAAGCTGAGAGAGTACAAGCTGTATGCCAAGTTTTCCAAGTGCGAGTTCTGGCTGAAAGAAGTGGTGTATCTTGGGCACATTATCTCTGCTGAGGGCATTAAAGTTGATCCGTCCAAAGTTCAGGCCATTGTTGAATGGGAGCCTCCGCAGAATGTGAAGCAGCTTCGAAGCTTTCTCGGGCTTGCTAGCTATTGTAGAAGGTTCGTTGAGAACTTCTAAAAGATCGCCAAGCCGCTCTCAAGTCTTCTTCAGAAGGGTGTTAAGTATGCTTGGTCTCCGGAGTGTCAACTGGCCTTCGATACACTCAAAGAGAAGCTTACATCCACTCCAGTCTTGGTCCCTCCGGATGATTCCAAGCCGTATCAGGTCTTTTGCGACGCTTCTCTCCAGGGTCTTGGTGCAGTCCTGATGCAAGATAAGAAGGTGGTTGCTTATACCTCCAGGCAGTTGAAGCCAGCGGAGAATAACTATCCTGTGCATGATCTTGAGCTAGCAGCTGTGGTACACGCTCTGATGACCTGGAGACACCTCTTGTTGGAACATAAGGTTGAAGTTTTCACCGATCACAAGAGTCTCAAGTACATCTGCACTCAGCCTAACTTGAATCTTCGGCAAACACGTTGGGTGGAGATGCTCCAGGATTTTAATCTGAGTGTTGAGTACACGCCAGGCAAAGCTAATGTCGTGGCGGATGCTTTGAGCAGGAAGGCACATTGCAACAGTCTGATTCTGCAACCTCTACAGCCTGGTCTTTGTGAGTCTTTCAGGAAGCTCAACCTTCAGCTAGTACCTTAGGGATTTCTTGCAAACCTTCAGATCTCTCCTACCTTGGAAGATCAGCTCCGAGCAGCACAACTTCTTGAAGCTATGGTGAGGAAGGTCAAGATTGGCGTGGGAAAGAGTCTTCCCAAGTATAAGTGCTTCACAGTTGATGCCAGAGACACGTTGTTCTTCGAGGATCGCCTTGTCGTCCCGAAAGGTGATCTCAGGAAGGTAATCATGGAGGAAGCTCATAACTCTCTGCTCTCTATTCATTCTGGAAGCTCCAAAATGTACCACGACTTGAAGCAGACCTTCTGGTGGACTCGTATGAAGCGTGAGATTGCTTAGTTTGTAAATGAATGTGATGTATGTCGAAGGGTGAAAGCAGAACATCAACGTCCAGCAGGTCTTTTGCATCCATTGCCCATTCCCCGAGTGGAAGTTCGATCACATTGAGATGGATTTCGTCACCGGGTTTCCGAAGTCCAAGAAGGGTAATGATACCATCTTCGTCGTCATCGACATGTTGAGTAAAGTGGCTCATTTTCTTCCAGTAAAGGAGTCCAGTTCAGCAGCTCAGCTGGCAGAGTTGTACACCTCCAGGATTGTCTCTTTGCATGGCGTGCCTATGATGATCTCTTCGGATCATGGAAGTATCTTCACTTCCAAGTTCTGGGACTTGTTCCAGTCTGCTATGGGCACGAAGATCCGCTTTAGCACAGCGTTCCATCCTCACACTAGTGGTCAAGTGGAGCGAGTGAATCAAGTTCTCGAGGATATGCTGAGAGCCTGTGTTATCTCTTTTGGCATGAAGTGGGAAGATTGTCTTCCTTTTGCAGAGTTCTCGTATAACAACAGTTATCAAGCTAGTTCTGGCAAGGCTCCATTTGAAATTCTCTATGGCAGGAAGTGTCGTACCCCGCTCAACTGGTCCGAGACCGGCGAGCGTCAGATCCTTGGGAATGATTTGATAGAAGAAGCCGAGGAGATGTGTCGGATCATTTGCGACAACCTCAGAGCAGCTCAGTCCCGTCAGAAGAGCTATTACGATAGCAAGCACCATGACATGTCTTATGAGCTTGATGACTTCGTCTATCTCAAGGTGTCACCTATGAAGGGTATGCAGCGCTTTGGCATCAAAGGCAAGCTTGCGCCTCATTTCGTTGGTCCATTCAGATTGGTCGGCAAGATAGGCGACCTTGCGTACCAGCTTGAGCTCCCGTCAAACTTTGCAAATGTCCATGATGTGTTCCATGTTTCTTAGCTTCGGAGGTGATTCAAGACCCCCGAGTGCACTGTGCATCTTCAAGACATCGACCTTCAGCCTGACCATTCTTATTGTGAGCATCCAGTTACGGTTCTCGAGGCGACTGAGCGTAAGACCCGCAACAAGACCGTCAAATTTCTCAAAGTGCAGTGGTCACACCATTCCGATAAAGAGGCTACGCGGGAACGCGAGGACCACCTCCGTTCTGAATTTCCGGAATTCTTTCAGGCGTAGATCTCGGGGCGAGATCTTTTTTGTAGTGTGGGAGAGTTTGTAATGCCCCAAGTGTAAACCTTCCCTATTTGGTACCTATTTGATGTGGGACCACCTTGACATTGTTATGAGAGTGTCCTTTTGCATGTATGATTTCATGTGCCCTTATGTTTTCATTGCATGCATGCATACCATATGTTTCATGCCATGTCTTGCCCTTGTGTTGCTTTGTGTTTTCATGGGATGTGTGTGGATACCTTGTGATCCCATGTGATCTTGTGTGTTGATGTGTTGGAAGGGTTAGATGCATAGCATGTTGTGGCTTGATATTGTTTCATTTCCCTTTGCTCTATTTCCATCTCAAGTTCAAAATTCCACCTTTTGGATAGGAAAGATTGTGGAGATGTTGGGGTGCAAGATTTGGTGATTTGTAGAGTGTCCTAAAGGTGCAAGAAATCACAAAACAGATAATACCATTGCTGTTTTGTAATTATTTAGTTGCCCCAAAAATACCATTTGTTTTTATTTAAATAGGTTGTCTATTTTCATGACTAGGAACAATTTAGTTTGATTTTTCGCACAACAGATAGCCGTGTGTCTATTTTTCTTTCTCTGGTTTTTCTTCTATTAGGGAAAACAGTCCAGGGAGCCTTTCTCTATCTGTCGCACTAGATGGGCCTCCTCCCACCCAGTCGGCCCACTTCTCTTTCTCTCGGAGCCCAGCGTCGTTGCCCGTGTAGACGGCGTCCTCTTTCCCCATCCTCCGTCAGCTTCCTTCAGGCTTGCGGGATTCAGAGCAACGGCGTCTGACAGCATCACGGACGTCGAGGAGCGCACCTCGCCCCTCTCCTCCATAAAGGAACCCCCCTTGGCGTCCGTGCAGATAGGGTTTCCCCTCTCGCGCCGCCACCTCCATTCCCTCTCCATCTCTCTCTCTGTCGACGCGCAACAGGTAAGGGAAGAGTCCTTCCGCCATGGCCGTGGGTTGAGGTGCTCCCCGCTGTCGCATCCGAGCCTCTTCTTCCCCTCCGATGACTCGGCGAGCATGCGGGAACATCCAGGGATCCATCCCCGCGGCTAGGTCGACGAGATCGCCCCTGCTTCCTTTTCTCCACGACGGCGGCTCCCTTCCCCGACGAGCAGACCAGATCGGGGGCTTCCGATTATTCCCCTGCTTCCTCTCCGTCCACGGCCGAGGTCTTCTTCTATTAGGTGAGCAGATCCCTCTCTTTCCCCTTCCCTGTCGTAGATCATCGAGTAGGAGCCGTAGGTCGCCGACGAGCTGCTCCCTGTCGCCATCGCCGCCGGACATTGTAGCTAGGCCGCTGTGGTTCTTCTCGAGCGGAAGTAGCATAGGGAATGGAACCGTTGATGCGTAGGCGTACTTCCATCAACGACCCGGTGCTCGATTTAGCCTGTGTCGCCGGTGGGATAGCTCCCCTGTTCCGGCTGCCGTGGACCAGATGTGGATCCCGAAGGGGGTGCTCAAAAGAGCCGATCCCCCTTCTTTGTCAGACTCCTGGCCGTAACGTAGTGGTAGTGGTGCTGTGTTGCCTGTTGAGAGGTCGTGGGTTCGAACCCTCCCCTTGGCAACCTTTTTTCGTTTTATTCCTTCGGCACAGTAGAGGCAGGGTAAGCAATACCTTGTGAGCACACCCTCTCTGGTCAAACCAGTGGCCGTAGAAGAGTGGTGTGGCTACCTTATGCTGTGTGTGTTAGATCAACAGGTCTGGGGTTCGACCCCATTACCTCCCCTTTTATTTTTTCCTTTGTTTCCTGTTATTCTTTTCCCTTTGCTGTTTCACCACCTTGCAGCCTTGTTCATTATAGTTTTGTAGTTATTTTGCACATATAGGTTTGTGTTTAACCTCCTCTCATAATCTGCATGGGTGTATTGTTTGTTGCTAGCTTGTGGACCCTTGGTGATGCACTTGTGTGTGTGCATATGCACTTAGTAGAGCTTGTAGGTGCATGTGCTTGTATAATCTTCTCCTTGCAAGCATAGTGGAGTGTGTGTATGTGTGTGGATGGTTTCCCCCTCACCACATATTTGGTGTGTGTGGGCATGCACAAGTGATGCTTGCTATGATTATCATGTGTTGGTTTTTGTTGTATGTTTCCATGGTAGATTCATGTGAGGTGTAGTAGTGTGGGTGTGTGTGGGATCACCCCCATGTACTAGAGCATGGGTGCACCATCACATGTCCATATGTGAGTGTGTGCATACCCTCTCGAGTATGTAGGTGAGAATATGATGTGCTTGTTGCTTGAGTTGGAGTTGAGTTACGCCAATGCACATAGGCATGAGGTCTACCCCTCATGTACCCCCTTGATGTTGTGGTCATGTGCAAGAGCTTGTGTAGATTAGCTCTAGTAATTTTTGCACATGTGATGTTGCACTATTCACTATGTATGATTCTTGTAGTTTCTTCCTCCCTAGATTGTGGCCACTTGCTCCAAGCAAATGCATAGGTATTTTACATGCTTTTGGGGTAGAATCTCCCAAGGAATCCATTGGTGAACTTAGTTTTTCCATTGGAACATTTTCTGGAGATGACATATTTCATATTTCTTCTATGTTTCGAGCTTGGTTCCATGTGTTTTGTTGAGCACAAAGGATTGCTTATTGGTTGTGCTAGTAGAGGGTGACCCCCTCTACCTCATGTTGGTTTCATCTCATGATTAGGATGCCATATGTGCAAGTTATGCCCACTCAAAGTAGGCATGTGGCTGTAGATTCCAGATTAGTGAAAATCTGAAGTTTGAGAATCTGTTTATATTTTCTTCTCCTGTTGATGAGGTTGTGAAGGTCAATGTGTTGTGCTCTAGCCTTAGCTTTCAACTAGAAAGTTGGACCTGATATGTTTGTCTAGCTCCCTGTAACATTTCATGTCATTTGGAGTCCTGTAGATACTGTTTTGGCTGCTGTCAAAATGCTTCAGAGCATAGACAGAAAGTGAGAATCTGGAATTTTCACTAAGTCTCTGAAAACTGATATTTTTGGGCAAGTTTGCAGCCTTGCATCTTTCTGTGTTTAATTCCTTTTTGTGTGATTCTTGCTTGTGCTTGTAGTATTCTTGGATAGCTACAGCCACATATATTATTTGTCATATTTGGGTGGCTGTAGGTGCTTTGCATGTAGCTCACAAAGTGCTATGATGCAGTTTATGGTAGATTGTGTAGTTTTGCCATTTTGATGTTTGTGAGTGCTTAGTTGAGGATGTGGTGTTCTTCCTTGCTCCACCCCATCCATGATGGTTTGTTTTATGTCTTGGCAACCTGGAAATACCAGAGTTGTGCCATTTGAGTGTGTGGTGATGATTTTTGTTACGTAGGGCTTCATATCTTGTTTCGTTGATTCCCGTTGATCCGTAGCTCCGATTGTAATGTTCTTTATATGGTTTTGCATCGTTTTCAAGAGACTCATCTGATCATGTAATTCTCATGCATGCCCAGGTAGCTTAGGATGTAGTTCTGTCCAGGAACATGTTTTTACTCCTTATGCTTGTGCTAGTGATAGAAATAGTGACGCATGCTCATATTCATCTCATGCATCATGTGATTGTTGCATCTTGAGGTGCTGTTGTTAATTGGATGTTATTCTTATGTTGGGTAGCACCGGGATCGGAGAACGAGTACGTGGATTCGGGAGAGTATGTGCAGGACGAATAAGAACCATTCCAAGCTGAGGATATCACAGGCAAGATGATATGACCTTGATTCCATCTCTAGACTTGTTATGCTAGATTACGATTCCTTGTCATATGCTCGCTGCCTACCACTGAAATATTTGCCTTTTGACATGCCATGAAACCAAACACTTACCCCTTCCTAGCAAACTTGAATGGCTAAGTAGGCTCTGCTCAGCTACTAATGTTAGCGTTGCTAGATGCAGGTGCTTTGTCTCATGTGATAACATGAGCTTGATATCATTATCTTAAATTTTGTTATTTACTTAATGCACCTATATATTTGGTAAATAACGGAAGGCCTAGCCTTTTGCCGTGTGTTTTGTTCCGTTATTGCCACCATAGTTACCGGTTACCGGTGTTTGATTCCATATTGATCGCTCCTAACACATTCGGGTTGTTATGTGGACCCCCTCGATAAATCGCGTAGTGTTAAGGCTTGACTGGCAGGACCCAACATTGGTTTTAATCTGCTAATCATTTAATAATAATCTGCATAGGGAATAGCTACCCCGAGGAATTTAATCAACAACCCGGGCCAGTGCTCCTCATGAGTGTTGGTCCACCCACCTAGCAGTCGGCAAGACCACCCCAAGGAAACTTGAGGTTTGGTCCTTGTCCACTTTGCATAGACGGTGTTGTCCTGAGACTGAGATACGCGGCTCTTATCAGGGTCGTCGACACACCGGGAGGTCCTGCTAGTCTTGTTTACCTTAGCGATATATCTTGCGTATAGGAATCCTAGTGAAGCTTTGGTTCTCCCCAGAGTTGAGGTTTTCCTCTAAGGAATACGACGAGATCACGAGATTCGTGATAGAGGATTACTTTGCGGCCTGTGTACGTTTGTGATGGACTAGTTGGAGCACCCCTTCAGGTTTTAATCTTTCGGAAAGCCGTGCCCGCGGTTATGTGGCAACTTGGAATATTTTGTGAACATCCGGTATTAGATAACTTAAATATAAGCTAATAAAATTGCCAACCGTGTGCGTAACCGTGACTGTCCCCTCGAAGATCTATCTTCGATCAGGAAAACGGTGGGGTTATGATTGAGGCAAGTAGGTGTTCAGGATCACTTAGTGATCAAGTATAAACGACCGCTAGTCTAGGCCACCTTCATAAAATGTTCTACGTAAGTTAGCCACCATATCAAGCTTAGGATGCTGCAACCTTAAACACTCTACCCTATCCAACCTAATAACTTGACTAGTTCTGGCACCGAGGTCATAGATTGCTGAGTCCTCGTGGCTCACAGATTCCTTCACAACACCAACAGGTTCAGGTACCCCAGAGACAGGTGATCCCGAGGGCACGCAGCTGGTGTGGCAGTACGATGAGGAGACCGACCGCCTGTACGTGAACTATCCAGAAGATTGAGGCGTGGTCGTGATCGTGGGCCAGCAGGCAGGGTAGCATAGCCATTTCCCTTGTTTTGTAGTCCGTAGCGGAACTACTTTGATTGTATGCGTGAAGTACTCTGATATATTTATGAGAAGACAATTGAACCCCTGATTGTCTATCTGTTATTATTATGTATGTGATGTGATACCTTGATTGCGATACACTTAGATGCGCTCCTTTCCAATTCGGGGCCTCGATCCCCAGATCGAAAAGGACCGCATCTTAGTCGTTACACCATGAGTCCATGACCAGTTGCTATGTGATGTCTTCTCTCCAATCTCGTGCTTCAATGGTTAGTCCTTGTGAGCTGCCCTACATGATCAAGGCATCTATGTAATTCTCTTGCTATTGCGATGCTCAGTGTTTTTGGGATCCGATGGATTATGAGATTATGTTCAGATTGTTACGAGTTATATATTTGATTATCCTTTTATATTATGTTCCTTAGTGATTATTGCATGTTCTCCGTTGCTTTTTATTGCTTTGGCCAAGTAGTAGATCGTAACTCCAAGAGCGAGCGTTATGCATGATTGTGGGTTCGGGCGCCTCGATGTCTAGCTTGAGTGACAGAAACATGAGACTAGGGGATGTGCTTGTTGCCACCAGGGAGAAAACAACGGTGCTTGTGACCACGGTTGCAAGGATTGTTTACCTTACGCATAGTTCGTTAATGCAGTTGTCCGTTGCTTTGAGTTTACACTTTGGGTGGGGCTCGCAACTTAATACCAGAGAGATGTTCTGGATAGATATCTCAAGGTGGATGATTAGTAAGTAGATGCTGATGAATAAACGGTCTACTTGTGTTGGCGTATTGCCCATTACTATTGAATCTCATACTATCAAGAAGCATAATTAGTATTGTGGTGCGATGATAATTCTGTCAATTGCCCAATTGTGATTTGTTTACCCTAGCATAGTTGTTTATCGTCTTTTGGGAGAGAGACATGACTAGTGAACATCATGTGAATCCGGTCCATACCACCATCATTGTTCACACCTCCACCATTTACCGCTTTATTTACTTTTCCGTTGCAATCACTATTACCTTCCCGCTTGTGTTTTGATCTTTTGCAAACTACAAGGCCGGAGAGATTGACAACCTCTCTATACTCATTGGGAGCAAAGTTGTTTGTTGTGTGTGCAGGTCCACGTCTTCCGCTAGCACCAGGGTGGAAGACACCTACTTGGTTAGCCTAGGAGTCCTCCTGGTTCAATAAACCTTACAGTCTCCGTGTAAGGGCAATTTTCCGCTGACTACATCTCCACCTTCCACTTGGGGTCCAACGAGGGGCGAGAAGTATATACATCAACTCGTCATCAGCGGGCTAACTAGGAGATCTTGCATGGGATTAAACCCCGACTCATGGTTCCTCTACAGCGAACTCCGGGTTATTGGGTTGAAGAACTTCCTTCTATACTATGGAGTATCAGAACAACACCTAATAGTTCAAGTGGTTACACCCCTTTCTTTCTTGTCTATGGGGTAGAAGCGATTCTCCCAAGCGATATGAGGCACGATTCTCCCAGAGTCGCTGCATATGTTGAAGCTGATAATGCGCAAGCACGTCAGGATTCTTTGGATGCTCTCGAGGAGGAGCGTGATTTGGCCGCATCACGATCGTCGATTTACCAACAACACCTATGTCGTTACCATAGTCGATGTGTTAAAATCCGGGTCTTTCAGGAGGGCGAGTTGGTGCTTTGATTGATTCAAGATCATACGGGTATGCACAAGCTGTCACCCCATTGGGAAGGGCCTTTCATCGTCAGCAGGAACCTCCGCAACGGCTCGTATTACCTGATTGATTTACGCCCTGACAAGCCAACCACGGAGGAAGAAACAACTCTCCTCTGGAACATTGCTCACCTGCGACCCTATTATACTTAAGAGTCATTGGCTCCTTATCTATGTACATACTTAGATCATTGTGTACTCTTTACATTACATCAATAAAGTCGACGCCCATGAAATTCGGGGTCTTTGCCGTTTTAGCCCATATCTCTATCACTACTTGCATTTTCCTTTTCGGAATTGGTCCGTGTATGCGAAGTTGTGGGATTAACCACATTCAACTGGTGAGTAGACAATTTGATAATATCAAAGAAATCTTTAAGCATGTTATTGAACTCGATAGCCACTGAGGATCTAAACATGGACATGACCTCATTTAGGTCCTCTCGTGAGACCGAGTTTGCAACAGATGCCTCAGGCAACTCCACCAGTCTAACCTCATCCTCAGCCATACTCTTTGGATGGTGAAACCCTTAATAAAGAGATGAGGCTCTGATACCAATTGAAAGGATCAGTATGGTTGACTAGAGGGGTGGGGATTAGGTAACTAACAAATTTTAAACTTTTCTTTTAACAAGTTATGTTTAGCAACAAATAGGTTGTGTAGATATGAAACTAAGTGAGCAACCTATATTATGCTAACAACAACAATAGTAATCAATAAGTAAATACAAGTAAAGGTGAGAAATGACCACAAGTGGAACCGATGAAGACGAGGATGTGTTTCCGAAGTTCCTTCTCTTTGAGGGGAGTACATCTCCGTTGGAGTGGCGTGGAGGCACAATGCTACCCAAGATGCCACTAAGGCCACCGTATTCTCCTCACGCCCTCACATGATGTGACGTGCCGTGATTCCACTAAGTGGCGATCGAACCTTTACAAACAAGGTTGGGGAATTCTCCACAACTTAATTGGAGGCTCCCAACAAGACCACGAAGCTCCACCACAATGGAATATTGCTTCGAGGTGACCTCTTCCATCTAGGGTGCTCAAACACCCAAGAGTAACAAGAACCGCAAGGATTAGCGGGAGGAATCAAATATCTCTTGGTGGAAGTGTAGATTGAGGCCTTCTCCTCCAAACCCTAGAAAATCAACAAGAATCGTTGGCTAGGGAAAGAGATCGGGCAAGAGTGAGCCTGGGGGCAACAATGGAGCTTTGGCTGGAAAAAGGAGAGTCTCCATGGGGAAGAAGACCCACTTATATAGTGGAGGAGAAATGTGACCATTTTCTGCCCATAAGTTGTGCAGGGGCGGTAGTACCGCTCGGGGGAGCGGTACTTCCGCTTACATGGAAGTAGAGGTCGGGCAGCCAAAACACAAGCGACACGGGGGAGCGGAAGTTATGCTGGAGCGGTACTACCACTCCAACCATTGGTACTATCGCTACTCACACACAAGGAAGAAATAGGGGAGGCAGATGAGAAGTACCACTCAGGGCGGTACTTCCGCTTCAAACTTCCAGTAAAAAATAATTGCTAAACATAATCGATAAAATGGGAAACGTAAGCGCAAGTGAGGCCGGAAGTAGGGAGCGGCAGTACTGCCTAAGGGGTAGTACCGCTCAACTCCAGCGGTACTTCCGCCCAAGCGGTAGTACTGCTCAACTCCCAACGGTACTTCCACTTACCAAGGATCAAGAGGACAACTCCAAAGTGTTGAGGAGGAAAGGTGGTTACGAATGTGTACGTGAGAGATTCTCCTAGCCTTTCCAAACGCAGACCCCTCTTGATAGTACGGATTATCCTATTAGTCAAGTCCACCAACTCTAAACTATATGAAGTACTCTGTCTTCTTGTTTAACATGTGAGGGGAAGAATAACCATCTAGTGCGACCCGATACCCTCTAAAATCTCAAAGCACACGATTAGTCCGCAAAGGTGTTGTCATCAACCAACAAAACTACTTAGAGAAGATTATGCTCTTACGACTTGTACATTGTTGATTTATCTATAGGTCCAGAGCTGGCCACATGTTTACTTGCAGAAGTGTGAGAGGGCTGGCTATGGCATCGATGAGTTGGTCATGCAGGCATGAGGAATCTACACACACTAGCGAAGAAGAAGCATGTCATTGGCATCGAAAGTGTCAAATTCCTCAAGGATCATATCTGTGGGGCTTGTGAGTCTATAAAGATGACCAAATCCAAGCACCCCTCGAATACTATCATGACCACCACTAGTTCTTTTGAATTTCTTTACATGGACCTCTTTGGACCTACTCATTATGCTACCCTAACCGATGTAGCATCACTATATGGCTTTGTCATCGTTGATGACTATTCTCATTATACTTGGGTGCATATTATTCTTTACAAAACTGGAGTGCAGGAAGTCTTCAAATGATTTTCCTCAAGGGCCTCGACGAACTTCAGCGTCAAGATCAAGCACATGAGGGGTGACAATGGGATAGAGTTCAAGAATACTTCTCTTGATGATTATGTTGATGAACTTGATATTACTCATGAGTTGTCTGCTCCTTATACTAATCAACAAAATGGCATCGTGGAGTGCAAGAAGAGGACTCTAGTTGAGATAGCATGTACTATGCTTGAATAATATCAGACTCCACGTCGCTTCTGGCCTGAGGCAATCAACACTATGTGACACATCATCAGAAGGGTATATCTTCACAACTTCCTCAAGAAGACTTCATACGAACTCCTCACTAACAAGAAACCCAATGTAAGATATTTCAAAGTCTTCGATGCAAGATTCTGGATTAGAGATCCTCACCACAATACAAAATTTGCGCCAGAAGCACATGAGGGTTTTATGCTTGGTTAAGGAAAGGAGTCGCACACCTAGAGAGTCTTCAACAACTACCACAACAAGGTTGTTGAAACCGTAGATGTGCAGTTCAATGAAACTAATTGCTCGCAAAGAGAGCACATGGTTCCTATTCTAGATGAAATGCCTCCCGAGGAAGCTATTAAGCTCAAGGCTACCGAAGGTATCATTCCTACTGAAGAACAACCGCCTGCTGAAGAAGTCATCCCAAACAACAAAGAAATTCAGGCTGGTGCACTTGAGGAAATTGCTCCAGATCATATTCCTGAACACGATCAAAGTCTTCAACCCGCGCATCCAAGAATTGCCAATGAAGTTCAAATTGACAAAATCCTCGATGACATCAATGCACTAGGTCCCCTCACTCACTCAAAAGCTTCACATTTAATTAACTATTGTGGGCATTGTTCCTTCATGTCTATCACAGAACCCTCAAAAGTTGAGGAAGCCTTCCTGGAACCTGAGTGGATTCAAGCAATGCAAGAAGAACTTCATAAATTCAAGCCCAGCAATGTGTGGGAACCTGTCAAGAAGCCTGACCCTCGCAAGCACAATGTCATCAGTATCAAGTGGATCTACCGAAACAATCAAGATGAAGATGGTCAGGTAGTGAGGAACAAGGCACGACTTGTAGCCCAAGGCTACACATAGGTTGAAGGAGTTGACTTTTGTGAAACTTCTGCACGTGTTGATATACTTGAAGCTATTCATATATTGCTTGCCTATGCTAACCATCACAATATAACATTGTATCAAATGTATGTGAAAAGTGCATTCCTCAATGGTAAGCTTGAGGAATAAGTATATGTTGCTCAACCCCGAGGTTTTGAAGACCCAAAGCATCCCGACAAAGTCTTTAGACTCAACAAGGCTCTCTATGGCCTCAAGCAAGCCCCTTGGGCATGGTATGACACTTTGAAGGAATTCCTAGTGAAGAAAGGCTTCAAACCCGTATCACTCGACCCAATTCTTTTCATAAAATCCTATGATAATGAACTATTTGTGTGCCAAATATATGTGGACGATATCATCTTTGGTTGTACTGGCAAACGTTACAGTGACAAATTTGCCTACGTGATAGGTGAAGAATACCAAATGTCCATGATGGGGGAGCTGAAATTCTTCCCAGGGCTTCAAATTCGTCAACAACACAACGACATCTTCATTTCTGAAGAGAAATACCTCAAGGATGTCCTGAAGAAATTCAGCATGCATGAATGCAAAGGCGTCAAAATTCCCATGCCTACCACTGACCACCTGTGCAGTGACGAGAATGGTAAAGATTTCGGTCAACAGGTATATCGCTCTATGATTGGCTCTTTATTGTACTTATCTGCATCTAGGCTAGATATTATGCTTAATGTTTACATGTGTGCCCATTTTGAAGCAACACCAAAGGAATCACACCATAAGGCTGTGAAGCATATTCTTTGATATGTAGATCACACACCAAAGCTTGGATTATGGCACCCTCAGGGCTCAAATCTTCATATCGTTGGATATTGTGACTTTGAGTATGCTCGTGACTGTGTGGAACGCAAGTCAACATCAGGCACGTGCCATTTCCTTGGAGGATCCTTAGTTTGTTGGTCCTCATAGAAGCATAATTGCGTGTCACTTTGCACTGCTGAAGCTGAGTACATTGCTACTGGTTCGTGCTGTGCTCAACTGTCGTGGATGAATCAAACCCTCAAGCACTATGGAATCTACGTGAAGAATATGCCACTCTACTGCGACAATAAGAGTGCAATCAAGATTTCCTACAACCCAGTATAACTCTCGAAGACTAAGCACATCCACATTTGTCATCAGTTTCTTTGTGATCATGTACTCAAGGGCAACATCGTCATCGACCACGTGACTACTGAAGGATAACTAGCAGATATCTTCACTAAGCCGTTGGATGTTGAAAGTGCGTTATATCGACTAGAGGGGGTGAATAGGAGATTTTTAGAATTTCATCACTGAGGAAATTCCTTTTGAGGAAATTCCTCACTGATGACTAACTTACAGCGGAAACAGTAAAGGATCAGACGTGCAAACGTTCACAACAATAGTATTTCAGAGTGAAGAATGTGAAAACAGTTTGCACGGTAAGCAGGCACGCAGAATATAGATGATGATTAACTATCGTGAAGAATTTGGGGTTGAGAAAATTCAGAGAAAGTCTTCAGCAAATTCTTCAAACAGTCACAGTGAAAGTCATCAACACACAATACAAGGAAAGTAAAGAGTTGAGGAATTAGAACCCGTTTCTCAGTGAAGACAGTTGTTGATGACCCAGTTCCAACTGCTGTGACAGTTGTACATCTGGTTTGGAGCGGCTTGGTATTGAAACCAAAGGACACCCAGTCCCGGGACACACAGTCCCTACCATATTCTCCTTGAGCTAAGGACACACAGTCCTCGCCCAACACTCGTGGTAAGTCTTCAAGGCAGACTTCCAAACCCTCACAAACTTGGTCACCCGGCGATCCACAATTGACTGCTGGATTGATATAGACCATGACGCCTAACCGTCTGGAGGATGCATAGTCCTCAAAGGTAAAAGGCTTCAGTCCCACATAGGAACAACTTCTTCAGTGATGCTCAATCACTAGGTTTGGTTTGTGGTTTGGTGTATGGGGTATTTCCTCACTGATGAATTACTCTCGAAGGCTCTGAGGAATTTGGGTTGCTCTGATGACAAGTATCAGTTTCTAACGGAGCAGCCAACTAGCTAGTGGTTGTGGGGGTGGCTATTTATAGCCTGGGAGCATCCCGACATGATTTGACACTAATGCCCTTAAATAATATGACCGTTGGAATGGATAAGACCAATGACTTGGCGTGCTTATCGAAACAGTCGGAACCCTCAACTGTGAGAGTCCTCATGTCACTCGTATTCCTCACTTGAGGCTTTTGGTAGGATTAGGCTTGGGTTGAGCATCATGAGGAAATTCATTCCATAGTGTAACTTCGACCCCCTTTAACAGTACGGTGTTCCTATTACTCAAATGCGAAGAAATTAAAACAGAAAGTGTAAATCTTCACGCTTCAAATTCTTCAGAATGAATTTCTTCAGGAACCACCGGACTTCTCAATATCAGTATCTTCATGAGGAATATCAATTTCATCGCAGATTCCTCGCGATTCATTTCTTCAGCTTCAGACCAATTTCTTCAACTGAAGACATATATTTTAAGGGGTCGATATTCTTCAAATATCTCAAACTCCTCAATGACTTATAGATCCTGTGTACACTCATAGACACATTAGATACTTAACCTATAAGTCTTCAAACCACCAAAATCACTAAGGGGCACTAGATGCACTTACAATCTCCCCCTTTTTGGTGGTTGATGACAATTAGGTTAAGTCTTCAACAGGGAGTAAAAATATGAAGTGTAAGTACTCATTTGAGGAATTTGAAAACAAGATTCAGAGAGACTCCCCCTGAAGATGTGCATATCTTGAGGATTTTGCTTTTCACATCAAATGCACATTGATGATTTATATCATGGAGATCTCCCCCTGAGTCTTGTAAATCATGCATACATATAACATATCATCTGAAGAAAATGAAGATGCATGATGGCAAATGGTATATGACGAATTCCAACATGCGTGCATTTAAAACTTGAGGAATAAGCATGCGAAGAAAAACGTTCAAAAGTGTCAGAGTACCATCGGGCTTAAGTTACAACTCATTACATAAAAACTTCAGAAGAGCCAAGAGTTTGTAACTTAAATATAGTTTATAAGCCCCATAAATATCCCGCTTGAAGACTAACTCTCGAGTTTCTCCCCCTTTGTCATCAAGTGACAAAAAGGGACAAACTGAGGACTAACGCCCGTGAAGACTTCATTTCTTGGTGGTCGAGGAAGAGCCATGATGCTTCTTGGGAGTAGTCTTCTTCCTGGGGCTGGTTGCAGTGTCGAGCTGTTCTTCATCAGATTTAGCAGTGCGGAATGAAGAAAAGGATCCGTCTTCAAGGTCTGGCACTGGAATGGGCCTGAACTTCTTCTTGGGAGGCCACGACCAGTCAAAGTCTCGCTCAAAGTCCATTTCTTCAAGCTCAGTCTGAGTCTTCAGATGTGCAAGTGTAGCCCAGGTGCGATTGAAAACCTCATGTAGATAGTGATGGTTAATCTTCACAGAGTTCTGTGTTTCAGTGAGGGTTTTCACAATGGCACCAAACTGGCGTTTGACCCATTTGTGGTTGCGATCCACCTTATGGTGAAGACTGAGGAGGAGCTCTCTGGTATTCAGCACGCGAGGAGGAGCGGGGCTTGCTGGACGAGTCTCAGTATCGTCCCATGAAGAATATGCTTCTGGCTCTTTGAACTGGCCATCAAGGGGCCTGCTGCCTTCTTCTATCACAGATTTTCCTTTTCCTTCAATGGGCTCGAAAGTCTTCTTGTTGACCCGGATAGGAGGCATAGAACCCATGTGGTTTTGGAAATCAGCGTGAAAGTTGATGCCTGTCCTTGTCCTGATGAATCTCATGATCCACGTGGCATATATCTTCTGATCAAAGGGGCACATGGCATTGTCGGCCAAAGTCCTCAAGAAGAAATCATGGATATTGATAGGAATACCATGAGTGATGTTGAAGAGGATATTCTTCATGAGGCCTACAACATCTTCTTCATCATCATGGCCTTTGATTGGTGCTAGCACACTGCAGAGGATTCTGTAAACAGACCGGGGTGTGTACTTGAGCTCGTGGACGAGGAAGGTTGTTCTTGAGGATTTGCCTGCAGCCAAAGGCTTCATGAGGACTTCCATCATCCATTTGGCAGCTCACGCTCACCATAAAGTTTCACTGCCCCATCTGAGGGAATTGGTACGGGCAGTTCTTTGAGGAGTTCAGAAGCAGGAGCCTTGTAGTGAGTGTTTTGGGTCATCCAATCAAACACCCAAGTGTTGATGTCTTCAGGGTTGCCAGATATATGAAGAGTGGCATAGAACTGAAGAATAAGCTCATTGTTCCAGTCTTATATATCCGAGCACATTGGGAGCAAACCTGCATCATGGAGTACACTGAGGACTGGCTCTAGGCAAGGTATTGCTTCAAGATCAACATGAGGAATGTGCCTATGCTGGAATATCTTGTTGCATCCACAGAGCACAGAGGCATAGTAGTTCATCTGAATCCTTGTCCAAAACTTCAGATGCCTCATTTGAGGCTTGTCATAAGGGTTCTCTCCGATGAAGTACATGCGTTCTTCAATGAAATTTTCTTTCTGAAACTTTGGACGCTTGGAGAATGGCTGACGCTGAACTGGCTGAAGATTTTGCCGAGGAATAGGGGGGGAAACAACAATAGCAGTCTCTGGGTTGATCACAACGAGTGCATTGTCTTGGGCGGGTGCATTTTCTACAACATTTTCCTCAAGGTTAGGAATTTCATCAGCTGTTACTTCATGCTGAGGGGATGGTGCTTTCTCTGACTGAGCTTCAGGCTGAGGAATTTCGGCTTCTTTCTCAGTTGGAGGAGTCTGATCAGCCTGTTCCTCATCTTGAGGATTTTGCTCAGAGTTTTGGATTTCTTCAGCTTGAGGATTTTCAGCTTGTTTTTCCTCAGCTGGTTCTGTGGCAGAGGCAGTTTCATTAGCTGATGCAGCTGATGCTTGAGCAGTCTTCGTCTGAGGAATAAGAGGTTGAGGACTGTCGTCAATCTAAATTTCCTCATCAGTGTGTTCCTCAGAGGCGACATCCTTCATTTCCTCATCTGCCCTTGTAGCTGGGTCATCAATGACGACCATCTCATAGGAAGGGGCGACATTGAGAGGCACCCGGTCCAGAGGAGCAGTTTCTTCAATTTCTTTGAGGCGCTTTGCCTCTGTCTCTTCTACTGCTGAGGAGGCTTTTCTCTTCTTGGCTTCCTTTTCAGCAGCTCTTGTTTTCTTCACGTCTGATGCAGACGGAATTATCTTCTTCAAATTTGAAGCTTTTGGTGAAGGTGTTCTTTCTTCAGATTCTTCAGCTGGTAGTGAGGAACCAGCTGGAACAGAGTCATCAGCCTGCTTTGATGAAGCAGCTGGATCAGTAGCAGTCTCATCAGTGGCAGCAAGTTCATCAGTTGGAGCTTCCATGATGAGTTCTTCAATGGCCGGTTCATCAACACGGCGCTCTTGGTGTACTTCCTCAGCTTGAGGAGTTTCCTCCTCCTGAGAAGATTCATCTACTGGCTGCTCAACCAAGGGCTGAGGAGTTGGTGCTGGGGGTGCAGTTCTCTTGTTGTAGTCATCAACATCACTAGTGGCTAGCTTGATGAAATTGCTCTTGATGCTTTTGCGATCTGACAGCTTGGTGTACTTGTCAGGCAATATTTGGAGCTCTGCCTGGGTTGACACCAGTGCATCAGGAGTCAGTTTGAGGAGATTCTGCCTTAGGAATTTCTCCTTTTTGATCTTTGCAACCTTTGCGTGCCTAGCCTGCTGTTCTTTCCACTTGGCTTCATTTATGAAGGTGGCCACCATGTGGCTGATGCCAGGAGGAAGCTTCAAATCATCAATAGGAGTATTTGGGTCCTCATACCAGATATTGATGTAGTCAAGGAGGACCTTGGGGTCCATGGCCAGAGGAATAGCACTGCCTGATACTTGAGTTACTCTTTCTTGCTTGTTTCTGATGATGGCTTGCAGGGTTTCATCATCATATTCATCACTTCCCTCTGATGGAGAAGGGACTTCGATGATTTTTCTGGGGCTGGGCAGAGGTGCACGTTCAGCAGTTGCCAAAGTCTTCGCAGGAGGTGTTGAAGACTTTGCCTCCGAGCTAGTTGCAGCTGGGAGTGAGGAGCTGGAGCTCGCGGTCGTAGGCTTCACGACATGCTTTGGTACTGGTTTCTCTTGAGGCTTTGGGGTTGGAGCTGAGGATTTTGATACTGAGGAGATTGGTGCTGCGGGCTTTGGCGCTGATGGTTTTGGTGTTGAAGGTTTTGGTAATGAGGGTTTTGTGACAGAAGCCTGAGTAGACTTCTCTTGATGCTTTGGAGACTTTGCCTTTGATGGCGCAGACTGCATTTGAGGAATTTCTGAGCGTGAGGTTTCTGCAGCAGAGGAATTAGAAGCGCCGGAGGCAGCAGCTGAGGATTCATTAAATTTCCTCACTGCAGCTTCTGCCTGCCTCTTGAGCTTGGCCAGATGCTTTTCCTTTTCATCTGGATAGTCATCAATGGTCTTGAGGCTTGATGGATGTGCTACTTGATGATCCTCAAGTGGGGCCCTTCTGCCAGGAGGCTTCAAAGCGAATTTCTTCGCATATTTGGGAGTCACAAACCTGTACTCCTTCCATTCCTTCGCCCATCGGCGTTCAATCTTCTGCAGCCGTATCTTTCTCTTGGCCATTGTCTCATGTTCATCAGGCGTGCAATAGTCCAAGTAAATGTCCTCAGGGATATCAACAGCTGTGTTTTGCTCAAGCTTCTTACCTCCCTTCTGTTTTCTATCTTCCTCCATTTTCTTCAGTTGAGGATTTTGCTGATGATTTTGAACTCTTGAGGATTCTGATGAGCCTTGAAGAGTTTCTTCCAGAAACGCTGCAAATGAGTTAATGTGATGAGGACCGAGAGATTCATCAGCTGACATGTGTGTACCTGTGAACAGAGTATGGTTGCGAGGAATTTGGAGAGGTCATATGCGTTCTCGGATTTGAAGAAAATGAATAAATTTGACAGTTTGAGGAATATAACCAGTGGTTGAGGAATTTTGCCTAAGCATACTGTTCTTGGGTTCCAGAGTTGTACAGATCCGAAAATTCGCACAATTGAGGAATCTCGTGAAAATCTTAGATGCTTAGCATAGTTCATCAATGATTGTGGTGATAGGTAGTGTTTGAGGAATCATGTGCACATCGTATCTTGAGGAAAAACAGATTTCACATAGAAGATGTAAAATTTCAGATCTAATCTGCTATAAAAATGGGATATATTTACCCTGGAAGGTGCGTACGAAGAACACATAAAGTTGTGTGTGGAGAGGCTCTTCGTTCGAGTGTCCAATGCACCCTAACTTGGCGACACAGGACGTCTACGGCGGAGGCGGACGAAGATGGTCCGACTCCGGCATGGTTCTGGCGACGAAGAGGTCGAGGCAGTGAAGCTCTTCCTCACCGGCGACGAGACTACCAGCGGTGGCGCTAGGGTTCGGTGGAGTGTGCTGTGGCAGGAGAGCGATGAGGCGAAGAAGAGGATGCCGAGGGGGATAAGGACATATTTATAGCCCAAAAGTTACTATTTGGCGCAAAAATGTCGGACCAAATAGCCCCTGCCTCTACGTCTCCGCAGGACACGTGTAGCTCCCGTACAATGCGGTGGAGATAGTGGAGATCGTGGTTATCCGATCGTGGGAAGTGGGGGTTCAGTTACTATGTCTTTAAAGAAACAATTTTTGAAAATTTGAGGATTTTTGTTACAAAATCATCAGCTGACAAGGATGCAGTGAGGATTTTGAACAAAGTTTTAAGTAGAACGCATATGAAGAATTGAATAGACTGGATAAGTATAGCATAGAGGGAAAGTAGGGTCCGATCACATTCACTTAGCAGAAACATCAACTTGAAGAAATAGCAATAAGTGAATGCTGTTGAGGACTAGAAATCATAGTCTATCTAGTCAAATGAAAGTCATCAGGTGATTTTGAAGATTTTGTAATAAATCATCACAATGAAGAACAGCTGTTTTGAAGAAAAACGCATTGTGAGGAAGTTGATCAGTTGAAGAAAATCAACTTGAGAAATTTCACATAGGGTGGTGGCGTTACCCACCATATAAGAATGTTGATTACAGACGCTGCGTACAATTGTCGTAGGGCCCTGAGAATCAATTTCTTCGTTAATTTCTTCACATTCAGAGTGACATTCTTCATCAGTTGAAGAAAATCAATTCATCATGTGTTGCACATCTAAGTCATCAACTTTGCATAAGTGTTAGGATGTGTGCATGTTTTTACAAAACATTTGAAGATTCTAAGATATTTAGCTCACACCGCAACTTGCAAAACCTTTTCTCATCCAAGGGCTCAGTGAAGATATCTGCCAGTTGATCATCAGTTTTCACATGGTCGATGAGGATATTGCCCTTGAGGACATGGTCCCGAAGAAAATGATGAAGAATCTGGATGTGCTTGGTCTTCGAGTGCTGTACTGGGTTGTATGCAATCTTGATAGCACTCTCATTTTCACAGTAGAGAGGTACATTCTTCATGTTGATGTCGTAGTCCTTGACGGTTTGCTTCATCCATAGCAATTGAGCACAGCAAGAACCAGCAACAATGTACTCAGCTTCGGCAGTGGAGAGTGATACGCAGTTCTGCTTCTTTGAGGACCAGCAAACTAGTGATCTTCCGAGGAAATGGCATGTGCCAGACGTTGACTTGCGATCCACACGGTCACCAGCATAGTCAGAATCAGAATACCCTAGCAGATGAAGATTGGAGCCCTTGGGATACCATAATCCTAGTGTTGGTGTGTGAGCTAAGTATCGAAGAATATGTTTCACAGCCTTATGGTGTGATTCCTTCGGTTTTGCTTGAAAACGTGCACACATGCAAACACTAAGCATTATATATAGCCTAGATGCACATAGATACAATAAAGAGCCAATCATAGAACGGTATACCTGCTGATCGAAATCTTTACCATTTTCATCAGTGCCGAGGTGGCCGTTGGTAGGCATCGGAGTCTTGGCACCTTTGCATTCGTGCATGTCGAATTTCCTCAGAACATCCTTGAGGTATTTCTCTTGTGATATGAAGATTCCATTGCTTTGTTGACGAATTTGAAGACCTAAGAAGAATTTCAGCTCCCCAATCACGGACATCTGATATTCCTCACTCATCATGTAGGCAAATTCACCACTGTATCTTTTGTCAGTACAGCCAAATATAATATCATCGACATATATTTGACACACAAATAGCTCATTATCATAGAATTTAGTGAAAAGAGTTGGATCGAGTGAACCAGGTTTGAAGCCTTTCTTCATGAGGAATTCCTTCAATGTATCATACCATGCCCGAGGGGCTTGCTTGAGGCCATACAGAGCCTTTTTGAGTTTGAAGACTTTGTCTGGATTCTTTGGATCCTCAAAACCTGGGGGCTGAGCAACATATACTTCTTCCTCAAGCTTACCATTGAGGAATGCACTTTTCACATCCATTTGATATAAGGTGATGTTATGATGATTAGCATAAGCAAGTAATATTCGAATAGCTTCAAGTCTAGCAACAGGTGCAAAAGTTTCATCGGAATCTATTCCTTCAACCTGGGTGTAGCCTTGGGCTACAAGTCGTGCCTTGTTCCTCACCACTTGGCCGTCCTCATCTTGCTTGTTTCGGAAAATCCACTTGGTGCCGATGATGTTGTGCTTGCGAGGATCTGGTCGTTTGACGAGCTCCCATACGTCATTCAGCTTGAATTGAAGAAGTTCGTCTTGCATAGCTTGGATCCACTCCGGTTCCAGAAAAGCCTCAATAACATTTGAGGGTTCTGTGATGGATACAAAGGAAAAGTGCCCACAAAAGTTAACTAAGTGTGAAGCTTTTGAGCGAGTGAGAGGACCTGGCGCGTTGATGTCATTGAGGATTTTGTCAAGTTCTACTTCGTTTGCAATCCTCGGATGAGCTGGTTGAGGATTTTATCTGGGCTGAGGAAGTGGTGCTGATGCAATTTCCTCAGGAGCATCTTCTTGGTTTTTATTAGCGATCGGGATCGTTTCTTCATCAATTTCCTCAGTTGGGACAATGTCTTCAGTAGGCTTGAGCTTTATTGCTTCCTCAGGAGACAACTTATCTGGATCAGAAGGCAATTGCTCTCTTTGCGAGCCATTAGTTTCATCGAACCGCACATCTACAGTCTCAACAACTTTGTTGTGATTGTTGTTGAAGACTCTCTAAGTGTGCGAGTCCTTTCCATAACCGATCATAAAACCTTCATGTGCCTTAGGTGCAAATTTTGAGCTATGGTGAGGATCTCTAATCCAGCATTTTGCACCGAAGACTTTGAAATAACTTACATTGGGTTTCTTGTCAGTGAGGAGTTCATATGAGGTTTTCTTGAGGAATTTGTGAAGATATACCCTGTTGATGATATGGCATGCAGTGTTGATTGCTTCAGGCCAAAAGCGACGAGGAGTGTGATATTCTTCAAGCATAGTTCTCGCCATTTCAACTAGAGTCCTGTTCTTCCTTTCGACGACACCATTATGCTGAGGAGTATAAGGAGCAGACAATTCGTGAGTAATACCAAGTTCATCAAGATAATCATCAAGACCAGTGTTTTTGAACTCGGTTCCATTATCACTCCTGATATGTTTGATCTTGATGCCAAAGTTCGTCGAGGCCCTTGAAGAAAACCGTTTGAAGATTTCCTGCACTTCAGTTTTATACACTATGATATGCACCCAAGTGTATCTGGAATAATCATCAACTATGACGAAGCCATATAGAGATGCTGCATTGGTTAGTGTGGCATAGTGAGTAGGTCCAAATAAATCCATATGAAGCAATTCGAATGGACGTGTAGTGGTCATGATGGTCTTGGAGGGATGCTTGGATCGGGTCTTTTTCCCAGATTCACAAGCACCGCAGAGATGATCCTTGAGGAATTTGACTGATTCGATGCCGATGACATGCTTCTTCTTCGCGAGCGTGTGCAAATTCCTCATGCCTGCATGACCTAGTCTTCGGTGCCACAGCCATCCTTCTGAGGTTTTTGCTAGTAAGCAAGTGGCTGGTTGAGGACCTGTAGAGAAATCAACAATGTACAAATCCCCTCTTCTTACACCTTCGAAGACTTTGGATCTGTCAGATTCCATGATGACTACACATCTATATCTACCAAAGATAACAATCATATCAAGATCACAAAGCATTGAGACTTACATAAGGTTAAAACCAAGGGATTCAACAAGCATCACTTTGTCCATATGCCTATCCTTGGAAATAGCCACTTTGCCAAGTCCCAATACCTTGCTTTTACCTTTGTCAGCATATGTGATTTGCTTCAGTGGTGATGGAGTTAGTGGCATATTCATTAGTAAGCTTTTATCGCCAGTCATGTGATGTGTGCAGCCACTATCAAGAACCCACTCAGTATTCTTGGGTTTGTCATCCTATAGATGAATTAGTACTGCTTACCATCTCATATGCTTCAGATTTGAAGAATATGATACTAATTTTATCAGATCAGTAATTTCATCATAACAGAAATGTAAGGATGAGTGAAATATCTCTATTTCATCAATCATTAGCTTGCGTCCTATCAAGCATTTCTTCAGGTCTCCAGCAAATTCTTCAGATGATGATTTTTATCTGAAGACCTGACTTGCAGAAGTGATTAGTTTGATTTCTGCACCACCCACATCTGAAGGGGTGGCAAAGTGTTCATCATCCTGCGAGCACCATATGAGAAAGGTGGCATTGAAGCTAATGCACTTCTCTTAACAGTAGGGGGATTAAAGTACTCATATGAATATGCAGAGAACTGGTTTGAGGATTTATGAACATAATGATTTGAGGAGTAACGCTCATATTCATATTCCTTGTAATTTCCCTGCATGTTAGACGCATAAGCACGGGTACGAGCATAGTTTTGACCAGTTGAGGATTTTGATCCTCTTGAAGACTTTGGTCCTCCTGAGGAATTTTATCTGGGGTTCAGATTCTTCAGTGGTGGTGTCATGAGGACATTCACCTGAAGATTTTTAAGACAACTTTTGGGAACCCAGATTTTCCTCAGAGGAGGGCCATTCCTGCAGTTAGTTCCAACATATCGAGCAAATACTTCACCAGATTGATTTTTGAACAGTTTATAGTTGGAATCAATTGACTCATCCGAGGAATAGGATAATTCACATGAAAAGCCAGTTAGATTAGATGGATCAAAAGGAGGCCCAGTAGCAGCAACCCATGAGGTTTTGGGATACTGCTCAGGTTTCCAATAAGATCCATCAGTATTTAATTTCCTCTCAAAGGCAATTCCTTCTTTCCTCGGGTTCTTGTTCAAGATCTGCTTTTTGAGCACATCACAAAGGGTTTGATGTCCTTTGAGGCTTTTGTACATGCCTGTCACGTATAATTCCTTCAACCCTGCGTTTAGCATTTGTGTTTTCCTCAAGTGAGGAAATAGACACAACAGGTGCAGTTGAAGAATTTGTAGCAATGGTAGCATTTGATGATTCTGGTGAGGAATTAGCAGTTTCTTGTTCAATGCATTTAAGACATGGAGGAATAAATTCAACTTGACTATCATTGATCTGTTGAGCTAGTAATGAATCATTTTCCATCCGAAGATCATCATGAGACATCCTCAGCTTCTCAAGATCTAGCTCCCTTTGAATAAATTCATAGGAAAGCTTCTCATGATCAGTGAGGAGTGTATCATAACGATCTTGAAGATTATCAAATCTAGACTGAAGACTTTTCATGTCATCAGTGAGGATTTGGGTAAGGTTCATTTCATCATTCAACAGATCATCACTTTTGTCTAGCAGTTTCCGAAGCTTTTCCAGAGCAGTTTGTTGTTTAGTGGCAATGATAGCAAGTTTACTGTAACTGGGTTTCTTATAATCATTAGGTTCACAGTCACTTGAATCAGAGGAGGATGCATTATTTGATACCTTTGATCCTTTTGCCATGAAGCAATAGGTTGGAGCGAAGTCATCAGCATAGTCATCAGTATGGATGGTGCACTCATTTTCTTCAAGATTGAAGATTGACTTGCTGACGAAAGTGGTTGCTAGTGCAAGACTAGCCTGTCCAGATTCCGAGTCTTCTCCAGAACCCTCTTCTTCATCACATTCCTCTGATTCTGCCTCGGAGTCCATTTCCTTGCCAATAAGTGCCCGAGCTTTTCTGAAACTAGTCTTCTTATGTGATGAGGGCTTTGAAGATGAGGATTTTGAAGATTTCTTCTTCTTCTTCGAGTCATCAGAACTGTCATCCTTGTATTTCTTCTTCTTTGATTCCTTTCCCCAACGGGGACAATCAGCATTGTAATGACCTGATGTCTTGCACTTGTGACAAGTTCGTTTCTTGTAGTCCTCACATGAAGATTCTGATTTCCTCATGTCTCTTCTTGAAGATTTACCGAACTGGCCACGTCGTGTAAATCTCTGGAATTTCCTCACGAGCATTGCAAGCTCCTGTCCAAATTCTCCAGGGTCACAAATGCTGTCATCTGTGTCTTCGTCTTCAGATGAGGAAATTGCTCTAGCCTTCAGTGCACGTGGTCTGGAATAGCTTGGTCCATATAGATCTCTCTTATCTTCTAGCTGAAATTCATGAGTATTTAGCCTTTCTAGTATATCAGCTGGATCAAGCATCTTGTAATCTGGTCTTTCTTGAATCATCAGAACTAAAGTATCAAATGAAGAATCCAAAGATCTCAGCAGTTTCTTCACAACTTCGTGATCAGTGATGTCTCGAGCTCCCAGTGCTTGTAGTTCATTTGATATGTCAGTGAGGCGATCAAAGGTGTCTTGGCAGCTTTCATTGTCATGTCTCTTGAAGCGATTGAAGAGATTGCGAAGAATATCAACACGAGAGTCACGCTGGGTTGATACTCCTTCATTTACCTTACACGGTCTCTCCCAGATCAGTGTTGCAGAGCCCAAAGCACTTACTCTTCCAAACTGGCCTGGGCTTAGATGGCCACAGATGATGTTCTTCGCTTGATAATCGAGTTGCTTGAATTTCTTCACATCAGCAGCAGTGACACTAGCAGAGATAATGGGGACACCATTTTCCACAATATACCAGAGATCATTATCAATAGCTTGTAAATGCATTTGCATTTTGTTCTTCCAGAAGGGAAAGTTCTTTCCTTCATAGGTAGGACATGCTGCAGTCACCTTAAACATGCCTGCAGTCGACATAACTAAAACTCCAGGTGGTTAAACCAAAATCACACAGAACAAGGGAGTACCTTGCTCTAATACCAATTGAAAGAGCGTTATATCGACTAGAGGGGGGTGAATAGGAGATTTTTAGAATTTCATCACTGAGGAAATTCCTTTTGAGGAAATTCCTCACTGATGACTAACTTACAGCAGAAACAGTAAAAGATCAGACGTGGAAACGTTCACAACAACAGTATTTCAGAGTGAAGAATGTGAAAACAGTTTGCACGATAAGCAGGCATGCAGAATACAGATGATGATTAACTATCGTGAAGAATTTGGGGTTGAGGAAATTCAGAGAAAGTCTTCAGCAAATTCTTCAAACAGTCACAGTGAAAGTCATCAACACACAGTACAAGGAAAGTAAAGATTTGAGGAATTATAACCCGTTTCTCAGTGAAGACAGTTGTTGATGACCCAGTTCCAACTACTGTGACAGTTGTACATCTGGTTTGGAGCGGCTTGGTATTGAAACCAAAGGACACCCAGTCCCGGGACACACAGTCCCTACCGTATTCTCCTTGAGCTAAGGACACACAGTCCTTGCCCAACACTCGTGGTAAGTCTTCAGGGCAGACTTCCAAACCCTCACAAACTTGGTCACCCGGCGATCCACAATTGACTGCTGAATTGCTCTAGACCATGACGCCTAACCGTCTGGAGGATGCACAATCCTCAAAGGTAAAATGCTTCAGTCCCACACAGGAACAACTTCTTCAGTGATGCTTAATCACTAGGTTTGGTTTGTGGTTTGGTGTATGGGGTATTTCCTCACTGATGAATTACTCTCGAAGGCTCTGAGGAATTTGGGTTGCTCTTATGACAAGTGTCAGTTTCTAACGGAGCAGCCAACCAGCTAGTGGTTGTGGGGGTGGCTATTTATAGCCTGGGAGCATCCCGACATGATTTGACACTAATGCCCTTAAATAATATGACCGTTGGAATGGATAAGACCAATGACTTGGCGTGCTTATCGAAACAGTCGGAAACCTCAACTGTGAGAGTCCTCATGTCACTCGTATTCCTCACTTGAGGCTTTTGGTAGGATTAGGCTTGGGTTGAGCATCATGAGGAAATTCATTCCATAGTGTAACTTCGACCCCCTTTAACAGTACAGTGTTCCTATTACTCAAATGCGAAGAAAGTAAAACAGAAAGTGTAAATCTTCACGCTTCAAATTCTTTAGAATGAATTTCTTCAGGAACCACCGGACTTCTCAATATCAGTATCTTCATGAGGAGTATCAATTTCATCGCAGATTCCTCGCAATTCATTTCTTCAGCTTCAGACCAATTTCTTCAACTGAAGACATATATTTTTAGGGGTCGATATTCTTTAAATATCTCAAACTCCTCAATGACTTATAGATCATGTGTACACTCATAAACACATTAGATACTTAACCTATAAGTCTTCAAACCACCAAAATCACGAAGGGGCACTAGATGCACTTACAGATGTAAAGAGAAGTTTCAAGTTGTGGTGTGAGCTAAATATCTTAGAATCTTTGAATGTTCTCTGAAAGGACACACATCCTAACACTTATGCAAAATTGATGGCTTAGATGTGCAACGCATGATGTAACATTTTTCTTCAATTAATGAAGAATAACACTCTAAGTGTGAAGAAATTAATGAAGAATTTGATTCCGAGGACCCTACGACAATTGTATGCGGTGCGTGAAAACATCATTCTTATACAGTGGGTCACGCCACCAACCCAATTTTAAATTCTTCAAGTTGAAAATCTTCAAAGTTGAGATTTTTGCAAATTCTTCAAATCTTCAAATTCTTTAGATTTTTCAAATTCTTCAAAGTTTGAAAATTCCTAAAAGTTCAAATTCTTAAAACTTCTTGGAATATGTCCTTAAGTGACTATATACTTATTTCTGAGATTTCAAAGTCCTCAAGAGCATTCACTTATAACTAAGTCTTCATGTTGTGTTTTTCTTCTAAGTGAATGTGATTGGACCCTTCCCCCTCTATGCTAAGCTCAATCAAGTCTGCTCTCAAATTCTTCATATGCGTTCTATTTGAAACTCGTTCAAAGTCTTCACTGAATCCTTGTCAGCTGAAGAATTTGCGAACAAAGTCCTTAAAAAATTATTTCAAAAATTTCTAGTTGTTACCTCTCAAACCGCACCCACTACCAACGTGTGGATAAGCACGATCTGCATGATCTCCACTAACTCCAACGCTTAATTCATGAGTGCCACCTCTTGAGCAAAGAGTAAGGGCCACGTCTAATTTGGTCCGAAAATTTGGGCCACACCGTTTTCACCTGGGCTATAAATACCTCACTCTCACCCTTAGTCATTTCTTCCTCTCGTTTCCACTTCTCACCGCTCAAAGCTAGACCTAGCGTCGCTACTGGAAATCATCGTTGCCGGTGAGGAAGAGCTTCACTGCCTCGACCTCATTGTCATCGTACTCACACCGGCCACGGATATCCTTCCTTCGCCACCGCCGTAGCTATCTTCAGCTGCCGAGTTAGGGCGCTGAAGATCTGAACTGACGAGCTTCTATTTCACCGTCTACAATTTGTCATGTTCTTCGTGTTCTTCAACCGGGGTAATTAAAATCTAATTTTACTATCCTTGTATATCTTTGTGTCTCCATAAAATCTTCAAAAAGTATTATTCATCAGCAAATTCATTAGATGAAGACTTCTATGTCTAGAACACTTGAAAAAATTCACTACGTTACTCAATTCTTCAAGAGATTCCTCAACCGTGTAAATTTTTGGATCTGCACAACTCTGCAACCCAAGACAAGAACACTTAGCGAAATTCCTCAAAAATAGTATTGGTCAATTTCCTCAACTTGAGCCGTTTTTGAAAATCTTGTGAGAACGCATATGACCTCTTCAAATTCTTCGCACCGATACTCTATTCACAGGTACAAAATGTCTGCTGACGAATCACTAGGTTCTTATGAACTTAACTCATTTCCAACATTTCTTGAAGAAAATTTGCATACCTCATCAGATTCCTCAAGTGAAGAAAATGGCTGACGAGAAGAAACAGAAAGGTGGAAAGAAGGCTGATAGCAACATTACTTTTGAGATACCCGATGACATCTATGATGAATATTGCAACCGTGATTAACCAGTTTATGGAAAAGAAACAAAGGAAAAACACAAAACGCGTTTGCAAAAAATTGAGAGGAGATGGACCAAAGAATGGAAGGAGTACAAGTATGTGACTCCTAAATACATGAAGAAATTTTCCCTGAAGCCTCCATGCAAATGGCCTCTTGTGGGCAATCAACAAGTTGCTGATCCCACAAGCCTTGCTACTATTGAAGACTGTCCCGAAGAATGGGCAAAGCAACAGGCCAAACTGCACAAAGTTGCAAAACAAGCCGTGTGAGATTCAATGAGGAATCTGCAGTTGCAGCTGCGGCCGCCTCCTCCTCTGCTGCTGAGGCTTCTGGTACTGAAACTGCTCCAAAGCGAGCTCTGTTGAAGAAATCAGCTATCAAGCCTAAGTCCTCAACTACAAATCCCTCACAGCAAATTCCCAAGTAAGCTCCTAAGCTGACAACAAAGTCCTCAACCGGTGCCACACATTCCTCACCACCAATGAAGCTGATTAGAAGTCAGAATCCAATGAGGACTTCAATTCCCTCAGGGCCCTCTGCTTCTAGCTCCGCACATACTTTTTCAAGTGCAAACATGAAGAAGAAGATGACCGCTCGGCGTGGAAAAAGGCCCAACCCTAGCAAAGTCCTCAATGTTCCTTCTAGATTAGAAGAAAAAGAAGTTGATGATGAATTACTTGTTGCTATCATCAGAAATAAGCTAGAAAGGGTCACCCAGGCCCAAGGCACCACCATTCCCCTCATGATGGATCCAAAGTTGATACTAGACTTCATAGATCTATGGTATGAAAATCCTCAAACACCTATTGAGGACTTGAAGCTTCCACGTGGACCAAGTCATATGTTGACTGCCTTCATCAATGAGGAAAAATGGAAGGTTCAGAAGGCCAAACAAGGGAGAAAAGCATAGACTAAAAAACACAAATTTCTGAAGAAAACATTCTGACTATGACCCATGATCAACTCCTCACCACTCAAACCGTGATCAAAGACCTCAATGAAGAATGTCATCGCTTTCATGCGGACTCGAAGGGTGGAAAAGTCAATTTCGTCAATATTGCAAACAAAGTCACCACTGACCACAACAAACAGGTTGCCGCCTCAATGCAACCTCATATTCCTGAGGCTAGCTACATTGTTGAAGTGTCTCACGATTCTAACAGGGATGAAGAAATTCCTGCAACTCACAAACCTGCGAGGGCAACTGAAGAAATGGCTGCACCTAAAGAACCTATTACTGCTAGGACGACTGCGTGAGTCGTTCGTGAAGAATCTGCTCTAGCACCAAAATATTCACAAGTGAAGAAAGTGAAGCTTCCTTCTACATCAGAAGTGAAGAAAACGAAGGCTGTTTAAAAAGATGCAGCAAAGAAGAGAAATGCTTCAACGAGTTCAGAGTCCTCACAAGCAAAACACTTGAGGACTTTGACAAGTTCCTCAACGTCACCAAATGATGCCACCCCTATCAACACGGCACCATCTTACGTGGTGGTGCCATTTGGTGTTGAACACATCAACCGAGAAGGGGATGAATAAATGGAAGATACTCAATCTGATGCCTCCACAAAACCACTCAATGAAGAAAAATTGAAGCAGAACCAAATACTTCAATTCCTAAAGCCTCGTCTCCTCAGCCAAAACAGAACACAAATATGGGAGATGAAGAAAAAGATGACGAAGTGGACATTGGCAGCATATCACGAGTGATCAATGACGAATACTGGGAGGAGGCCCATCCCAACTCACCATTAACAACACCAATTCCTTAAGTTCCTCAGTCCCCTGCAGCCACCAAAGAAATTCATACAGGGTCTGAAGACAAGAACACTGCAATGAAGTCCATCCCGGGGACTGAATCAACTGCATCGGCTGAAGACACTAACAATCAAACAACTACCGAGGAAACTGTTGCACCAGAAAGTGATGAATCTGCACAATATATTCCTCACACTAGGAAAAGTGTGAGTGAAGAACATGTTCCTCAGAGTGAAGATGTAAGTGCATCTAGTGCCCTTAGTAATTTTGGTGGTTTGAAGACTTATACGTTAATTAACTAATGTGTTTATACACATACTCTATAAGTCACTGAGGAGTTTGAGTTATACGATGAATATCGACCCCTAAAAATGTATATCTTCGGCTGAAGAAATTGGTCTTATGCTGAAGATTTGGATCGCGAAGAAATTGCGATGAAATTGATATTCCTCAATAATATATTGAAGATGAGGAACTCGGTGTGTCCTGAAGAAAATCAGTCCGAAGACTTTGAAGCATGAAGACTTTCTTTCTGTTTCATTTTCTTCACACTTGAGTCAAAGGAACACCGTACTGTTAAAGGGGGTCGACGTGACACTACGGAATGAATTTCCTCATGATGCTCAGCCCAAGCCTAGTCCTACAAAAGCCTCAAGTGAGGAATATGAGAGACATGAGGACTCTCACAGTTGAGGGTCCCAACCATGGCCGCGATTCGCTCCACCTCACTGATATTATCCACACCAACGGTTATAATATTTAAGGGTATTTATGTCAAATCACGCCGGGATGCTCCCAGGCTATAAATAGCTGACCCCACAACCAATTGCTGGTTGGCTGCTCCGCGAGAAACTGACACTTGTCGTTTAGTGCAACCCAAATTCCTTAGAGTCTTCGAGAGTAAATCATCAGTGGGAAATACCCCAAACACCAAACCACAAACCAAAACCAAGTGATTGAGCATCAGTGAAGAATTTATTCCTGTGTGGAACAGAAGCCTTTTAGCTTTGAGGACTGTGCATCCTCCAAACGGTTAGGCGTCATGGTCTAGAGCAATCCAGCAGTCAATTGTGGATCGCCGGGTGACCAAGTTTGTGAGGGTTTGGAAGTCTGCCCTGAAGACTTACCATGAGTGTTGGGCGAGGACTGTGTCCTTAGCTCAAGGAGAATACGGTAGGGACTATGTGTCCCGGGACTGTGTGTCCTTTGGTTTCAATACCAAGCCGCTCCAAACCAGACGTACGACTGTCACAGCAGTTGGAACTGGGTCATCAACAACTGTCTTCACTGTGATACGAGTTATATTTCTTCAACTCTTTCAGTTCCTCAATATTGTATGTTGAAGACTTTCATTGTCTCTATTTGAAGAATTTCCTGAAGATTTTCTATGAATTTCCTCAACCAAAATTCTTCACACCTGTTAATCCTCACCTTCTTACTCTGTGCTTCTGTACTGTGCAAACTGTTTTTCATAATCCTCATCAAGAAAACTGCTGTTGTAGTCTTTGCACTTATGATCCTTTGCTATTTCTGTTGCAAGTTATTCATCAGTAAGGAATTTCCTCAGCGATGAAATTCTAAAAATCGCGTATTCACCCCCTCTAGTCGATATAACACACTTTCAATTGGTATCAGAGCAAGGTACTCCCTTGTTCTATGTGATTTTGGTTTAACCACCTGGAGTTTTAGTTATGTTGACTTCACACATGATCAAGGTTACTGCAGGTTGTCCTACCTTCGAAGGAAAGGACTTCCCCTACTGGAAGACCAAGATGCAGATGCATCTTCAAGCTATTGACAATGATCTCTCGTATATTGTGGAACATGGCGTTCCGTCCATCGCTGCTACTGTCTCTGCCGCTGATGTGAAGAAATTCAAGCAACTTAATTCTCAACAGAAGAATATCATCTATGGCCATCTGAGCTAAGGTCAGTATGGCAGAGTGAGTGCTTTGGGCTCAGCAAAACAAATATGGGATAGGCTATCCAAAGTCAATGAAGGAATATCAACTCAGCGTGACTCTCGTGTTGATGTTCTTCGCAATCTCTTCAATCGCTTCAAGAGGCTTGACAATGAAAGATGCCAAGATACCTTTGATCGCCTCACTGACATCTGAAATGAACTACAAGCACTGGGAGCTCGAGACATTACTGACCATGAAGTTGTGAAGAAACTGCTAAGATCTTTGGATTCATCATTTGATACTTTGGTCCTGATGATTCAAGAAAGATCAGACTATAATATGCTTGATCCTGCTGATATACTCGAAAGACTCAATACTCATGAATTCCAACAGGAAGAAAAGAGAGATCTGTATGGACCAAGCTATTCTAGACCTCGTGCACTGAAGGCCAAAGCAATTTCCTCATCTGAAGAAGAAGACTCGGATTGCAGCATTGGTGATCCTGAAGAACTTGGACAGGAGCTTGCAATGCTCGTGAGGAAATTCTAGAAGTTTACGAGACGTGGCCAGTTTGGTAAATCTTCAAGAAGAGATATGAGGAAATCAAAATCTTCTTCTCAGGACTACAAGAAAAGAACCTGCCACAAATGCAAGATATCAGGTCACTATATTGCTAATTGTCCTTGCTGGGTGAAGGAATCAAAGAAGAAGAAATACAAGGATGAAAGTTCTGATGAATCATAGAAAATGAAGAAATCTTCAAAATCCTCATCCTCAAAGTCCTCATCGCACAAGAAGACGAGTTTCAGAAAGGCTCGGGCTCTCATTGGCAAGGAAATGGATTCTGAGGAAGAATCTGAGGAATGTGATGAAGCGGAAGGTTCTGAAGAAGACTCATAGTCTGGGGTGGCAAGTCTTGCACTGGCTACCACATTCGTCAGCAAGTCAATCTTCAACCTTGAACAAAACGACAACACCATCTACATTGATGACTATGCTGATGACTTCGCTCCAACCTATTGCTTCATGGCAAAAGGTTCAAAGGTATCGAATGGCACTTCCTCCTCTGATTCAAGTGACTGTGAACCTGATGATTATAAAAAACCCAGTTGCAGTATACTTTCCAACATTGCAACTAAACAACAAACTGTCCTTGAAAATCTTTAAAAACCGCTAGACAAAAGCGATGACCTGTTGAATGATGAAATGAATCTTACCCAAATCCTCACTTAAGATATGAAAAGTCTTCAGTCCAGATTTGATAATCTTCAAGATCGTCATGGCAGACACTTGGCTGATCATGAGAAACTTTCCTATGAATTTATTCAAAGGAAACTTGATCTTGAGAAGTTGAGGATGTCTCACGATGATCTCCGAATGGAAAATGATCCATTACTTGCTCAACAGATCAGTGCCGTCAGGTCGAATTCATTCCACCATGTTTCAAATGCATCAAACATGAAACTGCTAATTCTTCACCAGAATCATCAAATGCTTCTATTGCTAAAAATTCTTCAAGTGCTCATGTGGTATCAAATTCCTCACTTGAGGAAACCGCAAATGTTACTGACGAAAATGCAGGGCTGAAGGAATTGTATGTGACAAGCATGTACAAAAGTCTGAATGGGCATCAAACCCTTTGCGATGTGCTAAAAAATAGACATTGAATAGGAACCCGAGGAAAGAAGGAATTGCCTCAGAGAGGAAATTGAATGCTGATGGATCATACTGGAAACCTGAGAAATATCCCAAAATCTCATGGGTTGCTGTTAAAGGACCTCTTGTTGATCCATCCAATCTAACAGGCTTTGCATGTGAATTATCCTATTCCTTAGATGAGTCATTTTCCTCCAATTATAAACTATTCAAAAATCAATCTGGTGAAGTATTTGCTCGATATATTGGAACTAAATGCAGGAATGGACCACCCCTGAGGAAAATCTTCAGGTGAATGTCCACACGACACCACCTGTGAAGAATCTGAACCCCAGATCAAATTCCTCAGGTGGACCAAAGTCTTCAAGAGGATCAAAATCATCAACTGGTCAAAACTATGCGTGTACTCGTGCTAATGCTTCTAATATGCACGGAAATTACAAGGGATATGAATATGAGCATTACTCCCCAAATCATTATGTTCATAAATCCTCAAAGAACTTCTCTCCCTATTCATTTGAATACTCTAACCCCCTAGTGTGAAGAGAAGTGCATTAGCTTCAATGCCCCCTTTCTCATATGGTGCTCGCAGGATGATGAACTCTTTGCCACCCCTTTAGATGTGGGTGGTGAAGAAATTGAACTAATCACTTCTGCAGGTCAGGTCTCCACATGAAAATCATCATCTGAAGAATTTGCTGGAGACCTGAGGAAAATGCTTGATTGGACGCAAGCTAACATTGATGAAATGATAACATTCCACACGTCCTCAAATTTACCGTTTATGATGAAATTCATATCTCATGAAATTGATATCACATTCTTCAAGTCTGAAGCATATGAGATGGTAAGCTGTACTAATTCATCTGCAGGATGACAAACCCAAGAGTATTGAGTGGGTTCTTGATAGTGGCTACATGCACCACATGACTGGTGACAAAAGCTTGCCGATGAATATGCCACTGGCTCCATCACCACTGAAGCAAATCTCTTATGCTGACAAAGGTAAAAGCAAGGTATTGGGACTTGGCAAAGTGGCTATTTGCAAGGACAGGCACATGGACAAAGTGATGCTTGTTGAATCCCTTGGGTTTAACCTCATGTCAGTCTCAATGCTTTGTGATCTTGATATGGTTGTTATCTTTGGAAAATATAGATGTGTAGTCATCGTGGAATCTGACAAATCCAAAGTCTTCGAAGGTGTTAGGAGAGGAGATTTGTACATTGTTGATTTTTCCAGAGGTCCTCAACCAGACACATGCTTACTAGCAAAAACCTCAGAAGGCTCGCTATGGCATCGAAGACTAGGTCATGCAGGCATGAGGAATTTGCACACGCTAGTGAAGAAGAAGCATGTCATTGGCATCGAATGAGTTAAATTCCTCAAGGACCACCTCTGCGGTGCTTGTGAGTCTGAAAAAATGACCAGATCCAAACATGCCTCAAAAACCATCATGACTACTACTCAACCATTTGAATTGCTTCACATGGATCTATTTGGACCTACTCATTATGCCACTCTAACAAATGCAACATCTTTATACGGCTTTGTCATAGTTGATGATTATTCTAGATATAATTGTGTGCATATCATTCTGTATAAAACTAAAGTGCAGGATGTCTTCAAACGATTTTCCTCAAGGGCCTCGACAAACTTCGGTGTCAAAATCAAACACATCAGGAGTAATAACGAGACAAAATTCAAAAACACTGGTCTTTATGATTATCTTGATGAACTTGGTATTACTCACAAATTGTCTGCTTCTTATACTCCTCAACAGAATGGCGTCGTCGAAAGAAATAACACGACTCTGGTTGAAATGGCACGGACCATGCTTGAAGTATATCAGACTCCTCGTCGTTTCTGGCCTGAAGCAATTAACACTGCTTGCCATATCATCAACAGGGTATATCTTCACAAATTCCTCAAGAAAACTTCATATGAACTCCTCACTAACAAGAAACCCAATGTAAGTTATTTCAAAGCCTTTGATGCAAGATGCTGGATTAGAGATCCTCACCATAGCTCCAAATTTGCACCTAAAGCACATGAGGGTTTTATGCTTGGTTACGGAAAGGACTCGCACACCTACAGAGTCTTCAACACCTATCACAACAAGGTTGTCAAAACTGTAGATGTGCAGTTTGATGAAACTAATGGCTCGCAAAGATAGCAATTGCCTCGTGATCGAGATAAATTATCTCCTGAGGAAGCAATCAAGTTCAAAGCTACCGAGGACATTGTTCTTACTGAGGAAATTGCAGAAGAAATTGTCCCCAACACTGCTGAAATTCAGGAAGATGCTCCTGAGGAAATTGCTCCAGATCAAATTCCTCAGCCCAGAGGAAATCCTCAACCAGCTCATCCGAGGATTGCAAATGAAGTAGAACTTGACAAAATCCTCGATGACATCAACGCGGCAGGTCCTCTCACTCGCTCAAAAGCTTCACACTTAGTTAACTTTTGTGGGCATTCCTCTTTTGTGTCTATCACAGAACCCTCAAAAGTTGTTGAGGCTTTCATGGAACCTGAGTGGATTCAAGCCATGCAAGATGAACTTCTTCAATTCAAGCTAAATGACGTGTGGGAGCTCGTCAGACCAGATCCTCGCAAGCACAATATCACCGACACCAAGTGGGTTTTCCGAAAGAAGCAAGATGAGGATGGTCAAGTTGTGAGGAATAAGGCACGACTTGTAGCCCAAGCCTACACACAGGTTAAAGGAATTGATTTCGATGAAACTTTTGCACCTGTTGCTAGACTTGAAGCTATTCGAATTCTACTTGCTTATGCTAATCATCATAACATTACTTTATATCAAATGGATGTGAAAAGTGCATTCCTCAATGGCAAGCTTGAGGAAGAAGTATATGTTGCTTAGCCCATAGGTTTTGAGGATCCGAAGAATCCAGACAAAGTCTTCAAACTCAAAAGGCACTCTATGGCCATAAGCAAGCCCCTCGGGCATGGTATGATACACTGAAGGAATTCCTCATGAAGAAAGGCTTCAAACCTGGTTCACTCGATCCAACTCTTTTTACAAAATCCTATGACAATGAACTATTTGTGTGCCAAATATATGTCGATGACATTATATATGGTTGTATGACAAACGTTACAGTGATGAATTTGCTTACATGATGAGTGAGGAATATCAGATGTCTATGATGGGGGAGCTGAAATGCTTCTTAGGTCTTCAAATTCGTCAACAACGCAATGACATCTTCATATCACAGGACAAATACCTCAAGGATGTTCTGAGGAAATTCGACATGCATGAATGCAAAGGCGCCAAGAGTCCCATGCCTACCAACGACCACCTCTGCACCG
Organism: Hordeum vulgare subsp. vulgare; assembly: GCF_904849725.1. Taxonomy (NCBI): domain Eukaryota; kingdom Viridiplantae; phylum Streptophyta; class Magnoliopsida; order Poales; family Poaceae; genus Hordeum; species Hordeum vulgare. The sequence goes on along the minus strand of NC_058521.1, from coordinate 267,166,188 downwards.
ACAAAAATGGTAAAGATCTCGATCAATAGGTATAGCGCACGATGATTGGCTCTTTGTTGTATCTATGTGCATCTAGGCCAGATATAATGCTTAGTGTTTGCATGTGTGCTCGTTTTCAAGCAAAACCGAAGGAATCACACCATAAGGCTGTGAAACATATTCTTTGATACTTAGCTCACACACCAACACTAGGATTATGGTACCCCAAGGGCTCAAATCTTCATCTCGTGGGATATTCTGACTCTGACTATGCTAGTGACCGTGTGGATCGCAAGTCAACTTCTGGCACTTGTCATTTCCTCAGAAGATCATTAGTCTGTTGGCCCTCAAAGAAGCAGAACCGCGTTTCTCTCTCCACTGCCGAAGCTGAGTACATTGCTGCTGGATCCTGCTGTGCTCAATTGCTATGGATGAAGCAAACCCTCAAGGACGACGACATCAACATGAAGAATGTGCCTCTCTACTGCAACAATGAGAGTGCAATCAATATTGCATACAACCCAGTACAACACTCGAAGACTAAGCACATCCAGATTCGTTATTATTTTCTTCGGGACCATGTCCTCAAGGGCAATAACATCATCGACCATGTGAAGACTGACAATCAACTAGCAGATATTTTCACTAAGCCCTTGGATGAGAAAAGGTTTTGCAAGTTGAGGTGTGAGCTAAATATCTTAGAATCTTCAAATGTTTTGTGAAAACATGCACACATCCTAACACTTATGCAAAATTGATGACTTAGATGTGCAACACACGAAGAACCGATTTTCTTCAAACAATGAAGAATATCACTCTTAGTGTGAGGAAATTAATGAAGAATTTGGTTCTAAGGGCCCTACGACAATTGTATGCGGCGCCTGAAATCATCATTCTTATATGGTGGGTCACGCCACCACCCAACTTTGAAAATCTTCAAGCTGTTTTTCTTCAAAGTTGAAATTCATCAACTTGATGCTTTGTCACAAAATCCTCAAGTTTTTCAAAATCTTCAAAACACTTGATGATTTTCATTTGCCTAGATATATATTGGCTGTTATTTCAAAGTCCTCAACAACATTCACTTATAGCTATTTCTTCAATTTGATATTTCATCTAAGTGAATGTGATCGGACCCTACTCCCCTCTATGTTATACTCACCCAGTCTATTCAATTCTTCATATGCGTTCTACTTGAAACTTGTTCAAAATCCTCACTGTGTCCTTGTCAGCTCAGGATTTTGCAATGAAATCCTTAAATCTTCAAAAATGAATTTTACATTGTTACACAGTAACTGAACCCCACTTCCCACGATCAGATAAGCATGATCTCCACCGCTTTAATCTCAGGATCCACGCGTCGTGCAGAGACGAACATGCAAGGGCAGTTCGGTCCGAAGTATTCGCTCGAACAATTTTCCACATGAGCTATAAATAGGCCTTTATCCCCTCAGTTAAAACCCTTTGGCCTCGCGTCATCTCTCCGCTCGAGCTCAAACCTGGCGCCACCGCTAGAAATCTCATCGCCGGTGAGGAACAACTTCACTGCCTTGCCCTCGCCATCGCCGAACTAATGTCGGAAGTGGAATATCTTCCCCCACCACCGCCGTAGCTGTCTTCTGCCGCCAAGTTAGGGCGCAGCAGACCGAAACCGAAGAGCTTCTCACTTTTACTGCCTCTGTTCTTCGTGTTCGTCATTCACGGTAATTAAAATCTTATTTTACTGCCCCTATTGATCTTCTATTTCACTTTAGATTCGCGAAACTGTTTTTCCTTAGTGTCTGTCAGCCTCGCACATTCAATTCCTCAAACACGTGATGAATTTCACTAAGCCACTAAAATTCTTCATGAGATTCCTCAATTGTGTAAATTCTCGAATCTGCACAAGTTGAACCCAAGATCAGAATGCTTAGTCAAATTCCTCAACCCAATGGTCAAATTCCTCAATTTCTAAATTTTCTAATTTCTTCAAATTTGAGAACGCATATGACCTCTCCAAATTCCTCGCACCCATACTCTGTTCACAGGTACAAAATGTCAGCTAATGAATCACTAGGTTCTCATCAACTTAACTGATTTGCAGCGTTCCTTGAAGAAACTTTACGAGGGTCATCAGAATCTTCAAGAGTGCAAATTCCTGAGCAAAAGCATCAGTTGAAGAAAATGGAAGAAGACAGAAAGCACAAAGGAGGAAAGAAACTTGAACTGAACACTGTTGTTGATATTCCTGATGACATATACGCTGACTACTGCACACCTGACGAGGAAATATATGGCAAAGAACCCATGCCGAAGTGCAAAATAAGGCTTTAGAAAATAGAACGCAGGTGGACTAAAGAGTGGAAGGAATATCGCTATGTCACTCCAAAGTATGCAAAGAAATTCACCCTCAAGCCACCTTGCAAGAGGCCTCCTCTTGGTAATCAACAGGTTGCACATCCCTCAAGCATTAAAACAGTTGAGGATTACCCCGAGGAGAAAGACAAACACTTGTCTAAACTACGGAGGAAAGCAAAAGCTGCAGTGAAGAAATTCAATGAGGAATCTGCTGCTGCCACTGCAGCCACCTCTTCTGCTGCTGAAGCTTCTGGTACAGCTATTCCTCAAATGATGACTGTGCTAAAGAAATCAAAGGCCTCAGTTCCTAAAGAGCAATTGCTTCAGAAGGCTACAGCAGCGCCAAAACCTTCAACAACATCACATGCCTCAAAGCCTGAACAAAAGCAGATATACAAGCATCAACCTGCTCATTCTAGCTCCTCTGTGCCTTCTGCCATGAGTTCTGTGACAAAGTCTTCACCAACTCTTTTGAAGACTAAAAAGACTGCTGGAAGAGGCATCAGGCCCAGCCCAAGCAGAGTCATCAACATCCCTTTTGCATCAGAAAGGAGTGAGGAATTCGATCATGAAACTCTTCAAGCAATCATCAGAAACAAGTAGGAACGAGTTGCACAAGCCTCAGGTAGCTCTTTTCCTCTTGCCATGGAATTCAAGATTCTGCTGGACTTCATCAATGTCTGGTACGAGGACCCAAACACTCCCATTGATGATTTGAAGCTTCCCCTGGTCTCAGTCACATGGTTGCCACATTCATCAATGAGACAAAATGGAAAGAGCAACAAGCCAAGCAAGGAAAGGTTGCAAAACTGAAGAAGGAGAAATTCCTCAAGCAGAATCTCCTCAATCTGACGCCTGAAGCTCTTATTTCAACCCAGGCTGAACTGAAGACTTTGACAGACAAGTACATGAACCTATCTGATCGTCAAAGTCTCAAGGTGAATTTCATCAAGTTTGCAACTGATGTAGTTGATGAATACAACAAGAAGGCTGCTCCTCCTGTGCAACAAAAGCTACCTGAGTCCGTCTATTAGGTTCAGCTGACCGAAGAAGATGAAGCTGATGAACGTGTTGTTGAGGAAATGCCTCAAGAAACTCCAGCTGATGAATCTGCTCCAGCTAATGAAAATGTTCCAGCTGAAGAAAATGCTTCAGCTGAGGAAACTCCTAGGACTGAGACTGCACCAACTCCTGAAGAAAGAATTCCTTCACCTCAACCCTCAAAGGTGAAGAAGATGGTTCCGTCTGCATCAGACGTGAAGAAGACCAAGGCTACTAAGAAAGAAGCAAATAAATGAAAAGCTTCAATGACCTCAGAATCATCAGAGGCCAAGCGACCAAAGGTCATCCAGATAGAGTCTTCAACTGCCCCAGTGGATGCTATGCCTCTCAATGTAGCTCCATCCTACACACTTGTTCCCTTCGGAATTGACTATGTCATTCCTGAAGAAGATGAGGAAATGAAAGATGCTGAATCTGAAGAAATCATGGATGAGGAAATACAAATTGATGATATTCCTCAATCCTCCATTCCTCAAAAGACATCTGATGATATTGATTGCACCACTCCAGTTTTCCGTGATGACTTTTTGGAAGAGAATCATCACTCACCAAGGTCTACCCAGATCCCTCGTACTCCTGGTGCAACAGAAATCCTCATAGGATCTGATGGGAAGATCGTCTATGATGAATCTGCTCAAGGATCAGCTGCATGAGCTGATGATTTTGCCTCCTCTACCAAGCTAATTTGTCAAGCCGAAGAAAATCCTAAAGCTGAGGAAAATCCTCAACCTGAGGAAAAAGGTCAAAATGAAGAAAATGCTCCTGCACCTAACATCGAAACTGCTATTGTTGTGGTCAACCCAGAAATAACAATGATAGTAGCTCCTCTTCAAGAACCGCAACATAATCTTCAACCGTAGCAAAATCAGTCTTTGTCAAGGAGGCCAAAGTTTTAAAAGGAAGATTTCTATGAAGAACGGATGTACTTCACAGGCGCAAATCCATGTGATAAGCTTCGCATGAGGCACCGGAAATTCTGGACGAGGACTCAGCTCAACTACTATGCCTCTGTGCTCCGCGGGAGGAACAAAATATTTCACCACAAGCATATTCCTCATGTTGACATGGAAGAAATTCCTTGCTTCATTCTAGTCCTCAATATTCTTCATGAAGCTGGACTGATGCCTCTCTGCACTGACATAGGTGATTGGAACAACGACATAAATCTTCAGTTTTATGCTACTTTGCATATCTCTGGAGACCCGAAGGATGTCAACACTTGGGTGTTGGACTGGATGACTCAGCACACACACTACAAAGCACCAGCCAGTGAATTGCTTCATGCGCTTCCAGTCTCAATTCCCTCAGAAAATGCAGTGCTAATGTAAGATGAACGGGAGTTGCCCAACAGACTGATGGAAGTCCTCATGAAGCCTTTGGCCAAGGATCAACCTCCAAGGACTAGCTTTCTGGTTCAACACTTGAAGTATGAACCACGAACCGTCTACAAAATCCTATGAAATGTCATCGCTCCTATCAAAGGCCATGATGATGAAGAAGATGTCGTAGGAATCATGAAGAATATCCTCTTCAACATCATCCATGGCATACCGATAAACCTTCATGACTTCTTCCTGAGGACTTTGGCTGATAATGCTATGTCGCCCTTCGACATGAAGATTTATACTCCTTGGATCATGAGATTCATCAGAAGCAGGTCAGGCATCAACTACCTTGCTGATTTTCCTAACCACATTGGGTATCTGCCGCCTGTCAGAGTCATCAAGAAGACATTTGAGCCAGTTGAAGGCAAAGGAAAATCTGTCATTGATGAAGGAAAAAGGCCCCTTGATGGCCAGTTCCGTGACGCAGATTCATATTCTTCATATGATGACACTTCTACCCAAGATCCACCAAGCCCTGTTGCCCCAAGAGTGATGAATAACAAAGTGCTCCTACTTAGTCTTCATCAGAAGGTCGATCGCAATCACAAATGGGTAAAATGTCAATTCAGTGCCATTGTGAAAACCCTCAATGAGACTGAGAATGCATTGAGGAAAAATCACTATTATCTTCATGAGGTGTTTGATCGTACCTGGGCCACCTTGGCTCATCTGAAGGCTCAAGAGGAACTTGATGAATTGGAGTTTACTCAGGACTTTGACTGGTCGTGGCCTCCCAAGAAGAAATTCAATCCAATTCTAGTTCCTGATCTTGAAGACAATTCTTTTTCTTCATTCTGCACTTCAGAGTCTGATGAAGAACCATAAGACACTGCTACTAGACCAAGGAAGAAGCCCGTCGCCAAGAATCCTCACGCCTCTTCATCAGCCAAGAAGTGAAAGTCTTCATGGGGCGTTAGTCCTCAGTTTTGTCCCTTTTCGTCATTTGATGACAAAGGGGGAGAAATCTGAGCTAGTCTTCATGCGAGATATATTTTCGGGCTTATGAACTTTATTAAGTTACAAACTCTTGGTTTTTCTGAAGTGTTTTATGCAATGAGTTGTAACTTAAGCCCGATGGTACTCTGACGCCTTTGAATGTTTTTCTTCGCATGCTTATTCCTCAAAATATTAATGCGCGCATGCTGAAATTCGTCAGATACCATTTGTCATCATGCATTCTCAAATTCCTCATTTTATATGTCAAATGTATGCATTATTTACAAGATACATGGGGAGATCTCCATGATATAAATCATCAATGTGCATCTGCTGTGAAAAGCAATTTCCTCAAAATATGCACATCTTTAGGGGGAGTATCTCAGTATCTTGATTTAAAATTCCTTAAACTGAGTATTTACACTTCGTATTTTTATCCCCGTTGAAAACTTAACCTAATTTTCATCAACCACCAAAAAGGGGGAGATTGTAAGTGCATCTAGTGCCCTTAGTAATTTTGGTGGTTTGAAGACCTATAGGTTAAGTAACTAATGTGTTTATAAGTGTACATAGGCTCTATATGTCGCTCAGGAGTTTGAGTTATACGATGAATATCGACCCCTAAAAATGTATATCTTCGGCTGAAGAAATTGGTGTTATGCTGAAGAATTGGATCGCGAAGAAATTGCGATGAAATTGATATTCCTCATGAAGATACTGAAGATGAGGAACTCGGTGTGTCTTGAAGAAAATCAGTCCGAAGACTTTGAAGCATGAAGACTTTCTTTTTGTTTCATTTTCTTCACTCTTGAGTCATAGGAACACCGTATTATTAAAGGGGGTCGAGGTAACACTACAGAATGAATTTCCTCATAATGCTCAACCCAAGCCTAATCCTACAAAAGCCTCAAGTGAGGAATACGAGAGACATGAGGACTCTCACAATTGAGGGTCCCGACCGTTGCCGCGATTCGCGCCACCTCACCGATCTTATCCACACCAACGGTCATAATATTTAAGGGCATTTATGTCAAATCATGTCTGGATGCTCCTAGGCTATAAATAGGCCCCCCACAACCATTAGCTGGCTGGCTGCTCCGCGAGAAACTAACACTTGTCATTTAGAGCAACCCAAATTCCTCAGAGTCTTCGAGAGTAAATCATCAGTGAGGAAATACCCAAACAACAAACCACAAACCAAAACCAAGTGATTGAGCATCACTGAAGAATTTGTTCCTGTGTGGAGCTGAAGCCTTTTACCTTTGAGGACTGTGCATCCTCCAGACGGTTAGGCGTCATGGTCTAGAGCAATCCAGCAGTTAATTGTGGATTGCCGGGTGACCAAGTTTGTGATGGTTTGGAAGTCTGCCCTGAACACTTACCACGAGTGTTGGGCGAGGACCGTGTGTCCTTAGCTCAAGGAGAATACGGTAGGGACTGTGTGTCCAGGGACTGTGTGTCCTTTGGTTTCAATACCAAGCCGCTCCCAACCAGACGTACGACTGTCACAGCAGTTGGAAGTGGGTCATCAACAACTGTCTTCGCTGTGATACGGGTTCTATTTCTTCAACTCTTTCAATTCCTCAATATTGCATGTTGAAGACTTTCATTGTCTCTCTTTGAAGAATTTCCTAAAGATTTTCTCTGAACTTGCTGAACCCAAATTCTTCACAACCATTAATCCTCACCTTCTTACTCTGTGCCTAAATACTGTGCAAACTATTTTTCATAATCCTCATCGAGAAAACTTCTATTGTAGTCTTTGCACTTCTGATCCTTTGCTGTTTCTGCTGCAAGTTATTCATCAATGAGGAATTTCCTCAAAAGCAATATCCTCAGCGACGAAATTCTAAAAATCGCCTATTCACCCCCCTCTAGTCGATATAATGCACTTTCAGAAGACACTACCTCTGAACTTCATGTTGATAATCCTCGGCCTGCAGTAGTCGTGGCAGATATTCCCGAGGCTAAAGATCTTCGAAGACTTGTGGTCCGCTTCAAGCCAAATCTTCAACCCAAAACTCTTCAGCCTTACACAAGAACGTAAAGGCCAAAGTTTGACAAGGCAAGATCATTTGATGAACATCACTATTTCATCGGCACAAATCCATTTGAATCTCCAAGGATAAGGCACAAGAGATTTTGGACCACTACTCAGCTGAACTAATATGGTGTTGTACTCTTCAACAAGAATAAAGTTTTTCAGTATCGACAAATTCCTCATGTAGATATGCAGAACATTCCTTTCTTTGCTCTAGTCCTTCGCGTTCTTTGTGACGTTGGACTACTACCATTATGCATGGACATCTGTGACTGGAATGAGGAAATCATCCTTCAATTCTATGCTGCCTTGCACATCTCAGGTGAAGTATTAGATGTCAACACTAGGGTCTAGACTGGATGACTAAAAACACTAATTACAAAGCTCTTGCCACGGAATTACTTCGTGCAATCCAAGTTCCAATTTGCTCAGAAGTCACCAAATGCATCTATGAAGAGACTGAACTACCCAATTACATGATGCAAGTACTAATGAATCCTTTGGCTCCTGGAATGCCACCGAGAACCACATTCCTTGTCAAGGAATTTCTCTATGTGCCCAGGACAGTTTACCGCATTTTGACAAAAACCCTTAGTCCGTTCAAGGGCCATAACTCTAAAGATGAAGATGGTGTGGGAATCATGAAGCATTTGCTATTCAATATCATCCATGGGATTCCAATAAATCTTCACGATTTCTTCATGAGGACTTTGGACAACAAGGCTCTGTCACCTTTTGATCTGAAGCCTTATGTGTCGTGGAATATGAAAGTCATCATGGCCAGATCTTTAATTCCTTACCATGTAGATTTTCAGAATCACCTCAGCTACTTGCCTCCAGTTGAAGTCATCAATAAATCCTTCGAGTTGATTGAAGGCAAAGGCAAATATGTGACTGATTACGGATCTTGGCCCCTTGATGGCCAATTTCGCAAAGTTGCGCCCTAATCCACAAATGATGACGCTGCATTTAAAGAGTCAACTGCAAGAGGTAAAGCCCCTCTCGAATCTGCACCGCGTGTGATGACTCACCGTGAGCCCTTGCTTAGTCTTCATCAGAAGGTTGATCGCAACCTCAAGTTGGTAAAGCGTCAGTTTGGTGCCATTGTGCATGATCTAAATGCAACTTTTAATGCTATGAAGAAACATCACTATTATCTTCATGAGATCTTCGACTACACATGGGCCATTCTGTCTCACCTCAAGACCTCCAAGGAACTCACTAAAATGGAGTTCCAGCAAGACTTTGATTGGTCCTGGCCTCCCAAGAAGAAGTTCAAGAAAATTATAGTTCCTCACTTGGTGGTCAGTTCATATTCTTCAACACGCACAACTGATGAAGCTAAAGATCTTGACGACACAACTATGACGAACGACCACAAAAAGACTGGCGCTCCTCCTCCATCAACAAGTTGATATTTTTCACGGGCATTAGTCCTTAGTTTAGTCCCTTTTTGTCCCTTGATGAAAAAGGGGGAGAAATCTGAGTTAGTCTTCAAGTGGGTCTACTTTTGTCACGCCTAAGATGCGACCCTATCCTCAATTTTGCACGAGGGCCTAGTCAGGGATAGAAGCGCATCTCGTCATGTCGCAAGAATGGATATCGTTACAAGTACATGTACTGAAAAGAAGAGATATATAATAGAATTGGCTTACACTCGCCACAAGCTACATCAGAGTCACATCAGTATAATACATAATCATCATGAAGAAGAGCAGGGTCTGACTACGGACGAAAACAAACGAGAAAATAAGAATGACGTCCATCCTTGCTATCCCAGGCTGCCGGCCTGGAACCCATCCTAGATCGATGAAGAAGAAGAAGCAACTCCAAATGAACAATCAACGCGCTCACGTCGAGTAACCTTTACCTGCACCTGCAACTGGTGTTGTAGTAATCTGTGAGCCACAGAGGACTCAGCAATCTCATTTCCAAAGGTATCGAGACTAGCAAAGCTTAATGGGTGAGGTATGGTTAAGTGGTGAGGTTGCAGCAGCGGCTAAGCATATATGAGGTGGCTAACTTACGAGTACAAGAATAAAGAGAGGGATGATCTACGCATAACAGACATGAACTACTGGTGATCAAATGAATGATCCTGAACACCTACCTACATCAGGCATAACCCCACCGTGTCCTCGATCGGAGAAGGAACTCACGAAAGAGACAGTCACGGTTACACACACAGTTGGCATATTTCAATTAAATTAACTTCAAGTTATCTAGAACCAGTGTTATACAAAGTTTCCACGTTGCCACATAACCGCGGGCACGGTTTCCCAAAAGATTTAACCCTGCAGGGTTGCTCACACTACTGCATCACAAATTACCACAAGCCGCATAGAAATCCTCAATCACGACACTCGCGATCTCGTGGGATTCCTTAGTGGAAAACCTCAACTCTGAGATTACCCAAAGCATCACCGGAATCCCGATGCACAAGATATCTCGCCAAAGGTAAAACTAATCCAGCAAGGCCACCCGACGTGTCAACGATACCGATAGGAGCCGCGTATCTCATTCTCAGGACACGATGGATAAGCACAACGTACGGTGACTTGGTAGAAATCCACCGAGTTGCCTCGGGTTGGCCCCGCAAACGGCTCTAGTTTTGGACCAGCACCGCCCCCCCTGTATTATGTGAAATTACTCCTCGGGTTCATGACGCCCTATGCTTTCAGTATTAACAAAGTTATTATGTTGGACAAATAGTACCAATGTTGGGCCTTGCCGGACCAGCTTTAATCTAAAACGAATTATCAAGGGGGTCCCCATAACAACCCCGATCGTGTTAGGAGCGTTCGTTTATGGAACATAACACCGGTTGCCGAAAACTAAGGGGGCAAATGTGGAATAAAACACCAGGCTAGAAAGGCCGAGCCTTCCACCTTTTACCAATTATATATGTGCATTAAATTTAATAGCATTAATATGGTGATATGACAAGGAACCCATGTTCTCACATGGAAGCAACTACACCTGCATCTAATAACGCTAACAACATGGATAAGCAAGCAGTAACATAACCAATCGGTGGTTTGCTAGGTCGAACAAGTTGAAGATTATCATGGCATCGTTGAGAGGCTGATATTTAACATGTGGTAGGCAATGAGACATAATCGGTAGAAGCGATAAAACTAGCATGGCAATGATAGTAATGGTATCTGGGAAATGGTCATCTTGCCTGAGATCCCGCTTGGAAGAAGAATATCTCCGTGAAGCAGACGAACCGACGTAATCGAACGGTTCCTCAGTATCCGACACGCTTGCGGACTCTAACGAGACGAAGCAAACCGGAAACAAACATCAACACAAATATTCACCACACGATGCACAAGATGATGCACAACCTACTATGATGCATGAACAGATCAATGATGCAAGGCATGGCATGGCAATTCACCTCACGCAAACACTACACATTAAGTGAAGCTCGATATGCAACGAGTTGCATATCGACGAAACTCCACGATTAATTATTTAGTTCACTCCCGTTATTTACACGGCAATATTAAATTGTTGTTAACATGGAAAGGGGTGAAGCGATGATCCTACATATCATCCTAGTCGCTTAACACACGGGACTTAGAATGGACGCTACGGCACAGGAGACACGCAACACAAGAGATCATGCCATGAATGTGACATGCATGCAAGTTCACAACAACACGACAAGAAGAGAAAGAAACATGTGTCTCCACGGCGAGCGAAAGGGAACCACAGCGGCAAGATGGAAACGAAGCCACGACAACGTTCCTATCCCGATAACTCGTCGATATATCGTGCTAACGTATAGGAAGCGTGTGCGGGAACGCTAAATAAAGATGGGGTGATCCCGCTACCGGGTTCGTATGTGTCGGAGGCACGACAAAAGAAGACAAGGTGCAACGGGCATACATACGGTGCAAACATACATTCATCTCATACATCACATGAATACGGTTCTCGGCCACGTCTCATCGGTATACCTTCGAAGCGTGGGAATCGGAGGGGTTCGGTTCGGTGAAGAAGAACAACGATCGTCGTGGTCGTCGTGGTTCTCGGGTCTCGTCGACGGTAGTCGTTCGCTCGACGTTGTGGTTCACGGCATTCGGTGACGGTAGTCGAACTCATTTTCCGAAGACGTCCGGGGGTCGTCGAGGACGTAGTTGTACACACGATCTTGTCGGTTCCATGAAGGAGGGGATGGTACTTGCGAACTTCGCAACGGAAACGAGCGACACCAGAGCAACACCGGCGGCAGCAACTAACAACAAGCTACGACAACTAGCACTAGCAACAACACTCGGCACAGCAGCTAGCAACCTAGCATCTAACAGCAAAAACTACTAGCAGCAGCAAACAACACGGCGGCTAAGCGACAACAAATAGCACAAGCTACCATCTCTCGCACAGGCAGCAACAACACATGCATCGGCAACAGGCAGCAACAACAAAGCAAGCATCGGCCAAGCACCTACTACAGCAACTTGGCAACAGGAACAACAACTACAACCGCAAGGAATCTGCAAAACGGCGGCAGCAACAGGGACATCAACATCAAAAGCAGCGGCTCGGCAGGGAAAGAGGAGCTCGGGACCTTGGCGGCTCGAGGATAGGGAGGACCTCCGGTGGCCAGTCATGGCGGACATCGGCAGGGATGGCGAGGCGAGGCGGCGCGACACCGGAGGGAGGAGCGGCGACGAGGCGATCACGCGGGTGAGGGGGCGAGGAAGGGAGGCGAGGCGACCGAAGAGAGGTACAGGGCGGCGTCTACAGGAGGCCATCGCAGAGGCGGCGCAAATGTGCACCGGTGAAAGAGGCGGCACAACCCCTACTGGACGGCGGCGCGGGAGGCCTGGGGCAGAAGAGGCGGACGGCGGGGCGAGTAGCGTGGCAGAGGGGCCGCGCGCGGGGCCGAGGGGAACCGGGAGGAAGCCGGCGGCGGGGCAGCTCGAGGCCATGGCGGCGGCGCGCAGGGGCGGAGTGCACACGAGAGAACGAGGACGGAGGGGATCGGGCGAGGGAACCTGGGGCTGGAGGGGATCGGCCTGGGGAAGAGGAGGCACTGGGAGGAGGCTGCGAGGTTCTAGCAACGAGGGGGATCGGGGAGGAGAGCCTCCTGGCGCTAGGGCTGGGGCGGCTGGGCCTTGCCTTGGCATCTGGGCTTGCTCCCTCTCCCCCACACTTGTTTTTTTTTCTTTTTTTTAAAGCAGGAAAACTTCAACAAAAGAAAAGGGTTTAAACAACAGTAAAAGAAATATTTTTTTTACTCCTTTAGAACAAACCCAACTATAGAATAGATTGGGCCTCTTTTAACGAAATAACTAAAACGTTTTGAAGAATAACAGAAAACCCTTTTTAACAAAAGAATAAAACAAAATCTCTTTTAAAGGAGAAAAGCAAATGAGACTTTTTTTAAAATAAAACAAAAGGAGAAATAAAATAAAATACCAAGGGTTGCCCCCACCTTTTAACAAAAGGAGTTTAAAAAGAAGACAATTTTTAAAAGGGGTTAAAACAGAAACTTTTCCGCAACCCCAAAACAAATAAAAGAAAAGAGAGGAGGGGAGTTACTGTCGCACTAAGATTCGGAGAGCACTCGAAGCACACACACTCAAAACACCACACGCGACAGACGATGCAAGATGCCATGCATGATGCGACGGTGCAAACTACATGATGATGCAACAAATAAAACTAATCACACGACGGAAACGGAAATAAAAGGGGAATCTTCTGGAACGTCGGCATCGGGCTGTCACAACTCTCCTACACTACAAGACGATCTCGCCCCGAGATCCAAGAATGAAAGGGGAAGAGGATGAGAAAGAACAAGAGGTAAAAACTTAGTCGCTTCTTAGACAAACGAGTGAAACCAACGATCCTTGAAGGTTGCAAAGAGATGAGGACTGATATGAGAAAGAAGCAAGAATTCATGGAAAATTTCGGCAGCACTTCGGTAGGAAAATGGGACAAAAAATTCGATAAGAAGAGAGAATTAGACAATATACATAACAAAGAACTAAATAGAACAAGGGAACACCATGATCTTGATATAACAACATGATTGACCCAAAAGAGCAACAACACAATGCCTCCGGAACAAGAGAATATGAACTAGCTCAAGCGGAAGAAGAGAATGAAGAAAGAATGACAACTATCATCACAACAGAATTGAAGAGCCTCTGGACAGAGAATTGACGTAGTAGTTGGAAATCAACAATGAATAACAAGATAGTAGTGATCTTATGAAAATTATCTCACAAATATGAGGTGACAACCAACCACTAAAAGAAACAAGGATAGATTGGGAGCAACAAGATATCGAAACTTCTTACACCAAGAGGGTACATTGAAAACTTGGGTAAATGACAAGCACCATGATAGCAAAATCCATAGGAAATGCTTTAGATGAAGTCCAAACCAAGATAGCTCAATGAAGAAATCATGGGTTGAAATATCTCATGATCAAAGAATTGGTTGATTTAATTATCTCATTCTTGATAGGAAAACTCTTCGAGGCTCCTACACTAACAAGAATACTATAACACCAACTCAAAGGATAAAGGAGGAAGAATTGCACTGGAAATGCAAGAGAAAGAATACTGTAGGTTCTCCAATAAGAATCTTGAAGAACACTTCAGAAATAATGAAATCTTGACGAACCACCATGAAGGACCTCCGTATACAAATGAATGATGCAAATATATGAAGGTAGAAAAGAATAAGATTATGACCTTGCCAAGATTTTGATGAAGCTTCACAAAGAGATACTTGATAAAACTTGGAACTCGGGAAAAGAAAAGATAAGCACACTAGAGAAAATGAATTGATATCATGAGCCACTCCGGAAGAATAATTCAGATTACTATGAACAAGAATAAGAATTATGTTATGCTTATCCTTCATCAAGTTAAATTGATGACAAGCAACGGATTTAGCATACAACTTATTCCTCTAGAAAGAGTCTTGAAGAGACAGAGAGATAAGCACCACTTGAGGCATAATTGAAGGACGCACCGATAAGAATTCATAAATAAATGGGAACACCACGAATTAATGGAGATACATGAGAATGAAGAGATCATAGGCCACCTGAGAGAAGAAAACTTAAACAGGGCACCGGACAATCGAGAGACGAACGAAGAGACAACAATTGAGAAGAATTGAGAATGAAAGCTGAAAGCTGAGAACGACGAATCTTCTAAAATGATGGCCTTCAGAGGATCGAGAATGAAAACAACTCAGGGAAGCACCGAATAGCAAGAAAGGGATTACTCATGATTGGAGCAAATAAGATGACGACACCAAGCTGAAATGATGAATCTCCAAGAGAACGGACCAAGATTCAAGAAAACACTCCTTGAGACTGCAAGCTGAGAATGATGACGAGAACAACACCAAGAATTACTGAGACACTCCGGAATAAAGAAGAATGAAAGGTGAGCCAATATGAGAGTTAATTCAACTAGATTTTGAAGAAGTAATATGACTGATGGAATTCATATTTACGTCATAGTTGAAAAGAGTTAATGATCTCCGGGACAAGATTAAAAGAGCCAGATAAGATCCTGGGAAACCTGTGGGTTATGGGCCAACTCAAAGAAACCACCGTCAGAAAAGATTGCTTAGAAGAGAGATATTGCACCGGTATGAAGAGAACTAGATGGGGTTGAGAACCTCGAAATAATTGAAAAGACTGGAAAGAAGTACTACAGAGATAACTTCAACGCTCCGGATCAAAAAGAGAGAAATAAATACCAAGATAGGCTCATAAAAATTTCCGACATGGGAAAGAATTACAAGGATAAATAGGATATGATGAACATGGACAACTGAATTAAATTCACCGGAAAAAGATAACCAGGTAGAAGGAATGATGAACTAGAACTCCTGAAAATCTACACAATGAATTGCCAGGTAAGAGAGAAAAACAAACAAACAGCCGAAGCACAATGAAAAGAAAACTCTTGGATGAAAATTGAATCATTTAAGAAAAAGGGGGGGAGCGCGGGGAAAAACAAAGACAACTTGAGACAGATGAGATAGCTCCAGAAAGAATTGACAGAATGATCAGCAAAATTAGAGAGGATTGAATTCACTGAAGAGAAGCACACTGGTTGAATGGAATTGATACGACGACTCCGGTTGAAAAGGAATTGACATGACAATTTGAATGAACAAAAGAATTTGCACTCCCACATAAAAATATGAGAACATAGATTAGGCAAGATCTGAAATCACCACTTGACATCGAAGCAACACGAATTACCATATTTCAACAAACAAGGGACGAGGCTTACGAAAGAAGCCAGAACAAACTCATGAGAAAGATTTTGTCCGATATTTTTGTGGACAGGATCGCACGGGCTCGATCCTTACAGTAGCCATCAAGTGCAAGGCAGTGCGCCCGACATACGAAGCGTCCCCGAGTCGTAGCAAGCTACAAGGACTCTTTAAGACACAACGAGAACCGCTGTAAGTGGACTGTCAACAAACGAATCCACTAGATGTCGAACCCCAACCTAACATCGTGCATTTGTTGGAAGATTGTCCTATAAGATACTACTTGAATTGCCACCTAAGAATTCCCGAAATATCTGGTCATGCAATCTGGTACACGGATACAAGGAGTAATAATCACACAACTCCTATACTAACCCGTCACCTGTATCACATCCGTCAACACACGACCAGAATCTCGGACCTTCATCTACAACAGACCCTCGTGATCACAACGATACAAAGTATGTCAGTACTTCCGAACAATCTGCACCAGTACTGGGGACATCGAGGTTATCTCGCCACTACCAGTACTGAAGCAATTACGAACATCCTTCGTTCTGAGATACTAAGAAATATGAATGATAGCGATGTGCTCAAGAATCCCCTAGAGCTCAACTCCTTGGAAGAAAATCAAGTCAGACAGGAGGCACCAAGATAGAACTCCGTCACATAGGCATCATATATATTCCAAAAACATCCGCGTGATCCTAAATTTTTTTTGAGTGAGAAGAGGAGTAGAATAAATGATTACGTCCAGATTCCTCACCAGAGCATAGAAGAGGAGAAAAAAGAATCCTACTCTCCGATATATAACTAGACCCAAAGCAGTTTTCACTAGACTCGACTCAGTCAAGTTCGATCAATCAAGGGGGCTCCTAGGTTGGTACTGCTCTGATACCAACTTGTCACGCCCAAGATGCGTCCCTATCCTCAATTTGGCACGAGGGCCTCGTCAGGGATAGAAGCGCATCTCGTCGTGTCGCAAGAATGGATATTGTTACAAGTACATGTACTGAAAAGAAGAGATATATAATAGAATTGGCTTACACTCGCCACAAGCTACATCAGAGTCACATCAGTACAATACATAATCATCATGAAGAAGAGCAGGGTCCGACTAGGGACGAAAACAAAAAAGAAAATAAGAACGATGTCCATCCTTGCTATCCCAGGCCGCCGACATGGAACCCATCCTAGATCGATGATGATGAAGAAGAAGAAGCAACTCCAAATGAACAATCAACGCGCTCACGTCGAGTAACCTTTACCTGCACCTGCAACTGGTGTTGTAGTAATCTGTGAGCCACAGGGGACTCAACAATCTCATTTCCAAAGGTATCAAGACTAGCAAAGCTTAATAGGTGAGGTATGGTTAAGTGGCGAGGTTGCAGTAGCGGCTAAGCATATATGAGGTGGCTAACTTATGAGTACAAGAATAAAGAGAGGGATGATCTACGCATAACGGAGGTGAACTACTGGTGATCAAATAAATGGTCCTGAACACCTATCTACGTCAGACATAACCCCACCGTGTCCTCGATCGGAGAAGGAACTCACGAAAGAGACAGTCACGGTTATGCACACAGTTGGCATATTTTAATTAAATTAACTTCAAGTTATCTAGAACCAGTGTTAAACAAAGTTTCCATCTTGCCACATAATCGCGGGCATGGCTTTCCGAAAAGATTTAACCCTGGAGGAGTGCTCCAACTAGTCCATCACAAATTACCACAAGTCGCATAGAAATCATCAATCCCGACACTCGCGATCTCGTCGGATTTTCCTTAGTGGAAAACCTCAACTCTGAGATTACCCAAAGCATCATCGGAATCCCGATGCACAAGATATCTCGTCAAAGGTAAAACTAATCCTGCAAGGCAACCCGACGTGTCGACGATCCCGATAGGAGCTGCGTATTTCGTTCTGAGGACACGACGGATAAGCACAGCGTATGGTGCCCTGATAGAAATATCCCGAGTTGCCCCGGGTTGGCCCCGCAAACGGCTCTAGTTTTGGGCCAGCACTGGCCCCCTGTATTATGTGAAATTACTCCTCGGGTTCATGACGCCCTATGCTTTCAGTATTAACAAAGTTATTATGTTGGGCAAATAGTACCAATGTTGGGCCTTGCCAGACCAGCTTTAATCTAAAACGAATTATCAAGGGGGTCCCCATAACAACCCTGATCGTGTTAGGAGCGCTCGTTTATGGAACATAACACCGGTAGCCGAAAACTAAGGGGGCAAAGGTGGAACAAAACACGAGGCTAGAAAGGCCGAGCCTTCCACCTTTTACCAAGTATATAGGTCCACTAAATTAAATAGCATTAATAGGGTGATATAACAGTGAACGCATTTTGTCACATGAAAGCAACTGCACCTGCAACTAGCAACGCTAACAACATGGATAAGCAAGCTTTAACATAGCCAATCAGTGGTTTGCTAGGTCGAACAGGTTGAAGATTATCATGGCATTGTTGAGAGGCTGATATTTAACATGTGGTAGGCAACGAGACATAATAGGTAGAAGCGATAAAACTAGCATGGTAATGATAGTAATGGTATCTGGGAAATGGTCATCTTGCCTGAGATCCCGCTTGGAAGAAGAATATCTCCGTGAAGCAGACGAACCGACGTTGTCGAACGGTTCCTCACTTTCCGACACGCTTGCGGACTCTAACGGGACGAAGCAAACCGGAAATAAATATCAACACGAATATTCACCACACGATGCACAACATGATGCACAACCTACTATGATGCATGAACAGATCAATGATGCAAGGCATGGCATGGCAATTCACCTCACGCAAACACTACACATTAAGTGAAGCTCGATATGCAACGAGTTGCATATCGACGAAACTCCACGATTAATTATTTAGTTCACTCCCGTTTATTTACATGACAATATTAAATTGTTGTTAACATGGCAAGGGGTGAAGTGATGATCCTACATGTCATCCTGGTCGCTTAACACACGGGACTTAGAACGGACGCTACGGCTTAGGAGACACGCAACACAAGAGATCATGCCATGAATGTGACATGCATGCAAGTTCACAACAACACGGAAAGAAGAGAAAGAAACAGGTGTCTCCACGGCGAGCGAAAGGGAACCACGGCGGCAAGACGGAAACGAAGCCACGACAGTGTTCCTATCCCGATGACTCGTCGAGATATCGTGCCAACATATAGGAAGCGTGTGCGGGAACGCTAAATAAAGATGGGGTGATCCCGCTACCGGGTTCCTATGTGTCGGAGGCACGACGAAAGAAGACAACGTGCAACGGGCATACATACGGTGCAAACATACATTCATCTCATACATCACATGATTACGGTTCTCGGCCACGTCTCATCGGTATACCTTCGAAGCATGCGAATCGGAGGGGTTCGGTTCGGTGAAGAAGAACAACGATCGTCATGGTCGTCGTGGTTCTCGGGTCTCGTCGACGGTAGTCATTCGCTCGGCATCATGGTTCACGGCCTTCGGCGATGGTAGTCGAACTCGTTTTCCAAAGACGTCCGGGGGTCGTCAAGGACGTAGTTGTACACACAATCTTGTCGGTTCCATGAAGGAGGGGATGGTACTTGCGAACTTCGGCGACGGAAACCAGCGACACCACAACAACACCGACGACAGCAACTAACAACAAGCTACAGCAACTAGCACTAGCAGCAACACTCGGCACAGCAGCTAGCAACCTAGCATCTAACAGCAAAAACTACTAGCAGCAGCAAACAACACGGCGGCTAAGCAACAGCAAACAACTGTAGCTACCATCTCTAGCACAAGCAACGGCAACACATGCATCGGCAGCAGGCAGCAACAACAAAGCAAGCATCGGCCAAGCACCTACTGCAGCAGCTTGGCAACAACAACAACAACTACAGCCGCAAGCAAGCTCCAAAACGGCGGCAGCAACAGGGGCAGCAACAACAAAAGGAGTGGCTCGGCACGGAAAGAGGAGCTCGGGACCTTGGCGGCTCGAGGAGAGGGAGGAGCTCGGGTGGCCGGTCATGGCGGACATCGGCAGGGACGGTGAGGCGAGGCGGCGCGGCACCGGCGAGCGGACCACGACCGACGAGGGAGGAGCGGCAACGAGGGGATCACGCGGGCGAGGGGGCGAGGCGACCGAGGAGAGGCACAGGGCGGCGTCCACGGGTGGCCATCGCGGAGGCGGCGCAGCTAAGCACCGGCGGAAGAGGCGGCGCGGCCCCTGCTGGACGGCGGCGCAGGAGGCCTGGGGCAGAAGAGGCGGCCAGCGGGGCGAGTAGCGCGGCGAAAGGGGCCGCGCGCGGGGCCGAGGGGAACTGGGAGGAAGCTGGCGGCGGGGCAGCTCAGGCCATGGCGGCGGCGCGCAGGGGCGGAGTGCACACGGGAGAACGAGGACGGAGGGAATCGGGCGAGGGAACCTCGGGCTGGAGGGCATCGGCCCTGGGAAGAGGAGGCACTGGGAGGAGGCTGCGAGGTGGGAGCAACGAGGGGTATCGGGGAGGAGAGCCTCCTGGTGCTAGGGCTGGGGTGGTTGGGCCTTGCCTTGGCAGCTAGGCTGGCTCCCTCTCCCCCACACTTGTTTTTTTTTTCCTTTTTTTAAAGCAGGAAAACTCCAACAAAAGAAAAGGATTTAAACAACAGTAAAAGAAATATATTTTTGTACTACTTCAAAACAAACCCAACTATAGAATAGATTGGGCCTCTTTTAACGGAATAACTAAAACCTTTTAAAGAATAACATAAAACCCTTTTTAACAAAAGAATAAAACAAAAGCTTTTTTAAAGGAGAAAAGAAAATGAGACGTTGTTTTAAAATAAAACAAAAGGAGAAATAAAATAAAATACCAAGGGTTGCCCCCACCTTTTAACAAAAGGAGTTTAAAAAGAAGACAATTTCTAAAAGGGGTTAAAACAAAAACTTTTACGCAACCCCAAAACAAATAAAAGAGAAGAGAGGAGGGGAGTTACTATCGCACTAAGATTCGGAGAGCACTCGAAGCACACACACTCAAAACACCACAGGCGACAGACGATGCAAGATGCCATGCATGATGCGAAGATGCAAACTACATGATGATGCAACAAATAAAACTAATCACACGACGGAAACGGAAATAAAAGGGGAATCTTCTGGAACGTCGGCATCGGGCTGTCACAAC
Source organism: Hordeum vulgare subsp. vulgare (assembly GCF_904849725.1). NCBI lineage: Eukaryota > Viridiplantae > Streptophyta > Magnoliopsida > Poales > Poaceae > Hordeum > Hordeum vulgare. The sequence continues at coordinate 267,145,021 of NC_058521.1, read as the reverse complement.
TTTATGGTCTTTTGAACTATATTTTTTGAAGTTGCAACTCTCGTTCTTCTGAAGTGTCTAGTTGTATGAGTTGTAAACTTATTCCCGGTGGTGGTCTGACACTTTTGAACCGTTTTTCCTTGCATGCTTATTCCTCACATTGGTTAATGCACACATGCTGAAATTCGTCAGACTCCACTTTCTATCATGCATTTAAATTTTCTTATGGTATATATCAAATGCTTGCATGGATTACAAGATATATGGGAGATTTGCATGGTGTAAATCCTCAATATGCATTTGCAGTTCAAAGCAAATTCCTCAAATATGCACATCATCAGGGGGAGTTTATATATATCTTGCATTCAAATTCCTCAAACTCTTTACTTACACATGATATTATTATCCCCGTTGAAAACTTAACCTATTTGCCATCAATCACCAAAAAGGGATAGATTGTAAGTGCATCTAGTGGCCGTAGTGATGTTGGTGAATTGAAGACCTATAGGTTAAGAGACTGATGTGTTTGTGAGTATACACATGCTCTATAAGTCGTTGAGGAGTTTGAGTTATTCTAAGAATATTGACCCCCAAAAATGTATGTCTTCTACTGAAGAGTTTGGTATTTCCATGAAGACTTTGAAAGTGAGGAAATTGGTGTGTCCGTGAAGGAATTGATGCAAGGACATTGAAGCGTGAAGACTTTTGTTTTCGTAGTTTCATTTCCCGTATTCTGTGTCATAGGGCCGCCGTACCGTTAAAGGAGGTCAAGGTAAAATTAAGGAAAACTTTCCTAGTGATGATCATCTCAAAGCCTACACATACAAATCCTTCAAGTGAAGCCTTTAGAAATCTTTTATAGTTTAGTCAATTTCTTTAGTGAGTGAGACGAAGATCTTCTGGTCTCTGAGGAATTTGCTCTAACTCAGGAGTTAGGTTTTTGCCAGTGCGAATTACCTTCGAGTGAGGAACATGAGTGACATGAGGACTTTCACAATTGACACGTTCCGACCGTTGCTGCACCACGTGCCAGCTCTCCCTAACATTTTCCACATAACGGTCATATCAGTGGGGTATTTATGTTAATTCATGTCGGGATTGCTCCCCGGCTATAAATAGCCGCCCCCATAACCACTAGTTGGTTGGCTGCTCCACGAGAGAAAATATCACTTGTCATTTGAGAGCAACCGATTCCTCGAAGACTTTGAGAGAAATTCATTAGTGAGGAAAAACCCCAAACACCCAAACCAAAACCCAAAAACCCCAAAGTGATTGAGCATCACTAAAGAGATTGTTCCTCTGTGGAATCGATGCTTGTTACCTTTGAGTATTGTGCATCCTCTAGTCGGTTAGGCGTCATGGTCTAGAGCATCCAGTAGTAAATTGTGGATAGCTGGACGACAGAGTTTGTGAGGGTTTGGAAGTCTGCCCTGAAGACTTACCACGAGTGTTGGGTGAGGATTGTGTGTCCTTAGCTCAAGGAGAATACGGTAAGGAATGTGTGTCCTCGGACTGTGTGTCCATTGGTAAAAATACCAAGCCGCTCCAAACCAGATGTACGACAGTCACATCAGTTGGAACTAGGTCATCAAACCATTGTATTCATCAAGCATGTGGTTCTAATTCCTCAACCCTTTAATTTCCTTAGTTGTATGTCGATGAATTTGATGTTAATTATTTGAGGAATTTAACTGAATACTTTCACAATTTACTCACCTCAAATTCTTCATCTTACTTATTCTTCACCTGCATATCCTGAACACGCTACTTTTGCAATCTGAATGTTTCATTTTACTCTGATGATTATGCTATCGCTGTTTTGCATGCTTGCGTGAGTACTTATTTCGCTACACGCAGTTTGTGACTGAGGACTTTACTCACAAGGAATTTCGTGAGCGGCGAATTCATAAAAATCATCTATTCACCTCCCTCTAGTCGATATAACACACTTTCACAACCATTGTCCAAATTGGTACAACCACTGTTTACATTTTTTGCTACAATCAGTGTCACGCCATGCTACAACCAATCTTTGAATTGCTAGAACCTATGGGGCGTGTGGGAGTAGGGTACCCAGACCCGTCTGCTTGTGGCCCAAGACGTGAAGCAGAACGTGGGCCCGTCACGACTCATCGTGGGACTTCACGGGCAAGAGTCTCGCTCAAGGAGTTCGGGATTAAGGGGTCCTCAGGTGGTTGGACTATTGTTCATGGGTCGATCTAATGGGCCATATTATTGAAGACTGGACTGCATGACAATCTCATAAAAAAGTAGGAAAGCTCTAAAGACTAGCGTATCGTCCAAGTTGTGTACGCTAGATTGGCACATTTACCCCTGGCCGAGATCGGTTATATGTAACCCTAGAAACCCGTGGTATCTATATAAACTAGAGGGTTTCCTCCTCATAGGTAAGTTGATTCATCTAGGGTTTAGCTCATACGATCTCGAGGTAGATCAACTCTGTAGTCCTCATACTCCATCAATATAATCGAATAGGATGTAGGGTTTTACCTCTTGAATCTGGGTACAACATTTTACCCTTTGTCTCCTACAACCATCGATCCAAGGTCCATAGTACGGGACCCCCTACCCGATATCCGCCAGTTTTGACACTGACATTGGTGCTTTCATTGAGAGCTCTGCCGTGGGATCGCCAGAAGGATTGATGGCCCGCTTAACCGTAAGCGATCAAATGAGCAACGGGGACATCTTCGTCCTCGGATAGGTTCTCATGTTCGGTAGCTTCATGCCGCGCGCCGACCCGATCGACCACCTTGGCCAGATCGGATGTCTCGCCCCCGATCAAGAGATAGGGTTCGGGAACTTGAGTTCTCCACCAACTCCCGGGGAAATCTTCTCCCCGCCAAGGCCACAGTTTCGCCTGATGAGCTCCAAAATCCGTAAGCCTGACTTCGGGTCTCTTGTGTGGCCATGACCTCGGTTCCCTCTTCATTGAGTTGGCTTCGAGCCTGGACCCGACCTCTACGCCCGAAAAACTGCAGATGGCCATGGCCGAACTCACTTCCCTCGCGGAAGCTACAGTGGTCATCTCCGAAAACCATCAAGAGATCAATCTCGACACCCTCTCGATGTTAAACGAGGCGCTCAACCATATCCAATCGTTGAAAATCGTAGATGGAGGCCTGGAGGCGGATACTCGGACCGGCCTGGAGGCGGATACTCGGACCGGCCTGGAGGCGAATTACGAGGACTTTTACAGCCCACCCACCACCCACTTGGTAGCCACTGTCGAAGACTTAACTGACGTGTTGGACTACGCCTTCGCGGAAGTTGAAGACATGGATTACGCGGCCAATGACCCTGTCCGTGTAAACATCGGGTGATGGACTGCCAC